>NC_041220.1:111711228-111715396 GCF_002837175.3 Physeter macrocephalus | reverse complement strand
CAAAAACAAGACCCATATATATATGCTGTCTACAAGAGACCCACATCAGACCTAGGGACACATACAGACTGAAAATGAGGGGATGGAAAAAGATATTCCATGCAAATGAAAAATCAAAAGAAAGCTGGAGTAGCAATTCCCATATCAGTCAAAACAGACTTTAAAATAAAGACTATTGCAAGAGACAAAGAAGGACACTACATAATGATCATGGGATCAATCCAAGAAGAAGATATAACAATTGTAAATATTTATGCATTCAACATAGGAGCACCTCAATACATAAGGCAAATCTTAACAGCCATAAAAGGGAAAATTGACAGTAACACCATAATAGTAGGGGACTCTAACACCCCACTTTCACCAATGGACAGATCATCCAAAATGAAAATAAATAAGGAAACACAAGCTTTAAATGACAAATTAAAAAAATGGACTTAATTGACATTTATAGGACATTCCATCCAGAAAAATAGAATACACTTTCTTCTCATGTGCTCATGGAACATTCTCCAGGATAGATCATATCCTGGGTCACAAATCAAGCCTTGGTAAATTTAAGAAAATTGAAATCATATCAAGTATCTTTTCTGACCACAACACTATAAGACTACATATCAATTACAGGGAAAAATCTGTAAAAAATGCAAACACATGGAGGCTAAACAATACGCTACTAAATAACCAAGAGATCACTGAGGAAATCAAAAAATACCTAGAAACAAATGACAATGAAAACATGACAGCCCAAAATGTATGGGATGCAGCAAAAGCAGTTCTAAGAGGGAAGGTTATGGCAATACAATCCTACCTCAAGAAACAAGAAATCTCAAATAAACAACCTAATGGTACACCTAAAGCAATTAGAGAAAGAAGAACAAAAAAACCCAAAGTTAGCATCAGGAAAGAAATCATAAATATCAGATCAGAAATAAATGAAAAAGAAATGAAGGAAACAATAGCAAAGATCAGTAAAACTAAAAGCTGGTTCTTGGAGAAGATAAACAAACTTGATAAACCACTAGCCAGACTCATCAAGAAAAGAAGGGAGAAGACTCAAATCAACAGAATTAGAAATGAAAAAGGAGAAGTAACAACTGACACTGCAGAAATACAAAGGATCATGAGAGATTACTATAAGCAACTATATGCCAATAAAATGGACAACCTGGAAGAAATGGAGAAATTCTGAGAAAAGCACAACTTTCCAAGACTGAACCAGGAAGAAATAGAAAATGTAAACAGACCAATCACAAGCACTGAAATTGAAACTGTGATTAAAAATCTTCCAACAAAAAAAAGCTCGGGACCAGATGGCTTCACAGGTGAATTCTATCAAACATTTAGAGAAGAGGTAATACCTATCCTTCTCAAACTCTTCCAAAATATAGCAGAGGGAGGAACACTCTCAAACTCATTCTACAAGGCCACCATCACCCTGATACCAAAACCAGACAAAGGTGTCACAAAAAAAGAAAACTATGGGCCAGTATCACTGATGAACATAGATGCAAATATCCTCAACAAAATACTAGCAAACAGAAATGAAAAGCACATTAAAAGGATCATATAGCATGATCAAACAGGTTTATCCCGGAATGCAAGCATTCTTCAATATATGCAGTTCAATCAATGTTATACATCATATTAACAAATTTAAGGATAAAAACCATATGATCATCTCAATAGATGCAGAAAAAGCTTTTGACAAAATTCAACACCATTTATGATAAAAACTCTCCAGAAAGTAGGCATAGGGGGAACTTACTTCAACATAATAAAGGCCATATGTGACAAACCCACAGCCAACATCATTCTCAATGGTGAAAAACTGAAACCATGTCCACTAAGATCAGGAACAAGACAAGGTTGCCCACTCTCACCACTATTATTCAACATAGTTTTGCAAGTTTTAGCCACAGCAATCAGAAACGAAAAGGAAATAAAGGGAATCTACATTGGAAAAGAAGTAAAACTGTCACTTTGCAGATGAAATGATACTATACATAGAGAATCCTAAAGATGCTATGAGAAAAATACTAGAGCTAATCAATGAATTTGGTAAAGTTGAAGGATACAAAATTAATGCACAGAAATCTCTTGCATTCCTATACACTAATGATGAAAAATCTGAAAGAGCAATTAAGGAAACACTCCCATTTACCACTGGAAACAATCCCATTTACCACTGCAACAATAAGAATAAAATACCTAGGAAAAAAACCTACCTAAGGAGGCCAAAGACCTGTACTCAGAAAACTATAAAACACTGATAAAAGAAATTGAAGATGACACAGATGGAGAGATAACAATGTTCTTGGAATAGAAGAATCAATATTGTCCAAAAGACTGTACAACCCAAAGCGATCTACAGATTCAATGCAATCCCTATCAAATACTGATGGCATTCTTTACAGAATTAGAACAAACAATTTTACAATTTGTATGGAAACATAAAAGTCCCCGAATAGCCAAAGCAATCTGGAGTAAGAAAAAAGGAGCTGGAGGAATCAGGATCTCCAATTTCAGACTAAACTACAAAGCTATAGTCATCAAGACAGTATGGTACTGGCACAAAAACAGAAATATAGATGAATGGAATAGGATAGAAAGCCCAGAGATAAACCCATGCACATATGGTCACCTTATCTTTGATAAATGAGGCAAGAATATGCAGTGGAGAAAAGACAGCCTCTTCAATAATTGGTGCTGGGAAAACTGGACAGCTACATGTAAAAGAATGACATTAGAACACTCCCTAACACCATACACAAAAATAAAGTCAAAATGGATTAAAGACCTAAATGTAAGGCCAGACACAATAAAATTCTTAGAGGAGAACATAGACAGAAACACTCTATTACATCAATCACAGCAAGATCCTTATTTTTTTTTTTTTTTTTTTGTGGTACGCGGGCCTCTCACTGCTGTGGCCTCTCCCGTTGCAGAGCACAGGCTCCGGACGCGCAGGCCCAGCGGCCACGGCCCACGGGCCCAGCCGCTCCGCGGCACGCGGGATCCTCCCGGACCGGGGCACGAACCCGCATCCCCTGCATCGGCAGGCGGACCCTCAACCACTGCGCCACCAGGGAAGCCCCCTCAGCAAGATCCTTTTTTGACCCACCTCCTAGAGAAATGGAAATTAAAACAAAAATAAACAAATGGGACTTAATGAAACTTAAAAGCTTTCACACAGCAAAGGAAACCATAAACAAGATGAAAAGACAACCCTCAGAATGGGAGAAAATATTTGCAAACGAAGCAATAGATAAAGGATTAATCTCCAAAACATACAAGCAGCACATGCAGCTCAATATCAAAAAAACAAACAACCCAATCCAAAAATGGGCAGAAGACCTAAACAGACATTTCTCCAAAGAAGATACAGATTGCCAACAAACACAAGAAAGGATGCTCAACATCACTAATCATTAGAGAAATGCAAATCAAAACTGAAATGAGGTATCACCTCACATGGTCAGAATGGCCATCACCAAAAAACCTACAAACGACAAATGCTGGAGAGGGTGTGGAGAAAAGGGAACCCTCTTGTAGTGTTGGTGGGAATGTAAATTGACACAGCCACTATGGAGAACAGTACACAGGAGGTTCCTTAAAAAACTAAAACTAGAACTACCATATGACCCAGCAATCCCACTCCTGGGCATATACCCTGAGAAAACCATAATTTAAAAAGAGTCATGTACCACAATGTTCATTGCAGCACTATTTACAATAGCTAGGACATGGAAGCAACCTAAGTGTCCATCGACAGTTAATGAATAAAGAATTGGCACTTATATACAGTGGAATATTACTCGGCCATAAAAAGAAACGAAATTGAGTTATTTGTAGTGAGGTGGATGGATCTAGAATTTGTCATACAGAGTAAAGTAAGTCAGAAAGTGAAAAAAAAATACCATATGCTAACATATATATGGAATCTATAAAAGAAAATGCTTCTGAAGAACCTAGGGGCAGGACAGGAATAAAGACGCAGGTGTAGAAAATGGACTTGAGGACACGGGGAGGGGAAGGGTAAGCTGGGAAGAAGTGAGAGAGTGGCATGGACATATATATACTACCAAATGTAAAATAGATAGCTAGTGGGAAGCAGCCGCATAGCACAGGGAGATCAGCTCAGTGCTTTGTGACCACCTAGAGGGGT
>NC_041220.1:111698985-111711195 GCF_002837175.3 Physeter macrocephalus | reverse complement strand
CAGCAGAAACTAACACAACAATGTAAAGCAATTATACTCCAATAAAGATGTTAAGAAAAAGTGTGAATACAAATGTTTATTGAAAAATTAAATAGATAGAATTGCTTTCTTCTAGGTGTCTCCCATAAAAGAAGGGATCAGAGAAGACCTGGAAATTCTCTTCTCAGGCTTGGGAATGTGTTGTTAGGAGGGCTCAGATCATGGCTACCAAGGATCCCAAATTAGGCCTCAACCCCTTGACTCCCTAGCGGTGACACTCAGCCCTGGGGGTGATAGTATGTGTCGTAGCTGCAGCCCACTCATCTCCTGGGGCCTTCGCTGTCTCCAGGGGCTGGAGCTCATTTCGACTCTGGAACCCTTCCAGTGGATGTTTTTACCAAGGTAGCAAAATAGATTTGTGGAAACAGCACAAGCTTTGGAATTAAAAGGCCTAGATTCATTTTCTCACTCTGCCTCTTACTACATGGCATTAAAGTTATCACTTAAATTGTTCTCTTTCTTTTTCTTTATATATGAAATGGAGATGACACTGTCTGCTTTATGAGAGTTTTAAGGTTCTTGGGACAATGAAATAATGTGTAGTGTGAGGGTAATTGCTTTTTGTTTTTGTTTTGTTTGATTTTTTTGTTTATTAATTCTGAGGCACAGTGGTTCTCAACTGAGGCAGTTTTGATTCCCAAGGGACATCTGGCAATGTCTGGAGACAATTCTGGTTGTAACAACTGCAGGGCATTACTGGAATTGACTGGGTAGAAGCCAAGGATGCTGCTAAATGTCCTACAATGCACAGGGCATTCTACCACAACAAAGAATTATCCTGTCCAAAATAATGCCAATAATGTGGAGGTTGAGAAAACCTGGTTTAGAATGATAAACTTTTTAGAGTGGTCTTATTTATCTTATTATTGTATCATCATTTTATTTCCATTTTTTAAATTATTTTTAACAAGCCTTTTCTATACATGTTTTTTACACATTTTATCTCCTGGGCACATCTATGACGATACTTCATGCCTTAAGCAAGGGAAGTTGGCCACCTTCTGCTCTTTGGCCATCCAGTGCCTAATATCTGTTCCTTTGATGAACCCCTGGACAATAAATATAACATGCTATATTAAGTTATACAAAGATTCACAAGCCCAAATTCCACCTCCGGATATAGCAGTTACAAGTCCAGTGACAGCATAGATCAATTTATGCATTCAACCTTTTGAAAAAAATGATAATTACCTTGGGCAAGGCACTGTGATAAACTCTGGGAGACAGGTTTAAAATAATGCAGATATGATCTCTAACACCAATTTACAGTCAAAGTTTAAAAAAGGTAAACAAACAAAGATCACAATTAAATATGTAACTACAAACTACAATAAAGCAATAAATGAAAAGAAATAGATTTAAGAATGAACACAACTGAAGGGATCTTAGTTAAAAGGTGGGAAAGGGTTGAGAAGGGACAAGGAAGTCTTCTCTGATTGACAGCTGAGCTGTGACCTGAGGGAATAGTAGGAGTAAGCCAGGCTAGGAAACTTTCCAGAAAAGAAAATAGCATGTGGCAAGATTCTAAGGTCAGAAAAAGCTTAAGCCACTTAAACAGTTGAGATTTTCAAATATATTTGTGCCACTTAAACAGCTGAGATTTTCAAATACATTTGTCTCCTTGTCTTGAATCATCCAAATTATTTGCGAAAATAATTGGGCATAGGGCTACATTTCTAATTCTTTACAGTCTCACAAATTGATAAGGTTTTTTTTTAGAAAATATACAATCAAGGGAAATGTATTAATGAATGTGATATGATCATGAATAATAAACCCAAAATAAGGGAAGTTAAAGTCTATAAAAATTGTCTGTCTATAAGAGATGCCTAACTCCTTAATTTTACAGTTGAAAACAAATTAAGTGGCCTCCGTGAACATCACTCCTCAAGTTATCTGTAGGGCTAGGACTAGAACCAAGGTCTCCTGACTCCTGACTCTTGTCATTATTTGGGATGCAGCCCCCAAATATTGCAGTACCATCGTGAAATGCCACAATGTTTTTTTACAAAATATCCCATGTTTCCAAAATCAGAGACAGACATTGTTATGTACTGAATACCAGTCTGATGCACTGTGGAATTTTTTTGGTCATTTTTATTCAGAGATTAATAAGTAAATTAAGCAGGAGATCCCCTTCAAATAAAATGGTCAAAATATGGCAGATTAATAAAAATTGAATTTTACTTTTTAATAGACAAAATAATGTAGAGAATAAAAAATATTTTTTAAAATTTCCTATGTATGCTAGATATATTTCATTTGGACTTTCAGATCCACTCTTCACCCTTCTTAAACTTGCTTATGCGCTGGCCTGATGGGGGTGGGAGGTAGAGCTAGTGGCAGAGGCTTGATCTATATACACTGTATCAACAGATTGCACTCTGGCTTTTGGTTGGGGTTGACCAATTGGATAGCACTGGCAGGAAGGAGGGAGGGAAGAGATCAGGATACTGATTAGCTCAGGCTGCCTCCATGCAGGGTATCGATGGGATGCCTGTATCCCCTGACCAGAGTCTCCTGTCAGGCTTCCAATTCAACAGTGTTTCTCTCTCTTTCTCTCTCCTCCTCTTCCTCTACTTCTCTCCCTCTCCCTTTCTCTATCTCTGTTCCAATAACCACTTCCCCCATCAGGTCTACAGGTGATGGTAACAAAGCCCTATTTACTTACTAGTTCCAGACTACCATACCATCCTTTTGGTTTCCGTACACTCTTCCCACACCCTTTGGGATAGTCTTTTTTAAAATGTCTACTCAAATTATCTTAACTTAAATGTTCATCTGTTAGTACCTATGTATCCTCAATCTGCCATCCCCAATATTGAACAGGAAGAAGGTACTGTCCATCATTAAACAACTTCCCTGTTAGCTGGTCACACATACATGAAAGTCACCAAGTACAGAAGAGTTCTTTATTTCAGATTTGAGTTGTAGCTTTCAGCCCCAAGAGATCCCACAATGAGATGAGGCTTCAGCATTGTCTTCTTTATTTATTACCCATTCCTCAATGGGCCTGGGTCTCTGACTAATGCTTTTGAAGGCTCCCCAGTGATTATTTGTCTTGGAACCATTTGAGAATTAACCTTTCCCTTTTGGACCCTGCTGTAAGTTGAAATGTGTCCCCTCAAAAGATGTTGAAGTCTTAACCCCCAGTACCTGGGAATGTGACCTTTTATGGAAATAGAATCTTTGCAGACACAATCAAGTTAAGGTGAGGTCATATTCCATTAGAGTGGATTCTAATCCAATATGACTGTTACCCTTATAAGAAGAGGATGAGAGAGAGACAGACAGAGACAGGGACAATACTGTGACAGTGCAGGCAGGGAATGGGTGGTGTGTCAAGCCAAGGAGTGCCAAGGACTGCCAGCAACACCAGAAGCTAAGAAACTGCATGGAACAGCTTCTCCCCTAGAGCCTTCAGAAAGAGCATGACCTGAACAACATCTTAATTTCAGGCTTCTGGCCTCCTGAATTGAGACAATAAATTTCTGTTGTTTTAAGCCATCCACCTTTGAAGCACTTTGTTACAGTAGCCCTAAGAAACTAATGTAGACCTCTTTCCTCTTTTTTTTCCCTTTTGCAAGTCTCATCCATCCTTTTACCCTTTTCTTCCTATGCTCTACCCCTCAACTCCCACTTCGCCTCTTCAGTCCTCTCCAATTCACTTCTGCATGAACTTAGGGTACTTAGATCCCATGCGTGGGCAACTACAAAATAATCAGACTTTCATATGACCAAATAGGCCTCTTATATGCTTCCAGTTCCAGAGGAAATTGTGTAAAAGTGGAGATGACAGAAAAGTTTTAAAAGGTAATACACTAATTTTGTTAGACTTGCCTCTCGCCTAGTGCATCTCATCCAGGGGTGGCTGACTTTCTCCCACCCCAGCAGGCAGTGTGTGGAGACATTTTGGTTGTCACAGCTGTAGCAGGCTGCTGCTGGTGTCTAGTGGGTAGAAACCAGAGATGGTGCTAAACATCTACGTGGCACAGGACAGCTCCCTACAACAAAGGGTTATCTGGCCCAAAGTGTCTGCAGTGTCAAGGTTGAAAACCCTGCTCTAGCACATGCCTTAAATATGTTCACTTCCATGTTGTCTATTGAAAGGGGGAAATGTGTTTGACTAAGCAGCAATGAGAAATAATTCACTAAGCAGCATGAAAATAGTTGTTCCATTACAGAGTCATGAAGTTCTTTAAGAATCACTCCAAATATTTCAGAAAAAGAAAGATTATGTTTGCCTTTCAGTCAGTGGTACATTGTCCCTCTCATGCAAACTTCAATTTTCAGGTCAATACACATTTAGATTCTTTAATCTGGAACTAAACTCGCAAACATTTGGTACAAAGCAGTGTCCTTTTTTGGTGTCCTGTCCTCGTTATGATATCTGCTAGCCTCTAAAGCTTACAGCTCAGACATGTGTTTCAGTTCTTCTACCCTCTCTCTTCTTTTTCCTGTCTCTACTCTCTTTACCCCTCCCAGTTACTGGTTTTACTAAATTTTGCAAACTCGTGGACTTTTAAAAAGATAAATCTGCCAAAATTCTGAAACATTTTAAGGAAACCATAAGTAACATAAAACATGTAGGTGTTTTTTCTCCAGCCAAGACATAGGCTGAAACGGAGTCAAAATGAGTCCACTTTTACTAAATTTGAATAATTTGGGTTAATACTTCCTCTCTCCAATAAGTATTTTAAAGCATCCTCCCATGGTGTCACTTTCATCTTTTAAGTCAGAGACACTAGTTAAATGTCATCTCATCTGAGATTTCTTGATATATTTGAATTTTCCCTTTTGTTCCTCTGTAACCATTTTGTTTGATCTTCCTAAAAGATTAGAGCTAATAGTGAGCATTGTAGGTGATCATATGAGTTCTACCTTAGATGTAAAGGAGACCCTGATTTGTAAGTTTGATTGATGAGCTGGGAGGAAGTAAAAAAAAATGATGGGTTACTGTTTTGTCCCTGGTTTGCTGTATAACTTTGGAAAATCTAATTCATCTTTCAATTAAATGATTTATCATCTCATGTGCAAAATAGAGATAATACAGGTGTCCAAAAAAGTATTTATCCCACCATTTATTATAACTGAACTGTGAATGTACCCTCAATACAGGTTGGTATGATTCATCTTCATTTCAGTTCTTAATGTTGAAGCATGAAAGAGTTGGTCTGGGATAAAACATCTTTCCCCACACTTAGTCAAACCACATACGGACCCAATAGTCATAATGGAATTCAGTTAGAATGTAGAAAAAGGGGAATATCCCACCCTGCTTTACCATAAAGTTTGAAATATTGGTTTTATTTATTTATTTATTTAGGCTGCATTGGGTCTTATTTGTGGCACGTGGGATCTTCATTGTGGTGCGTGGGCTTCTCTTCAGTTGCGGCATGCAGGTTTTCTCTCTCTAGTTGTGGTGCGGCTCCAGGGCACATGGGCTCTGTAGTTTGTGGCACTCAGGCTCTCTAGTTGAGGCGCCTGAGCTCAGTAGTTGTGGCGCGAGGGCTTAGTTGCCCCAAAGCATGTGGGATCTTAGTTCCCCGACCAGGAATCAAACCCGTGTCCCCTGCATTGGAAGGCGGATTCTTTACCACTGGACCACCGGGAAAGTCCCTGAAATTTTGGTTTTAAATCTGTCTGAGTAATTTCAAATGTTTCAAACTCATTGAGAAGACTGCTATCCCTTTTTGTCACATCATCATATTGTCAAACACCAAAATAAGTTTTCTGGGAAACAAAAACAGGAAATCTGTTTCTTTTTGGAGAAAAGAATTAAATGATCTGGGTGAGGACTTGAGTGAGACATTTTTTGAATAAATATGACAGATTTGGAGGCCAAAATGCCACCCTCCATACTAATGATACTATTTTAATAATCACGGGAGAGGTTGCACTACTGTAGGAAACACACTAGAACTTCACATATGTAGAAGTCTGTTCCATGTTGAAACAACACATAATGTCAAAAATGTGGCTTGTACAAATTAGAAAAATTTAAAAATAGCTCAGCAAATTTTGTTTAATATGCAAATTTAAATGACAGGTTGTGGATCCACAAAATATGCAGTGATGACTATATTTCATCAAATCAAAGACATTGTCAATTGTAAGACAAACCATTATTTTAAGTATGACTAAGAAAGAAAAAAACAAACTGTTAATTCGTTGTAAGACCATTATTTTAAGTACAAGTAAAAAAGATAAATTGGTGCCAAGTGAATTATGACGTAATGCTTTCTAACTACATTGAATATATAAGAGGCATCTCAGTTTCAGTTATGTTAAAATTTGAAAAACAGGCATCTTAGAATGAATGAAATACAGTAGGTTTTATCTCTTTCTTTTGAGCTCTATTGCATGAAAATGTCTTGAGAAACTTTTTTCTTCTCCTCTCTCATCCCTTCTTGTGAGGCTTGGAATATTTTGAAACTTGGAAAACAAAACAGGGAATTTAACGATGTTCTTCAAAGTAGAAGAAGAGACAGCAGAAACTCTCTTGATGTCGTCCTGAATAGAATTTGTTTGTAAATGCTGGCTGGTGTCAGGGAGCCTTTTGCTCCTGCTAGACTAGCAGGCCATTTGGGGAGATGATCTTTGCTAGAGTGCTTACTGCCAAGCAGATTGCTTGCTATTATACTATCTGGACAACTGTTTGACATTTTAACTTTTAAGATTTACCATTTAAACTAGTCAAGAGGAAGAGAAAATATGAGAAAGCAACTAGGTAGATTTAGTCTAGCTGACATCTGCTTAGACCACTCACAAAGATGCATTATCTCAAGCAAAGGAAAAATTAAAGCATTCAAAATGGCTAACTATAAGTTGCCACAGACAATCAGAACTGAGTAAACAATCAGAACTGAGTCCAAAATTGCCTTTGGATGCTCTACACCTCTCTCTCTAATCTGACTTCAGAATCCACCACGTCTACCAGTTTACTACTGTAAAGATTATTGTATAGTTAATGTAGGTTCTGCGATACCCAACAGACCCAACATCCTAGCAGTTTAACACAGTGGAAGTTGCTTGCTTATGCCACAACTCAGAGCAGGCATTACTGGCCAGAAGTCCCGAATCTCTCTCCTCCAGAGGCGCCCAAGGACCCAGGACCCTTCTATAGATCTTTAGAGCTCTCTTCACTCATTTGGAAGATGGGGAAATAGAGTCATATGTGGGAGAGTTCCATTGGACAGAACTTATTTACATGGCCATATATAACTGAAAGAGAAGCTGGGAAACGAAGTATACTTGTGTGTCTGGGAGGAAATAACAAAGCAGTTTCTGCCAATAAGTAGTGCTTCCAGGTGGCCAAGTATGTTTATATTACTTGAAGTCTCAGCAGAATTCAAGACAGTGACCAAACACATCTCATAGCACTCATTTCTTGGCTTCTCTAACACCATACTTCACTAGCTCTCCTATCTCAGGGCTCACAACTGCTCAGTCTTCTTTGCTGACTCTTCTTCTGCACAATAGTCACATACTGTTGTGACCCAGCACTCATTAGACACCTTGTTGTCTTTTATACATCCTTCCTAGGTGATTTCTTTCGGTCTTATAGCTCCAAATTCACATACAAATGACTTCCAAAATTATATTTCTTGTCCTGAGTAACCACCTTGTGTGGATAAGATATTATATTCTTGGTTAAATAATTCAGGAATTCACGCGCGTGTGTGTGTGTGTATGAAAGAGAGAGACATTTACTTTTATCTGTAACTTATCAAAAAGACTCTATCACCCACCATGAAATTAATAAATATAAAGATGATAGAATTTGTGGGAAGATTAAAACTACGAAAGCAACATTGGAAAATATCAGAAGAACACAGAGAAGGAGCTAAGAGTAGCCAAGTAGGTTAGAGATATGATATTATTTAATGAGTATTATTAAAGACATATATTATTAAATACTTAACATGTTATCAAAATATATATTACACACAGCATAGATTACTTTAGGATATCACCCTAGTGAAGGCTGGACGGCCTGCTGGAGCAGCCTTGGCAGGCTAGATAGAGCACCAGGCACTTTTCAATCTGCTGCCTCTGCGCTGGCAGAGTGACTGACTTGAAGCGGGACTGGGACTGGAGTAATTAAGTTTGTGCATGTGCCCTTTAAAAGTGGAGTCTCCTTTTCCTACAGCCCTCTGGTTCTCCTGGTCATAAACCCCGTTAGTTTTCAAAACCTGTTAACAGGTTCATCTTCCCGGTGCCAGACTCCAGGGCTGGGGTGCCCAAGGTGGGGCTTGAACCCCTGGCGTCTTAGGGAGGACAGCTGGGTTTGTGATATCCTCTTCCTCTTTAGATCTCCCGCTGGGGGTGTGGGTCCTGACTAGATCATTTCTCTTCCCCTCCTACCCATCTTGGTGCAGTATTTTTCTTTATACCCTTGGTTATAGAAGAGCTGTTTTGCTAGTATTCAGGTTGTTCTTAGAGAGAGTTTTTCTATAGTAGTTCTACCTGTAGGTGTATTTCTGGTGTGTTCATGTGGGGAGGTGAGCTCAGGGTCTTCTACTCTGCCGTCTTTTTCTCTCCTTCCCTAGACTGCATTCTCTGCGTTCCTTGGCTCATGGCCCCTTCTTCCATCTTCAAAGCCAGCATTATAGTGTATTTCTCTCCGGCTCTACCTCCCTTAGTTTCTGTCACACGATCTACTTCTCTACTGTGTCACATTTTCCTTTGCCTCTCTCTTATAAGGACACTTGTGATTGCATTTAGATAATCCAGGATAATCTCTCCTCATCTCAAAATCCTTAATTAAATCACAACTGCAAAGTATCTTTTGCATTAGAAGCTACCATTCACAGGTTTCAGAGATTAGAAGCAGGATATCTTTAGGAGACACTATTCAGCCTATCAAACTTCCCTTTCCCATAGGATAGCCAACTACAAGAATATGCTTTTTGTATTTCATTTTGTTTTTACCTTTGTAAAAGAACGTCTCTGTGCTTGACTTAACCATATTTCTGGAACAGCTACGTCAAACTGTTCGATACCCCAAACCTTAAACCTGGCTTTGGTTAGTGCACAAATATGTGCAAGGCAGCAACCCAGGTAAAGCCAAAAGTTTTGTCATCTAACCAAGACTATCTGGTGTTCTGCCTATCAGGGAAAATCTGAGTTATTAACAGAGATATCCCATAATCTACTTTATTTTCCACAGGCTTACTTTTTACTCTTAGGAGTGGTTTATTCATGATGCCCTAAAGTTACTTTTCAATTATCAGTCTAAGCTTTTTTAGGGGGAGTCTTGTTATATCGGTTAAATTAAAATTATATTCAGACTTAGGTTTTGTATCCCAGGATTTTTCATTTAAAATTAGAGAGTTCTATTTTGCTAGTAAGACAATTAAAAATTAACATCAAAATTCAATTTCTTCATCAAATTTGAAATATTCAAAAATAAAATATTCAGTGCTAAAAAGGGGTGATGTAGTAAGCAATATATTATTTTGTTTGAAGCTGTGTAAATTAGTATAAAATTTCTTTGAAAATTAATTTGGCACAAATTGTGTGAGGATCCTGTAATGTTCATACATTTTGATTCAAGAACTTCTCAGGTAGGTACTGTACAAGGAAAACCCCGTTGGATCTGTTATTGCGGGATACTTGTGAAATATACATAGGATTCTTTCTTATGGCTACATCCCGGATCTGGAAATTTTACTTGGGGACCAAGGGGATCTGAAAGCCTACATGGATACAGAAGATTTGCAAAAGGCAAGACTCCGATTCTTGTCGTAGAGCTCACAGACTTCCTCACTTACCAGCCTTTTCTTTCCTTGTTTTTAAAAAATTTCTTCCCTTTTTTTCTGCCCTCTCCTCTATCAGTCTCTCCTTTTCTATCTGCCTCTTCTTTTTTCTCCCAGTTTTCTTTTTTTTCCCCTGCTCTGCACCTGGATTGTATCTTCACCGAACAATCGGGCACTTTGAGAGATAACTGGAGGCAGTCTTGTAGGGAAGAGCTGTATGGAATTATCTGCTTTTATGGTGAACTTGGCATTTGTGAATGGGTATCTTGTTCACGATATTAATTGCTAGCAAAAACAAGGAAAAGAGCACAGGAGTAAAACGTGGATTTTTCTGAATACGCATTGTGATGACCAGCAGTTACCTTACTGTCTGATATCCAGAGGAGAATAATTTGGAAGACTCTTGTGGCTGTGTGGATTAAAGGCTCTTGGCGCTCCAGCCAGGCATCAGGGCTGTGTCTCTGAGGTGGGAGAACCAACCTCAGGACACTGGTCCACAAGAGACCTCCCAGCTGCACGCAATATAAAACGGTGAAAATCTCCCAGAGATCTCCATCTCAACACCAAGACCCAGCTTCACTCAAGGACCAGCAACGAACAGTGCTGGACACCCTATCCCCAACAAAGAGCAAGACAGGTCTACAGCCCCATCCAGTAGCAGAGAGGCTGCCTAAAATCATAATAAGGCTACCAACATCCCCAAACACACCACCAGACATGGACCTGCGCACCAGAAAGACAAGATCCAGCCTCACCCACCAGAACAGAGACACTAGTCCCCCCAACCAGGAAACCTACTCAACCCACTGAACCAACCTTAGCCACTGGGGACAGCCACCAAAACCAATGGGAACTACGAACCTGCAGCCTGCAAAAAGGAGACCCCAAACACAGTAAGATAAGCAAAATGAGAAGACAAAAAAACACACAGCAGATGAAGGAGCAAGATAAAATCACACCAGACCTAACAAATGAAGAGGAAATAGGCAGTCTACCTGAAAAAGAATTCAGAATAATGATAGTAAAGATGATTCAAAATCTTGGAAATAGAATAGACAAATTGCAAGAAACAGTTAACAAGGACCTAGAAGAAATAAAGAGGAAGCAAGCAACGATGAGCAACACAATAAATGAAATGAAAAATACTCTAGATGGGCTCAGTAGCAGAATAACTGAGGCAGAAGGACAGATAAGTGACCTGGAAGATAAAATAGTGGAAATAACTACTGCAGAGCAGAAAAAAGAAAAAAGAATGAAAAGAACTGACGACAGTCTCAGAGACCTCTGGGACAACATTAAACGCACCAACATTCGAATTATAGGGGTCCCAGAAGAAGAAGAGAAAAAGAAAGGGACTGAGAAAATATTTGAAGAGATTATAGTTGAAAACTTCCCTAATATAGGAAAGAAAATAGTCAATCAAGTCCAGGAAGCACAGAGAGTCCCATACAGGATAAACCCAAGGAGAAACACGCCAAGACACATAATAATCAAACTGTCAAAAATTAAATACCGCTGAGCCTGCACGTCCGGAGCCTATGCTCCGCAACAGGAGAGGCCACAACAGTGAGAGGTCCACGAACCACAAAAAAAAAAAAAAAAAAAAAAAAAAATTAAATACAAAGAAAACATATTAAAAGCAGCCAGGGAAAAACAACAAATAACACACAAAGGAATCCCCATAAGGTTAACATCGGATCTTTCAGCAGAAACTCTCCAAGCCACAATGCAATTAAATCAGAAATCAGAAAAATAATCAGTAATTCAAAACCATTTTGAAAATACATAAGCATATTTAAAACATACCAGAAATCAGTAAACACTGAAAATAAATTAATTAAACCACTAACTTAAGATATTAGTGAAAGAATAATAAAATAAACCCAAGGAGAGGAAAGGAAAATTATTTTAAAAATAAAAATTAATGAAATAGTAATGAAATTCAAAATATCAACAAGTCAAAAGGCTAATTCTTATTTAATATATGTATATTTAACCTACCCTTATAATTAAAGTTTTAATCATTTTTACTTGAATATATATCCATAGATATTTGTAATATTTTTTCATTTTTAATTTTACACTAAACTTTGTGACATCCACTTAATTTTACCTCAATTTTTATCATTTTCAATGTTATTTTTTGAGACCTATTTGATTGATGTATATAGTTAAATCCTTTTAACTCTTGCACAATAGTCTATAGACTAAATTTTATTCATCCATCCCTCTTTTGCTAGGTACTAACAACATTTCAGTGTACATCCCAGGATACTTATGTACCTATGTTTTAGAGGGACCCTGAATGGAAATTACAAGTTTTTTAGAAAAGGGGGAATACCAATCTCCCTAAATGTTAGCAAATTAATTATTTAAGTGGTATTCCTCAAGAAAATCTGATGAAGTATCT
>NC_041220.1:111688069-111696809 GCF_002837175.3 Physeter macrocephalus | reverse complement strand
ATGTATAACTGATTCACTTTGTTGTAAAGGAGAAACTAACACACTATTGTGAAACAGTTATACTCCAATAAAGATGTTAAAAAAAAAAAAAAGAACTTCTCAGGTAGAAGAAATTCAGGCAATGATTTTACATGTTTGTTCAGTGCTGACAATTATAGTGATAACTTGAAAGTGATCATTTATAGATAGATGAATGAATGGTTCAATTATAAAGCATGAATTTAAGGAAAATCATGCAATCATTTAAATAATTTTGAGGAACATTTAATGCCGTAGTGCAATAATCACAGTATAATAGTAATGAAAAAAATAAGATGCCAAAACTGCACATATACGATAAATTTCAATTTTGTAAGTATATGCTTGTATAAAAAGGCTGAAAGGTTATAATCAAAATTTTAAAGTGATCTACTTCAAGTGCTGAAAAAAGGGGATTTCTGATTTCTATTTTCCTGGATTTCTGAATTTTCTACAGTGAGGTACATTTGTTATATGACAGCAATAACAACATTCAAAATGAAAATGATGATGATCATAAAAAAATAAAATTAGAGAGTTAAAATTGCTAGGGCATAGCAATGAAAGCTTCTGGTAAAGAATTCTGAAATATGGGATTTGTAGCACAATTTGAAATAGGATTTTTTTAAAAATAAAAATGCAATAGTAACGGCAAATAACACCACAATCACGTGAGGGAAAAATAGATTTCTGCTACTCAAACCTTTTCTTTCTTCATTCATTCAATATAGTTCCTACTATGTACAAGTTCTAAAATAATTATAAATGGAGTATTTTGTAAACTAAACTGAAAGAACAGGAGATATCTGTACTGAAGCACTAGAAAACAAGAGGATGGAAAATACAGAACACAAAGAGATATATGGAAAAATTTTAAGCCTAATGTATATATTTAATTGAAGTTTCAGGAAGGGAGATAAAGAATGGGATAGAATTAATATTTGAAAGACAATTGTCAGGAATCATCCAAAACTGATAAATGGATTATAAAATGTCGGTAAAACTGGTCATCTGAAGCAGAATAAACACACACATACAATACCACAACTAGATGCATTATAGAAAAAAATGTCTAAAAAACAAATACAAAGAGAAAAGAAATCTTTCAAACAACCAGAAGAAAAAAGTGGATCCTGCCTTGTATATCTCCTTTTGGGTCTTCCAGTTCTCCAGGTATCAGTGTAAACTTGTGCTCTGTGTCAACAGCACTTTCCCCAGTAAAATGACTGTACATCCCTTTTGGGACAGACTTAGGAATGACTACCATACTCACTTGTCCCGATGTTATGTGATTCTTCCTAAGGGAATGAATGTTCTCTTCAGTCAGTGGGTGAATTATGATACTTGGCTGAGGCCAAGAAACAAGCAAGGGATTGTGATTTTGAGTGGCTCTCCTAGCCTTATCCATCCTCAACTTCATTTGACTATATATATTGAGAAATACCCTTGTTGGCTGCCCATCTATCTTGCCCCTAGATAGATGTTATTATTCTAGAAACCATCTTCACAGCTCTCTGTGGACCAGGTTCACTGGATGTGGCCATCTTTTATAATCGCCCATACATTGCTTCTAGCAGTTAAATGCTGTCACATGGCCTCTCTTATTTTAGGACCCTATCACACCTTGGGTGTCTGGGAGCCCAGTTCTGTAACAGCAACTCCTACCATTAGCTGTAGCCTACAGAGGACAGCTACCACCTCACCAGCACAATCCTTACCACTTTGCTATATGGAGTGTCTTCTGGGCTCTCTCACAGAACATAGACAGGGTGGTGGATTCTCCAGTCTTAAGTACTACATCCACTCCAAAATATTCACTTTTCTGAGACTCTTAATCCTTTCTGTCATCTACCATGGCATTCTATTTCTGCTTCACTTAGGGTAGGCCATCCTTTTTTCTAAGAACCATTCTCACTGCATGTTAACACAATCTCCTGGGACCCTAGCCAGGGTGATAAATATTTCATTGTGTGAGAGTACTCCCATATCAGTAAACTCTCCCTTACTCAACCTTATGTTCCACACCCCTTGATCCAACATCTTCAGGATCTAGTACCATATATTTACTATATAGTATATCTGTTGTCCTAAATCTAGTACCACTCTTCATTTCTCTTGCCAATACTTGTTGGCTTGGCCTGCATCTCATCCAGCACGTAACCCTTTCCTTCCTTTATCAGTCCCAGAACAACCCTTAATATGCCTACCACAATAGTTATGACTTAATCCTAGTTATAGCTAAGAGGGAAAGTAAAGTTAGATACTGAAGGGATCCAAGTGTTGCTTTGCTGACCAAGGTCAGTTACCACTGGCAAGATGGTAACTCCTCTTCCTGCTTTTTAATCTCTGAATATAAGGAATCCAAAGTACCCTGTTGGGAGCCATAGCTTATAATTCAAAGAGACTCAAGCTGTGTTATATAAGAATGCAACCTCTTTGGGGACCAGGATGTTCTTCCCAGAGTTGCAGAGATGGAAAGCACAGAGTACCCCAGTGGGTCATGGGGAATGATAATTATGGGGTCACCCTGTTTCCACTGCTTTGGTTCTCAGATTCATGTATTCTTATTGGTGAAAAAACATACAGAGATCTCATGACTACTCCATATGTCCATCTGCCTTCCTCTTCATAACTCCAATCTCCTGTCATTTTCCTTCTAAATTCTTGACCAGCTGGCCAGGCCATTAGCCAAAGACTTCAGGACACTACCCCTTTCACACAAAGTGAATGACCCCACGTACCATGCACAGTCTCACAAAATCAGGAAGATTTCTCCCCACTGTCTTTCAGGGCTACCTTACCCCCACCCTCTCTGCCCCCATGAATGTGGCTGTAATGCAGCCATTACTCATTTCCAGCTGGCCCCCATATATTGAACTGACTCATTAACAAAGCTCAGGCTTTTTCTTCTTCCTTCAGTTGGTCTAAATGGACATGATCTGAAGGAGGAGCACTGGAGCAACTATGTTTATTGATATGAGAGTTTGGGATCTGGGCTCCCTGCTCATGCAGTGTGCTTGACCTCTGGTCCTACCTTGGCTTTATCCCAGATGTGCCATTTCCATCTTACAGTAGAATGTTGCTGGACACACTCAACTTTATAACTTTGTAGATCTAATACGACCCAGCTCATAATGGATAGTTCTGGACACAAGGTCATTTCGCACTTCATGGTCAAGCATTCTAACTCTACCAGGGCCAAGTAACATGCCAGAGGCTATTTTTCAAAAGGCATTTGTGTGTGTGTGTGTGTGTGTGTGTGTTTGTGTGTCTATGACATGGCTTTGCTCCAGAATCCCAGATATCTGCATTATGATTCTCCAACTTAGGCTTGCCATAAACTTCACACTGCCTCTGTTTATAACATTAACACTTCCAACAACATAGAGTCCATCAGATCACATGTCCCAGGCAACAGGACTGACTGGATCATAGCCTAGGCTACTGCAGATTACTGTATTGCTCCTGGTCCCACTCAAAGCTGGCAACCTTCTATGTTACCTGATAAATGGTCCAAACAATCGTTATATGTGTGAAATATGCTGCCTCCAGAATGCAAAGAGGTCCACTAGACATTTTTCTCCTTGTTGTAGTAGATGCAGGATGCAGCAATTTGTCTTTTACTTTGGAGAGGAAATTGATATGGTCTTGACCATTGGACACCTAAAATCTTCACTGAAGTGGCAGGTCCACTCACCCTTTGGAATATGTATATCTTTCCAAAACCTCTAACATACTATCTACCTCTTGCTTGTCCTATCAAATCAGCATGATATCATCAATGTAATAAATCAGTGTTCTGTGAGAGATCAGGGTGAGCCAGATCTCTTTGGAGTATTTTATGACTTTTTTTTAAAGGAAACTGTAAATAAATATTTTGTCAATTCCACATAAATTCAAACTCTTTTGATTCTGTATTCCAGTCAAAATAGAAAACAATGCATGTGCCAAATCAATGGCCATATACCATGTACTTGAAGCCTTACTAATCTTTTCTAGCAACATATTATTCACTTCTGGTAAAACAGCTACAGTTGTGCTGCTACTTGAATGAGTTTATAAAGTACACAAGGAGAAACGGGAAAGATCTGTTTTTACAAACTTATGGAAAGAGAAATAAATTAAAGATACAGATGGAGAGGGCCAAGTGTCTGAAATGTAGAAACTCATTCATTCTTTCATTCAGTGCATGGAGGTAAATGATGTGGGAAAAATAAAGAAGGTAAGTGGAAGAGAGATTGACAAGGTAGGAGGCTGCTATATTATATAAAGTTGTCAATAAAGAAACTCACAATTAAGATACCATTTAAGCAGAAACGAAAGGAGTGGGGAAATAAATATTTGGATAGCTGTAAAAAAAGCATAACTGATGAAATGATTGGCTTAGTATGTTTGAGGAAGGAGGCCTATGTGATTGAGCAGAATGAGCTAGCATAGAATGGAAAGAAATAAAGAAATAAGGTAAAGAGAGGACACATGGGGGACAGGGTAAGGAATTGTAAACCATTGTGAGGTCTAAGTTGTTTTGGTTTTGGTTTTGTTTTCTGGGTGAGGAGAAAGCCATTTAAAAATTTTGACCAAAGGGATGCTGTAATGCAGTTTATGTTTTAACTTAATCTCTGCTATGTTGAAAATGCACCAGAGCAAGAGTGATTTCAGCAAGGAGACCAGTTAGGTTTTGCTATTTAGCATAGCAAAAATATGAGGTTACATAGTCTAAATCTCTAGTAGAATAACTTTTGCATAGTAGGAGATTCTCATGTTCTAATGACTTGGGAGGGGGAAAAATTAAGCACATGGAAACAAAATGTGGCTAGGGAGAAATATAAAGGAAATTTCACTTAATGTTCTTCCTTCTATTAGGCACTGAAAATTTTACAGCCTACCATGTTTCCTTTTTGTCTTGACTATAAAGAAGTTCAGAGACAATTTTAATGCTTAATGAAATCACTCATTAATGTAGTCATTCATTCATTTACTCATGCATTCAATCAATAACCATCTATTTCATGGCTAATATGTGCTAACGCTGTTCAGCAAGACAGAGTCTCAGGTCTTGAAGATCTTGACAAAGACAACTGTGTAAAAAGAAATCACTGATTTTTTTTTTCAGAAGACAGATATAAGCTAGAAGAAATTTTTTATTTTGTTTTGTTTAAATTCTTAAAATTATATCACCAATGGACATTAAGCAACAAACTAAAATTTCAAAAGAATGCATGTATTATTTCAATACAAAGAATGGTTAACCTAACATAAATAACATAGAGCCAGTTATTATTTCTCATAAGTGACTAATTGATGAACTCTAATTTTCTTTTGAATTAATGAATTTTGAATAAGATTTTATTTTGAACCATTTTTGAATAGTGGAAATAACTAAGCATTCCCCAAGTACATAAAATCACTGTTTTAGTAGAAACAACTATTATAATTTGTAGCAATGTTGCATAGAGAAAAACCATCTTGCTTACATAGTCTGACAAATTATATCATGAAATGAAAACTGTAAAGAGAACTGGAATGTTTGAAGTGCTCTATTTTTACCACACCACATACCTTCAGTATAGCTAATTTAGGAACTTTAATGGTAATCCATAAACACTCTTTTTATCTAGGATATGGTAAAATAATCAATGTTGTTCCAATAAACCAAGCAACTCAACCAAGCATAATTAGATTGAAAGGAAATAAGCAGAGTAATATCAATATTTAAGATCTTTTAAAGATAAGAAAGTTGTTGTGGAAATTCCAGCTTTTGGAATGTAAAAAGTGATGTGGTATTAGGAAGAGTCACTCAATGAGAAGAATAACTTTGGGAGTTCAGATGTTACCAGACAGTGATTACACAGAGGGAAAAAAAAGAGCGAAATTTCTCCATTTGTCACCTTGACAATTCTAGCAAAAAACTTAATAGGAAACAAAATTAAATCTCCTCCATGCCACCAATGAAAATATTTAATTATCTATGAATTTCACTTAGAGCCATTTCTCCAGTATTTGGGAATACATCGGTGGTTATCATCTTTATTTTCAAGCTTTTCTGGTAGAAGATATATAAAAAGCTGCACTAAAACCCTAATTATTGGTACAGTAAAGCAACCAGAAAATATAACATCTGTTTTTTTAAAAACATTTTTGAATTATTTGACGATTTGTATTATGTATTTTTCAGTTATACTTGACTATAGAATTACCTTCTTGGTTTCTGATTAATCAATTTTTAAATAATGTCTCTGACTCCTCAACCTCTATGTGTTTTTACAAACCAAAATAAAAAGATAGTTCTTAAAATTATTTTTTTCCTTTTGGCACGTTTTAATTTGGTTTGAGTGAGGATATCATATCAAGGGGAAAAAAAGTAGAAAATCCTTTTATTTAATATTTATCAAGCTAAATACTATTAGAAGACTTTGGGGTATAGTAGTGCATAATACTCCATAAAAACTCTCAATGCTATCAATTATCTCTGTGATGTTTAATTTAATTGTCAACTTGGCTAGGTTTGGTATTCAGTTGCTTGGTAAACAGTTTTTATGCAGATATTTGCTGTGAAGATATTGCTGTGAAAATAATTTTAAAATGTGATTAAGTTTACATCAGTAGATTTTGAGTAAAGCAGATTACCCTCCATAATGTGGGTGGGCCTCACCCACCCAATCAATTGAAGGTCTTAAGAGAAAAGACTGAGTTCCCCTGAGGAAGGAATTCTGTCACTACACCGCTTGTGGACTCAACACTGCAACATCAACTCTTTCCTGGGTCTTTAGCTTGTTGGCCTACCTGGCAGATTTCAGACTTACAAGTTCCCACAACTGAGGAGGCCAATTTCCTAAAATAAATCTCTCAGTTAGATATAGTTAGATAGGGATACATCCTATTGGTTCTGTTTGTCTGGAGAATCCTGACAACCTCCATGATCCTACATCCAATGGTCAGTGTTAATCCTCTTTTTTTTCTCAGCAGCATTTAACTTAGTTGATTATACCTCTTCTTTTTTTTTTTTTTTTTTTTTTTTTGTGGTACGCGGGCCTCTCACTGTTGTGGCCTCTCCCGTTGCGGAGCACAGGCTCCGGACGCGCAGGCTCAGCCGCCATGGCTCACGGGCCCAGCCGCTCCGCGGCACGTGGGATCCTCCCGGACCGGGGCGCGAACCCGTGTCCCCTGCATCGGCAGGCTGATTCTCAACCACTGCGCCACCAGGGAAGCCCTATACCTCTTCTTTAATATACTTTCTTCACTTCAATTCCAAAATACCATTCTCTTGATTTTCCTCCTACATTATTTATCTCTCCTATTCAACCCCCCTTGATGGTTGTTCTCTCCTCTTGACTTCTAAATGTTGGAGTGGATTTGGATTACTCTATGATCCCTTTCTCTTCTGTATCTATACCTCGCCTTTGGTGATTTCACCTAGGTTTTCATAACTATAAAAGCCATTTATATGCCAATAACTTCCAAATTTAATTTTCTAATCCAAACTTTGCTCTGGAACTCTAGATTCATACACACAACTCAGTACTTAATGTTTCTACTTAGCTATCTAAAAGATATTCTCAAAATTAACATGTTCATAACTGACCTCCAGCTATTTCCTCACCAACCCACTCCACCCCTAGCCTTACCATTTCATAATGAACAATCTCTCAGGAGATGCTGTTGTTTCTGCCTTCAAAATATATTCAGAATCTGGTGATTTCTTATCACTTCTGCCACAACTCTGGTCTGAGTCACCATAATCTATCTCCTAGATTAGTTGATAACGTTGCAAATAATTTCCCTTTTTCCACCCTTGTTCACTGCTATGCCTTTTCTAAACACAATGATCTTTTTAAAATGTGGGCCAAATTTTGTCACTTCTCAGCTCAAAATTGTTCAATGATTCCACATTTCCCTAAGCTATAAAAAAACAGTGTGCTGAAAGTGGCCTAGATATAACATAAGACCATTTTATTCTATATGAATATGATGCAAAGGCCCTATAGCTCTAGGTAATCTTTCTCTTCCTTCTCTGTTAGCTCTCTGACCTTATCTCCTACTCTCCCCCTCTTTTATTCCACTGGTCTTCTTGCTATTTCTCCAACATTATAAACAAGCTCCTGACTTAGGGCCTTGGAAAGCAGTTCCCACAAACAACCAAATAAATCACTTTCTTCAAGTCTTTGCTCAAATGTCAACTTTTCAGTGGGGCTCATCCTAATTACCCTATTTAAAATTGCAACCTGCTCCTCCAACCTTTAACATTATCCTCTTTACATATTTCTGTATTAAATGTCTTGTTTATTGACCTAAACTCCAGGATCATTTATCCCCCACTAGTGTGCAAGCTCTACTAGGGCAGAGATTTTTGGCAATTTTGTGCACTATTAAATTCCCAAGTACCCAGAACAGTACATGACAAATGATAAGTACTAATGCTTATATTTTAGTGATTTAAAATAAAATATTTGAAATACATTTTTCTTACGAAGATATGAAACTGAAGTTAATCTTATCTCAGAAAATCAATCCAGGGAATTCCCTGGTGGCGCAGTGGTTGCGCGTCCGCCTGCCGATGCAGGGGAACCGGGTTCGCGCCCCGGTCTGGGAGGATCCCGCATGCCGCGGAGCGGCTGGGCCCGTGAGCCATGGCCGCTGAGCCTGCGTGTCCGGAGCCTGTGCTCCGCAACGGGAGAGGCCACAGCAGAGGGAGGCCCCGCATACCACAAAAAAAAAAAAAAAA
>NC_041220.1:111656333-111687907 GCF_002837175.3 Physeter macrocephalus | reverse complement strand
TGCCAATGCAGGGGACACGGGTTTGAGCCCTGGTCCGGGAAGATCCCACATGACGCAGAGCAACTAAGCCTGGGTGCCACAACTATTGAGCCTGCGCTCTAGAGCCCACAAGCCACCACTACTGAAGCCTGCATGCCACAGCTACTGAAGCCCATGTGCCTACAGCCCGTGATCTGCAACAGGAGAAGCCACCACAATGAGAAGCCTGCGCACCACAACAAAGAGTAGCCCCTGCTTGCTGCAACTAGAGAAAGCCGGCATGTGGCAACGAAGACCCAATGCAGCCAAAAATTAATTAATTAATTAATTAATTTTTTAAAAAAGAGAAAAGAAAATCAATCCAAACACCATTAAAGTCCAAACTCTTGCCAAATAAGCTTAACGTATATTCAGCGTCTCAGTTTCATGCCAGTTTTTTGGACAAAGTTTACTACAACTCTAAAAACCAAAAGATCACCCAAGATGAACTAATTATAAGCACCCAAATAATCAAAGGCAGAGTGAATGGTAATGTTACTCCCAATATTGGGAAAAGGTGAATGAGGAGAGATTGTACCTACTATTGCTCTCCTAACCACACCCAGTTCGTTACCCTAGGAATGTGTGTGTATAAATTGCAAAATGGAATAAGATCATGAAAACTAACCTACTTAGTTGTAGCTTCCATAATTGAATATGACAATCCATTATGGCCCTTTTAGAATATTATTTGAGTAAACCTATCTGTCCACATGCCTTGATTGGACTCAGGGCATAACTATTTACTCTACATAATCATTGTAATGTATTCTAACTCACTGTCTTTGCTATTTACTTCTGGATTGGAATACACTGTCATCTCATGAGCATTTGAGCAATCTAGGACAAACTGCAGACAAGAGTATGTCAAATAGAATGATAAAAGTATTCATTCTCGAGCTTCCCTGGTGGCGCAGTGGTTGAGAGTCCGCCTGCCGATGCAGGAGACACGGGTTCGTGCCCCGGTCCGGGAGGATCCCACACGCCGCGGAGCGGCTGGGCCCGTGAGCCATGGCCGCTGAGCCTGTGCTTCCGGAGCCTGTGCTCCGCAACGGGAGAGGCCACAACAGTGAGAGGCCTGCGTACAACAACAACAACAACAACCAAAAAAAAAAAAATATTCATTCTCTATTTGATGTTGATTCATTTAACATTTTAATCTTCAAAATGGTATCCTAGAAAGAATCAGTTATTAATACAAGTATATCATAGATACTCAATAGTGCAACATATGTAGAATATAGTAATAGTGTTGTGAATTATATCACCACTCATATCCCAGAAAATATTCTTCAAAATATTAAAATCAATGGTGTATATAGCTAGTTCAATTCTTAGGGTTCCTCATAATAATTAAATAATAGACACAAAAAACATTTAAAAATGAAAAACTTTTCTATATCAATATGGCAATTATATTAAACTTTACTTTTTCTAATAATAAAATAAATATATGCTGGTGTAAAAACTCTAAAAAAATTTTGAGAGGATATCCAGGTTTCACAGTACACCAGAGTCACACATCAGCAGTACATCAAGAGAAATTAGAAAAATAATAATAATAAAGACGAAAAAAAAAAAAAAGAAAAGAAAAAAGGGAAGGACCCAAGATAGCTCTTAACTTCAAATCAAGAAAATGCCAGTATTGGGCTTCCCTGGTGGCGCAGTGGTTGAGAGTCCGCCGGCCGATGCAGGGGACACGGGTTCGTGCCCCGGTCTGGGAAGATCCCACATGCCGCGGAGCGGCTGGGCCCGTGTGCCATGGCCGCTGAGCCTGCGCGTCCGGAGCCTGTGCTCCGCAAAGGGAGAGGACACAACAGTGAGAGGCCCGCGTACCGCAAAAAAAAAAAAGAAAATGCCAGTACCAATCCACTTTTAAGATCGGGTTGATGAGTTGTCTAGATAATTTGCCACTAGTCCATACCTTTATTGTGTTTGTAATTAAGCTCAGAGCTGCATGTAGTAGGAAAGAGCATGTTAAACCTCTTTAAAAAAAAAGTAGCTCCTTTCAGTTTGTCAGCGCAATCTTGAAGTCATATGGTCTGAAATATAATTCTCAGTATTTAGTTCATTTTGTAATTTAGCTTGAAGAAAAAAATAATTTTATAATATGCTCTACTGCAGAAAAAACAACCCATGCTCCTTTTTGTAAAAGGGAGAGAAAAGACTACAATTGAGTTTTATGATTTCATGCACTGTCTACTTTAGTATGGTTACAGAACATTTGCAAAACCAGGTTTTATTTCTTTAATAAATTCTTTCTCTCAAAACACACAGTTAAAATTAATAATAGAAATACAACATAACCTTAAATGAGAGCTTATATACTGCATTCCTTAGAACAGCTGCTTCTATTTCATTTTATTTATTTATTTATTTGCTTGTTTATTTATTTACTTTTGGCTACTTTGGGTCTTCGTTGCTGCGCACGGGCTTTCTCTAGTTGCGGTGAGCAAGGGCTACTCTTCGTTGTGGTGTGCGGGCTTCTCATTGTGGTGGCTTCTCTTGTGGAGCACGGGCTCCAGGTGCACAGGCTTCAGTAGTTGTGGCACACGGGCTCAGTAGTTGTGGCTCGTGGGAGCACAGGCTCAGTAGTTGTGGTGCACGGGCTTAGTTGCTCCGTGGCATGTGGGATCTTCCTGGACCAGGGCTCAAACCCGTGTCCCCTGCATTGGCAGGCAGATTCTTAACCACTGCACCACCAGGGAAGTCCCTTCTATTTCATTTTAAATTAGCCAAGCTTTATGTAGTCTTTGGAGCTGACCTTATAGAACAGCAATACTATTAGCCCTAAAGCACATGTTTCTGATTTTACATATTTGAGATAACATTTCTTATAAAATTCAAGAAATAAAACTGTATTGTGCCTGAGAGGAAAAATAAATCTATGTATTGTTTAAAATATCATTTATATCAATATGAAAGTTACCCACTGAGGGCACAGGGAACTATAGACCTTATTTCACTCTTACTTAATCCACTGTTTCCACTTTCTAGAGAGCCCTAATCCAAAAAATAAAAACAGAGCCCACACTTGGATATCTAAGATTGACAGTGTAGGGAATTCCCCTACAGTCCAGTGGTTAGGACTCCAAGCTTCCACTGCAAGGGGCCCGGGTTTCATCCCTGGTAGGGGAACTAAGATCCCACAAGCCACGTGGCGTGGCCAATAAATAAATAAATAAATAAAAATTGAAAAAATAAAATTGACAGTGTAAGTCTGGTAAAAAGAGACATTGAGACATTTCTCTTTGTAATTTCTCTTCCTAGTGGAAATTTTATGTTTATGTGTAACAACTTTCTTCTGTGGAGCTTAAAGAATCTTATGTACACTAAACTGATGAATCCTTTCAACATCCTTAAGAAATAGGCAGGAAATTCCTGTTGCTCAAGACATGAATGAAAACAAAGTCATGCTCTATTATTTACCATGGAAAAGGACATCTAATCACTTGTTGCACAGACACTGTTAATGAGCTATTCTTCTCTGTTGAGAACCAATCAAAAGGCAATTGGTTTAAAATGTCCTTAAATTACAATAGGAGTAATATAAGATAGCAATATGAGAGACTTTTTAAATGGAGAGTAAAAATGAGACTGGATTAGGTTGATTAGCCTATAGCATGCCCATTAACAGTGGAACACAAGATGACAGGCAAGGGTTGGGATCATGAAGGGGTGCAAAACACACTATGACCTTCTGTTATATCTCCCCTCCCCATCTCATGACAGGCACTTGTATGTGAATTATTCTCGCAGCACAATCCCAGGTCTCAAAGAACTATTTCTCCTGTGTCAATGGGTTAACCTGGGCAGGCACTAGAGCTCCATGGTACAACAGCTTATTGTGACTCATCATTTCTCATTTTGGAAGAAGGTAAATACAGATTTCAGTTGTTAATTTTACATGGTTTATACCAGGAGGAAAATAATTAATGTTTATTTCAAACTTTTTCAAGCTTACAAAGTTCTATATCAGTGAAAACTACATAGAAGCCGATTTTAAATCAGTGTAAGAAAAACAGAGCTATCAATACTCTCTTAAAGAATATTGTCAAAGTGATTACTGACCAAGTGGTTAATCCAACTAGGTTTACTCTAAGGGGCTTTAGGAACCTATAAATCAAAATTTTTAACATTTTTATTGTCTCTCCTATACTCAGTGAGCATCTATGACTCTGAACCCCAGAAAATTTACTCATCCTTTTATGAATCTATCCATGGTCTCCCAAAATATGCTATAATTTGCATAAATTATTAAATCAGTAAATAGCTTTACTGATTTAATACACTCCAGTAATATAACTTTTCCCAACTTTTCACAACTGATTATTAAAAATTTTCCTTTAATTTAGAGACATTGGTCAAATAAATGAATTCAGAGCCTGGGGGAAAAGTGTCGATCTAATACCAATCTGCCTTTCAAAATTCCAAAAAGCATCAAAGCAGCAGCCTGTGAACATTTTCAGTTTTAGGTTTCAGTCTTAAGAATACCAAATTTCAGTCTTAAGAATACCAAATTTTGTGGAGATATATATATATATATATATATATATATATATTATATATATATATTAAACAAACTTAGAGTACTTTTAGATACTTTAGTTTACAAAAGGTTAACTTGTTCTGTATTTAGTACATATAAAGAATATAAGCTATTCCATCTTTGAAAAGATATTGATTAGGAAATTAAGATTATATTTAATTGAAAAGGAAATTCCAAAATTAGTCAATTCCTAATTTGTTTAGGTGCATACCACCTTTAGTTTTCCAGATATATACATAAATCAGGATACCAAAAATCAGGTGCATTCCCTTTACATGACAAAAATGTTGTGATTTATGGGCAATGTGGTTCTAATATTAAATGTAGAGAATGCTGTCTTTTTTATTACATTCAATCTAATTTAATTTTCCATCTTTCTCAAGATCTCTCTCCTGGAAAGGAATACTAGAGGATAATATGAGAAAGTCAAGATAAATAGAGCCAGAAATGAGATCTACATGTTTGATTCAACCCCCTGTTTGGGATAATAACACAGAATGACTCCATCTTTCATTTTGCTCTGGCTATCTTTCTAGCACAAAAATGTCCTAATGTAACGACTTAATAATTTTCAGTGACCAAGACAAAGCCAAACTCCTTACCATGGTCTACAAGTCACATCATATTTTAGCTCCCATCTACCACTCCCATTGTTTCCATTCCTCTGCAACTTGAGTTTTAGTTTCCCAGTGGTTGCCTAATCCTATTGTTCTCCTTTATACATGTGTCCTGATCAATCTTTGCTTCAACTGTAAAGTCCTTCCTAATTCCTTCTCACCAAGTGAATTCTTACGTTTAACATGTGTTGTACAAACTAGTAAAGTAGTCTTGTTCAGGCTTCAGAGGCAGAAGCAGGTCTCTGCCCCACCTGTGGCCCTGCCTGGACTGTGTACTTGCTTGCACACCTAATAATTGCTGCTAGCAAGTCAAGTAGCACCTACGATAAGAAAGGGAGTGGATCTTGGAATTTCTTGAGCCCTGGGGTCTGGAAAATCTTGTGACTCACATGGTGAAATCAACAGCACTGTTAAAGTGAATCCAGAGTTGCATTTTTGCACGCAAACTGATATCAGTTTGCAGCCTGGAATTATAAACAGAAGCCCCCAGAACTCCAATCTGAAGTCTCACCTGTGGGGTGGACGCACCGCCCGGGACCCTTCCCAACTGGGGCTCCAGCTTGCTGTCCCTCGGGACTTCCCAGCTACTGTTTGGATCTGGAAATAGGTGTCGGCCCAATTCGGTGATGTATACCCTGTTATTTTCCTCTAATATTCTTATTCCTTTCCTTCTAATGACTGTATATTAAAATTAAGTTAAATCATCTTTCATTAAAGAGTTGATTAAAGCTGTTTGTGTGAAATGAGTGGTTATTTTGTCAGTGAATCCAACGAACCTTAAGAAACCGAAAGCAGGCTTTGGGCAAAACATTAATTGGCGCTGTGAGCAGGATTAACGGAGCAAAATGCCTCTCTTTAAAAGGAAGGAAGTTAAAGTTAATCAGGTTTTGATTCCAGGATGGGACGAGCTCCCTTACAGATCTTTAGCGGCAGAGTGGGGCATATCGACTGGACTGTGTGAGAACTGCAAGCCAAACCTTTGGATGTAATTAATTGTTTACAGCTCGCGCAGATAGAGAAAGGGCAAGACTGTACCGCACTGGGACGGAGAGGCTGGATCCTCCTTTCTGCCTACTGTAAGGTACATGAGACTAAGCAGAAATTGGCTGAAGAGAAAGTTCAATTGGAAAAAGATTTATGTGACTTACAAGGATGATCGTCCGTGCTTCAATGTCAAAATTATATTCTAGCTGATCAGGTCTCCACTTTCCAATACATAGCCGAAAAAGCCGCTGTTAAAGTTGCCCAAGCCAAATATCGAAAGTGGCGGGGCAAAGTAAACAAAAAGAAAGTACATCTGGCTATAGCTAAAGCCCGGGTAGACTGGGACCCAGGATACCTGGGATGCAGATATCTGGGATGACAGCTCACAATCAGAATCTGATGAAAATGATGATTTGGGTTGGAAGTCAGCCCCACCTCAGTCGAAGGAAGAACTTAAACCACCTAACTTTGAGGCACAGCCTGCTTGGTGGCGAAAAATGGAAACCGATGCTCAGGGAAATGTAATAAGAAAGGGTATCCTGGAGGATTATACTCAACATGAAATTAATGATATTTTAGGGCATTTAACTCAAAGATCAGGAGAACCTTTAGTTACTTGGGTGGTTCGTGTTTACGATGCCGGGGCCGCTGGAATATTGACTGATGATGGAGATGCCCATAAATTCGGCACCATTAGTAATGACTTGTGCAACAGGCTTTCAGAGACAAAGCCAATCACCCAGGTGACTCCAATCTCCTGGAAATAGTCGCTGAAGGGTGCCTTAAGAAATACCCTATAGAGTCTGCTTGGCCAGGAAGTGACCTTCCCTGGTACACTATTAAGGACTGTGTCCAGAAACTAAAGGAAGAGGCCATGAAACGTGCTATTTTTATTGGACATCCGGATAACGTGACTGACATTTCCCTGACTATTCAAATAAGAAATAAAGTTTTTAAGACTGCTCCTCTTTGTTACAAACATGTAATTTTGACCCTCCTGCTAAATGAGACAGGGAATCCCATCTCTGAAGTCCTTGATAAAGTACAACAATTAGGAGACTTGGAAGAATGGAACTTTGAAATGAAAGAAGAGAAAGGGAAAGTGAGGCGAGCAGACAGAGTGTCCCGGAAAGAAACGTTCTGAGCTCTCCTTAAGAGCGGAGTGACAAGAGAAAAGATTAATGGAATAACTACAAAGAAATTATGGGAAATATATTAAAAAAAAAAAAAAAAGGAAAGGGACCAAGAGACATTTTAAATCTCAAGCGGAAACTATGAGATCTCTCTCTGTCTGGGTATATGTGTATGTCTCAGTATGCTTTATCTTTGGATAACATTGCTGAGGTTAATTTATAAATGAGCTCTAATGCTTAAAGAAAAGTAAGTGTATACAAATCAAACAATTCTAAATACAAGAGAAATTAAGCTAAATGAATTTCAGGCTCATGCGAACCGGGAAATATTCAATATTAAATTGATACCTGGTGTTAATGTTTGTTAATCTAATTAACATAGACATGTCTTAGAAGTCATCAACATTAAGTGTAATACTTTTATTGTGCGTAGGCTTAATATAAGCTAAATAAGATCTTATTATATCTGTTGCAAATTTGTCACCAAGGAAAGTAACTTAATGTGAAGAAACTTTTAAGGAAAGAAAATGCAAATGAGATAAGAGCTTTGGGTGATTTATGTTTACCAATCTACAGACTGCTGATATAAAGGACCATTCATGGTTGCTTAAGGGAAGGAGGACATGTGTTTTTAGTAAAAAAAAGGTATGAGGACTGGAATTACATTTTATTAAGGAAAAAGGAAGTAGGTCTGACTTACAGGTGGCTGTTTCTAAATGGGAAAATAAAATGATGAATACAGAAAGTGATAAAAAAAAAAAAAAGGTTTGTAGAAAGTGGAGCCCGAGAAAGGAGTTTTATGCATGGTACAAGTTTTCTTGAGATGTTGAACTGCCTTTGATAACAGATTTTAAGTTTCTTTACCTCTTAAATGCTCTGTTCTATATTTGCCTTTGAAATCTTGTATTGTTACTTTGGTAAAGTAAATATTATTTCACAATGATCTATGAAGATTATGGCACACGTAGATAAAGCTCATTCTGCTTCTACAAAACATTAACCCCTCATTGTCAGACTTTTGCTATCCTGTTGTCCTCATAACATGGCAACAGTCTACTCCTAAGTCAGAACATTTTAAATGGGTAAACAATAGCTGTAAATCAAACGGTCAGGGCTATGGGAAATCCAAGACATCTGCAGATATCTGCTTGGTTTTTCCCGGCTCCTTGACAAACCTCATTCTTTTTTCTTTTTTTTTGATGGGATAAAGCCTTCCCTGGCTGCAGGGTTAATGCCCTCACAATGAAAAAAAAAGTTATGTTTCACTGAATATTCAATTCTAGTTTTGTTAATTGAGGCCTCTGTTTACCAAGATTCACTTCCCAGATAGTTCCTTGATGTTACGTTTTATTGCTAAAAAGTTTAATTGAATTATTCTAAAGCTTATCTCAGTAGTCTATCTATCTTTGGATGGAGATCAAATGCCCCGTGACCAACCAACCAGGGGACATAGAATTACACATGTCAATCAATGAACTGTATACTAATTGGAGCTTATGGCAGAAGCAACAGGGCAAAAGAGTACCTTTGGGCTTCTGGAGTAGAAAATTTCCAGAAGCTAGGAAAAATTATACTACCTCTGAAAAACAGTTGTTGGCTTCTTATTGGGCTTTAATTGATACTGAACAAATAACCGTGGGTCATACTGTACATTAAGGCCTCAAGCACCAATTATGCAATGGATTTTAAGCTCACTAAAGACCAGTAGAATTGGGCATGCCCAGGAGTCTAGTATAATTAAATGGAAATGGTATATACAGGACTGGGCCAAACTGGGCCCACAGGGTGTCGCTGTTTTACATACTACCTAATGTAAAATAGATAGCTAGTGGGAAGCAGCCGCATAGCACAGGGACATCAGCTCGGTGCTTTGTGACCACCTAGAGGGGTGGGATAGCGAGGGTGGGAGCGAGACACAAGAGGGAGGAGATATGGGGATATAGGCATATGTATAGCTGATTCACTTTGTTATAAAGCAGAAACTAACACACCACTGTAAAGCAATTATACTCCAATAAAGATGTTAAAAAAAAGAAAAGATTTCTGAAATTTCAGTTGAAAACCTTGCGTACGAAGTCATGATTAAACCCAAGATAACCAAGTCGCCTGTAAAATGCGGAAAGCCCTTTGACTCTTTAACTGAGAAAGAAAAGAAACGTGCCTGGTTTACAGATGGCTTGGCAAAATATATAGGATCTGTTTGTTACTGGAAAGCAGTAGCCTACAATCCAGTCACAACTGAACTGTGAACTACTACTGGAGAGGGAAAAAACAGCCAATTTGCTGAATTATATGCAGTATATCAAGTTTTGAAACAAGAAAACTTAACAGAATGTCATATTTACACTGATTCCTGATCTGTGGCCAATGGATTAGCAACCTGGCTTCCAATGTGAGTTAGAAATAATTGGCAAATTCATTCAAAAGAGTTGTGGGGAAAAGAATTATGGGCAGATATTTGGGAAATTGTGCAGAAAACTAATGTTTCAGTTTTTCACGTAGATGCTCATAGTATTCCCAATTCCACGGAACGATGGTATAACTCGATTACAGACAAACAAACTCGGATCCAGATGGTGGAAGTCAATCCAAACTCCAATGAACTCAAAGGTTTGGCACGTTGGGCACACCAAAAATGTGGCCATCTGGGAGAAAAAGCCACATACAGATTGTTTTTGGAGTCTTGACAGTGATGTGGATCATTACCCATGCCTTAACCCCAGGATCTGTGCTGCAGTCAAACAGAGAACAGAACTCCCATGCTCAACTCCAGGATATCTGCTATGGTTAAAAAAAAGATGAAGGAAAACACTGGGGAATCTTCCGCTGGAAAAATGTGAGCCAGACCCGAACCCAGGGTAACTTCACCTGCCCTGCAAACAAGGCCTGTTCTTTCCTAATTATGACTTTCTATGGACAAAACCTATCTGTCTGGTCCGGGGTAAACCCTGATAACCCGTGGGCTAGAGGTTTTATTCGATCTCCTAATTCCTCCTCTCTTGCAGTCGAATTAAGCCCAGGATATATTAATGTCTACTAATGAATATACATGGAGACAATTATTTAATGAATGGATACTTAAAAACCATTGGATACTTATTCCAGAGGGCATTACTAAATGCACAGACACCTGGTGCTCAGGGACTTTATATCATTATAAGGTTGCTAACACAAGTTCTATGTGTCAATTTCATGTGTTGCCTATTGTTTTTGGAAATGAATATTGGTTGCCTCATTTTGCTGGAAATTACTTAGATTTTAATAATCCCACCCACCTATTGACAAACTGTGAAAAGGCTACTCAAGAATTGCTTTGTCAGACTTCCCGCATTTGGGAACCCTGCTTATTAGAAAATTCCATTAACTATTGTGAATGGAACATATTTCCTCAACCCTATAGCATGTTTTTTGAAGTTGCTCCCCAGTTTATGTGTATTGTAACAGATGACATTAATACAACTTCTATTTATCAGCGAGGGAACCCTTTTACAGGCTGTTTAGCACATGTAGACCATTTAGATTAGAAAGGGGCAATGTATTTCTTCCCGCCTATACATACACAATTGTTGTGGATGCAAACATTACTTCCTACTTTACCTGCTCCTGATATTAGCCTGTCACTTGAACCTTTGAAATGGATATTACAAAAATCAAAGTTACTACAACAATTTATAGATACACGTAATTGTACTTTGTTAGAACACTCTATTGTTACTACTATTGCAGCTAACAAATTAATGGAAGTGGGAGTTAACGTACAGAAGCATACTGCTCATTCTTGGTGGGACTTTTTCTTTACTCAGTCACCCCCCAGCTAAACAATTGTTCTCTGCCTTGTTTAATCCATTGCCTGTACTATTTTTATTTTTAATTTTTGAATTTTATTTAATTAATTTATTTATAGAGCAGGTTTCTATTATTCATCCATTTTATACACATCAGTGTATACATGTCAATCCCAATCTCCCAATACATCACACCACCACCCCCACCACCCCCCGATGCTTTCCCCCCTTGGTGTCCATACATTTGTTCTCTACATCTGTGTCTCAGTTTCTGCCCTGCAAACCATTTCATCTGTACCATTTTTCTAGGTTCCATATATATGCATTAATATACGATATTTGTTTTATTTATCTGACTTACTTCACTCTGTATGACAGTCTCAAGATCCAGCCACGACTCTGCAAATGAACCAATTTCGTTCCTTTTTAAGGCTGAGTAATATTCCATTGTATATATGTACCACATCTTCTTTATCCATTCGTCTGTCGATGGGCATTTAGGTTGCTTCCATGACCTGGCTATTGTAAACAGTGCTGCAATGAACATTGGGGTGCATGTGTCTTTTTGAATTATGGTTTTCTCTGGGTATATGCCCAGTAGCAGGATTGCTGGGCCATATGGCAATTCTATTTTTAGTTTTTTAAGGAACCACCATACTGTTCCCCATAGTGGCTGTATCAATTTACATTCCCACCAACAGTGCAAGAGGGTTCCCTTTTCTCCACACCCTCTCCAGCATTTGTTGTTTGTAGACTTTCGGATGATGCCCATTCTAACTGGTGTGAGGTGATACCTCAATGTAGTCTTGATTTGCATTTCTCTAATAATTAGGGATGTTGAGCAGCTTTTCATGTGTTTCTTGGCCATCTGTATGTCTTCTTTGGAGAAATGTCTATTTAGGTCTTCTGCCTATTTTAATTTTCTAGTGTCTGGCCTTACATTTAGGTCTCTAACCCATTTTGAATTTATTTTTGTGTATGGTGTTAGGGAGTGTTCTAATTTCATTCTTTTACATGTAGCTATACAGGTTTCCCAGCACCACTTATTGAAGAGAATGTCTTTTCTCCATTGTATACCCTTGCCTCCTTTGTCATAGATTAGTTGACCATAGGTGCGTGGGTTTATCTCTGGGCATTTTATCCTTTTCCATTGATCTATATTTCTGTTTTTGTGCCACTACCATATTGTCTTGATGATTGTAGTTTTGTAGTATAGTCTGAAGTAAGGGAGTCTGACTCCTCCAGCTCTGCTTTTTTACCCTAAGACTATTGGCTATTCGGGGTCTTTGGCTATTCAGGGTCTTTTGTGTCTCTATACAAATTTTAAGATTTTTTGTTCTAGTTCCGTAAAAAATGCCATTGGTCATTTGATAGGGATTGCATTGATTCTGTAGATTGCTTTGGGTAGTATAGTCATTTTCACAATATTGATTCTTCCAATCCAAGAACATGGTTATAGTATCATGTCATCTGCAAACAGTGACAGTTTTACTTCTTCTTTTCCAGTTTGTATTCCTTTTATTACTTTTTCTTCTCTGATTGCCGTGGCTAGAACTTCCAAGACTATGTTGAATAATAGTGGTGAGAGTGGACATCCTTGTCTTGTTCCTGATCTTAGAGGAAATGCTTTCAGTTTTTCACCATGGAGAATGATGTTTGCTATGGGTTTGTAGTATATGGCCTTTATTATGCTGAGGTAGGTTCCCTCTATGCCCATTTTCTGGAGAGTTTTTACATAAATGAGTGTTGAATTTTGTCAAAAGCTTTTTCTGCATCTATTGAGATGATAATAAAGTTTTTCTTCTTCAGTTTGTTAATATGGAGTATCACATTGATTGATTTCCGTATATTGAAGAATCCTTGCATCCCTGGGATAAATCCCACTTGATCATGGTGTATGATCCTTTTAATGTGCTGTTGGATTCTGTTTGCTAGTATTTTGTTGAGGACTTTTGCACCTATATTCATCAGTGATATTGGTCTGCAATTTTCTTTTTTTGTAGTACCTTTGTTGGGTTTTGGTATCAGGATGATGGTGGCCTCATAGAATGAGTTTGGGAGTGTTCCTTCCTCTGAAAATTTTTGGAAGAGTTTGAGAAGGATGGGTGTTAGCTCTTTTCTAAATGATTGATAGGATTCACCTGTGAAGCCATCTGGTCTTGGACTTTTGTTTGTTGGAAGATTTTTTTTTTTTTTTTTTTTTTTTTTGTGTTACACAGGCCTCTCAATGTTGTGGCCTCTCCCTTTTCCTTGTCTTTCCTTATTAATATTCTGTTTGGATGATCTGTCCATTGGTGTAAGTGAGTTGTTAAATTCCCCCACTATTATTGTGTTACAGTCGATTTCCTCTTTTATAGCTGTTAGCAGTTGCCTTATGTATTGAGGTGCTCCTATGTTGGGTGCATATATACTTACAACTGTTATATCTTCTTGGATTGATCCCTTGATCATTATGTAGTATCCTTCCTTATCACTTGTAACATTCTTTATTTTAAAGTCTATTTTATCTGATATGAGTACTGCTACTCCAACTTTCTTTTGATTTCCATTTGCATGGAATATCTTATTCCTTCCCCTCACTTTCAGTCTGTATGTGTCCCTAGTTCTGAAGTGGGTCTCTTGTAGACAGCATATAGATGGGTCTTGTTTTTGTATCCATTCAGCAAGCCTGTGTCCTTTGGTTGGAGCATTTAATCTATTTACATTAAGGTAATTATTGATATGTATGTTCCTATTACCATTTTCTTAATTGTTTGGGGTTTGTTTTTCTAGGTCCTTTTCTTCTCTTGTGTTTCCCACTTAGAGAAATTCCTTTAGTATTTGTTGTAGAACTGGTTTGGTGGTGCTGAATTCTCTTAGCTTTTGCTTGTCTGTAAAGCTTTTGATTTCTCCATCGAATCTGAATGAGATCCTTGCCAAGTAGAGTAATCTTGGGTGGGTTCTTCCCTTTCATCACTTTAAGTATCTCATGCCACTCCCTTCTGGCTTGTAGAGTTTCTACTGAGAAATCAGCTGTTAACCTTATGGGATTCCCTTGTATGTTGTCATTTTTCCCTTGCTGCTTTCAATAATTTTTCTTTGTCTTTAATTTTTGCTAATTTGATTACTATGTGTCTCGTTGTGTTTCTCCTTGGGTTTATCCTGTATGGGACTCTCTGCACTTCCTAGACTTGGGTGGCTATTTCGTTTGCCATGTTAGGGAAGTTTTTGACTATAATATCTTCAAATATTTTGTGGGGTCCTTTCTCTTTCTCTTCTCCTTCTGGGACCCCTATAATGCCAATGTTGTTGCATTTAATGTTGTCCCAGAGGTCTCTTAGGCTGTCTTCATTTCTTTTCATTCTTTTTTCTTTATTCTGTTCCGCAGCAGTGAATTCCACCATTCTGCCTTCCAAGTCACTTATCCGTTCTTCTGCCTCAGTTATTCTGCTATTAAGTAGAGTAATCTTGGGTGGGTTCTTCCCTTTCATCACTTTAAGTATCTCATGCCACTCCCTTCTGGCTTGTAGAGTTTCTACTGAGAAATCAGCTGTTAACCTTATGGGATTCCCTTGTATGTTGTCATTTTTCCCTTGCTGCTTTCAATAATTTTTCTTTGTCTTTAATTTTTGCTAATTTGATTACTATGTGTCTCGTTGTGTTTCTCCTTGGGTTTATCCTGTATGGGACTCTCTGCACTTCCTAGACTTGGGTGGCTATTTCGTTTGCCATGTTAGGGAAGTTTTTGACTATAATATCTTCAAATATTTTGTGGGGTCCTTTCTCTTTCTCTTCTCCTTGTTTTTCTGGCAGGTTGCCTATCTCCACTTCATTTAGTTGTTTTTCTGGGGTTTTATCTTGTTCCTTCATCTGGTACATAGCCCTCTGCCATTCATCTTGTCTATCTTTCTGTGAAGGTCGTTTTTGGTCCACGGGCTGCAGGATTGTAGTTCTTCTTGCTTCTGCTATCTGCCCTCTGGTGGATGAGGCTATCTAAGAGGCTTGTGTAAATTTCCTGATGCGAGGGACTGGTGGTGGGTAGAGCTGGCTGTTGCTCTGGTGGGCAGAGCTCAGTAAAATTTTAATCCACTTGTCTGCTGATGGGTGGGGCTGGGTTCCCTCCAGGTTGGTTGTTTGGCCTGAGGTGACCAAAGACTGGAGCCTACCCAGGCTCTTTGGTGGGGCTAATGGCTGACTCTGGGAGGGCTCACGCCAAGGAGTACTTCTCAGAACTTCCGATGCCAGTGTCCTTGTCCTCACAGTGAGCTACACCCACCCCCTGCCTCTGCAGGAGACCCTACAACACTAGCAGGTAGGTCTGGTTCAGTCTGCTATGGGGTCACTGCTCCTTCCTCTGGGTCCCAGTGTGCACACTACTTTGTGTGTGCCCTCCAAGAGTGGAGTCTCTGTTTCCCCCAGTCCTGTCAAAGTCCTGTAGTCAAATCCTGCTAGCCTTCAAAGTCTGATTCTCTAGGAATTCCTCCTCCCGTTGCTGGACCCCCAGGTTGGGAAGCCTTACGTGGGGCTCAGAACCTTCACTCCAGTTGGTGGGCTTCTGTGGTATAATTGTTCTCCAGTTTGTGAGTCACTGACCCAGCAGTGGGATTTGATTTTATTGTGATTGCGCTTCTCTTACCGTCTCACTGTGGCTTCTCCTTTGTCTTTGGATGTGGGGTATCTTTTTTGGTGATTTCCAGTGTCTTCCTGTCGATGATTGCTCAGCAGTTAGCTGTGATTCCGGTGCTCTCACAAGCGGGAGTGAGAGCACTTCCTTCTACTCCACCATCTTGAACCAATCTCCAATCTTTTTCCATTGCCTGTACTATTGATTGTACTCTTTTTACTGACTGTTTGGAATTGTTACCTGTCTTACCGTATTTGAAAAACTTCTCATATTATATTGCCTTATTATTATGCTCTTCAGCCTGAACAATCCTAGGCGCCAAATTTTGGAAAAACTAGTAAAGTAGTCATTTTCAGGCTTCAGAGGCAGAAGCAAGCCTCTGCCCAACCTGTGACCCTGCCTGGACTGTGCACTTGCTTGCATACCCAACCGCTGCTAGCAAGTCAAGCGGCACCTACAATAACAAAGGGAGTGGGTCTTGGAATTTCTTGAGCCCTGGGGACCTGCCAGTCCCTCAGGGTCTGGAAAATCTTGTGACTCACATGTTGAAATCAGCAGCACTGTTAAAGTGAATCCAGAGCTGCATTTTTGCAGGCAAACTGATGATATCAATTTGTGGCCTGGAATTATAAATGGAAGCCCCCAGAACTCCAATCTGAAGTCTTACCTGTGAGGTGGATGCACCACCCGGGCCCCTTCCCAACTGGGGCTCCAGATTGCTGTCACTCGGGACTTCCCAGCTACTGCTTGGATCTGGAAGTAGGTGTCGGCCCAACTCGGTGATGTATGCCCTGTTATTTTCCTCTAATATTCTTATTCCTTTCCTTCTAATGACTGTATATTAAAATTAAGTTAAATCACCTTTCATTAAAGAGTTGATTAAAGCTGTTTATTTGTGTGAAATGAGTGGTTATTTTGTCAGCGAATCTAACAAACCATAAAACTGAAAGCAGGCTTTCGTCAAAACAAATGTCTCTTGAACCCCAAAGCTTTCTCTCACACCACTTATCTTCTTCACAGGTAGATTAGTTGCTCTCTCTTCTGTGATTTTCACAGCTCTTTGTCAATATTTCTACTACATCATGTCATTTCAAATATGTATACAGTACGATGTATTTTTAATAATATATCATGCACTTTTTTCTCTATGTTCATGAGCCCCTTAACAAAAGAAATATACAGTAGTTATTTTTCATTTTCCCATAGATCCATTGTTTATGACTCCTTTTTTTAAAAAGCAAATATTATTTCCTAACTAACTTCTTTCAAATATATCCTTTATTAATGAACAGTGCCTGGCACAATGCCTAGTACTCGGAAGCACCCAGTAAATGTTGCTAACTAAATTTTAAATTTCCAACTTATGGCTTGATGTGGCTGAAGGTGCTCCCTGTTCATGGCCTATAATTTACATAAAGTGAATTTTGGTGATACATATTGAGCTTCAATAGAATAGCTGGATTAAGGAAAGAAAACAGCACACAATGTATGTATAAGTCAGAAATTTTTCTATGACTTATTTTCCCCCATTTCAGGAGTACTAGCCAACCCAGTATTAGTTTGGGGCATAAGTAAACCTTGGAGTTAGGTAAGATACAAATCAGCATTGAGATATGAAAAATATTTAATTATAACTGTAAAATAACAATTTTATTCATATTGTTATTTGTGAGAAAACTATTTTTTTAAGTTTTATTTGCTATGCAATGAATAAAAATATAAAAAGAATTTTCTTCACTGTTATATTCCAGGCTGATCTTATTAAATTACTGCTTTGATTTCCTCCTATCAAAAGACTGAAGAGCTTAAAAAAATGATGAAGACATGTAAAAATACACATGAACTACCAATAGCCAAAGCTGGAACAATTGTAGCAACAGAGCAAATACTAATAGTATTAGATTATAATGCATATTAATATGAATAATTAAATAAATTTTTAAAAGAGCAAAAGAAATAGCTATTCCTTACTATTCACTATAAAGTAAACATCACATGAATAATTGTTGCAGGTAGCCAGCTGTGTAGGGACCTGGCCCATCAGCAGGCTGGCAGTAGTCCCACATGCCCTGGGCTATGCAGCCAGCCTCAGGGGAACATGGCCCTGCATACCAGCAGTAGGCAACAGTCCCACACTCCTCTCGGCCACACAGCCAACTGCTCAGGAAAATACTCCACCCTCCAGTGGGCCTACGGTAGCCAGCCAGGCCAGAAAACAGTCACACCTACCAGCATACCCACAGCATGCCCAGACATAATAGAAGGGGGCATGAAGCCCACATAGAGGGTATCCCTAGAGCACATAGCTCTGATGACAAGAGGGGAGCATGCTGCTGGACCCTATATGACATCTCCTACATATGGCCACTTCTCTAAGACTGGGAAACATAGCTGACCTACCTAATACACTGAAATAAACACAGAGCATTGGAAAAAGTGGGAAGACAGAGGAATATATTACAAATGAAGGAACAAGACAAAATCTTAGAAAAAGAACTAAATGAAGAGGAGATAGGCAATCTATCCAATAAAGAGTTAAGGTAATGATCATACAGATGCTCAATGAACTTGGGAGAAGAATGGATGAACACAGTGAGAATTTCCACCACAAGTTAGAAAATGTAAAGAAGAACTAAACAGAGCTGAAGAATACAATAACTGAAATAAAAATTTTACTAGAAGAAATCAACAGTAGATTAGATGAGAAAGAGGAATGAATCAGTGATCTGGAAGATAAAGTAGTGGAAATAATTCAAACTGAACAGAAAAAAGAAAAAAGAATGAAAAGAAATCAGGATAGTTTAAGAGGCATCAGAGACAACGTTAAGCATACTAATACCTGTATTATGGGGGTTCCAGAAGGAGAAAAGAGAAAGAAGCAGAGAACTTATTTGAAGAAATAATAGCAAAAATCTTCTCTTAACCTGGGGAAGGAAACAGACATCAAGATCCAGGTAGCACAGATAATCCCAAACAAAATGAACCCAAAGAGGTCTACACCAAGACTCATTACAATGTAAATGGCAAAAATTAAAGATAAAGAGAGACCCTTAAAAGCAGCAAGAGAAAAACCAGTAGTTACATACAAGGGAATTCCCATAAGACTCTAAACAAACTTTCGAGAGAAATTTTGCAGGCCAGAAGGGAGTGGCACAATATATTGAAAGTGATGAAAGGAAAAAAGCTACAACCAAGAATACTCTACCCAGCAAGGTTATCATTCAGATTTTAAGGAGAGATAAAGAGTTTTACAGACAAGCAAAAGCTTAAGAAGTTCAGCATCACTAAGCTAGCCTTATAAGAAATAAAGGGACTTATCTAAGTGAAAAAGAAAAGGCCACAACTAGAAATATGAAAATTATGAAAGGAAAAAGGTCACTGGTAGAGACAAACATACAGTAAAGGTGGTAGAACAATCACTTATAAAACTAGTAAGAAGGTAAAAAGACAAAGTAGTAAAATCATCTATATCCACAGTAAGTAGTTAAGGAATACAATAAACAAAAAGATGCAAATTATGACATCAAAAACATTAAATGTATGTGTGGGGTAAAAATATTGGGATGTTGGAATGCATTTGAACTTAAGAGTGTATAGATTTTTATATATAAAACCTCATTATAACTACAAACTGCAAGCTTAAAATAGATACACAGACAAAAAAGAAAAAGGAATCCAAACATAACATTGAGAAAGTCATCAAATCACAAAAAAAGAGAAAAAAGAAAAAGAAAGAAAGAAAAAAACAACTACAAAAACAACTAGAATATATACTTATCAATAATTATTTTAAATGTAAATGGACTAAATCCTCCTATCAAAAGACATACAGTGGCTGAATAGATTAAAAAAAAAAAAAACTAGACCCTTATATATGCTGCTTACACAAGACTCTTCAGATCTAAAGACACACAGACTGAAATTGAGGGGATGAAAAAAAGGTATCCCATGCAGATGGAAATGAAAATAAAGATGGGGGTAGGAATACTCATATCAGAAAAAATAGACTTTAAAACAGAGTGTAACAAGAGACAAAGGAGGACATTACATAATGACAAAGCAATAAATCCAACAAAAAGATATAGCAATTGTTAATATATATGAACCCACCATAAGAACACCTAAATGCATAAAGCAAATATTAACAAGGATAAAGGGAAAAATTGACGATAATACAATAAAAATAGGGAAGTTTAATACCACACTTCCATCAATTAACAGATCATCCAGAAAGAAAATCAATAAGAAAACACTGACTTTAAATGGCACTTTATATTAGATGAGATTAATAGATATTTACAGAACATTTTATTCAAAAACAGCAGAAAATCATTCTTTTCAAGTGCACATGGAACATTCTCCAGGATAGATCACATGCTAGGCCACAAAACGCATCTCAATAAATTTAAGAAAATTGAAATCATATCAGGCATCTTTTCTGACCCCAACAGTATGACACTCAAAATCAATTTCATGAAAAAAACTGCAAAAAACACAAACACATGGAGTCTAAACAACATGCTACTAAACAACAAACAGGTCAACAAAGAAATTTTAATATACCTGGGGATAATTTAGAATGGAAACAAAATTATCCAAAATCTGAGACAAAACAGAAGCATTTCTAAGAGGAAAATTTATAGTGATACAAGCCTACCTTAGGAAACAAGAAAAATCTCAAATAAACAATCTAAACTTACACTTAAAGGAACCAGGAAAAGAACAAACAAAACCCAAAGTTAGTAGAAGAAAAGAAATCATAAAGATCAGAGCATAAATAAATAAAATAGAGACAAAAAAGGAAAAAAATCAATAAAACTGAGTTGATTCATTGAAAAAAATGTTGATAAACATTTAGACAGTCTGATCAAGAAAAAAAGAGAGTGCTCAAATCAATAAAATAATAAATGAAAGAGAAGTTACAAGTGATACCTCAGAAAGACAAAGAATCATAAGAGATTACTATAAACAACTATAGCCAATAAGGTGAACAACCTAGAAATGGATAAATTATTAGAAATGTACAATCTCCCAAGACTAAATCAGGAAGAAATAGAATATACAAACAGACTGATTACTAGTAATGAAATTGAATCAGTAACTTAAAAACTCTCAGTAAACAAAAGTCCAAGACCAGACGGCTTCACAGGTGAATTCTACCAAACATTTATAGAGAGTTAACACCTACCTTCTCAAACTATTCCAAAAAATTGCAGAGGAAGAAATGCTTCCAAACTCATTCTATGATTCCAAGATCACCCTGATACCAAAACCATAAAGAGACACCACACACACAAAATTACAGGCCAACATCCATGATGAACACAGATCCAAAATTCCTCAGCAAAATGTTGGCAAACTGAACTCGACAATACATTAAAAGGATCATACACCATGATCAAGTGGGATTTATCCCAGAGGTGCAAGAATGTTTCAATATCTGCAAATCAATCAATGTGATACCTCACATTAACAAAATCATATGACCACCTCAATAGATGTAGAAAAAGCATTTGATAAAAATCCATTTATGATCAAAAAAAGTCAATAAGACCATATATAACAAACCAACAGTCAACAACATATTCAACAGTGAAAATCTGAAAAGATTTCATCTAAGATCAGGAATAAGACAAGGATGTCCACTCTTGCCACTTTTATTCAACATAGTATTTGAAGCCCTAGCCACAACAATCAACAAGAAAAAAAATAAATAAAAGGAACCCAAATTGGAAAGGAAGAAGTAAAACTGTCACTGTTTCAGGTGACATAATACTATACATAGAAAATCCGAAGCATGCCACCAAAAAAACTATCACAACTAGTAACTCAGTAAGGTTGCAGGGTATGAAATTAATGGCTATAATCTGTTGTAAATTTATCCATTAATAATGAACTATCAGAGAGAAATCAAGAAAACAATCCCATTACAATTGAATCAAAATGAATAAAATATCTAGAAATTTAACCAAGGAAAACGTTGAAAACTATGACACTGATGAAAGAAATTGAAGATGATACAAGCAAATGGAAACACATACCATTCGTGTGGATTAGAAGAATTAATACTGCTAAAATGACCATACTACCCAAGGCAATTTACAGATTCAAAGCAATCCTTATCAAAATATCCTTGGCATTTTCACAACACTAGAACAAATAATTCTAAAATCTGTATGGAAACACAGAAGATCCCAAATAGAAAAAACAATCTTCAGAAAAAAGAACAAAGCTGGAGGTATCATGCTCCCTGATTTCAAACTATACTACAAAGCTACAGTAATCAAAATAGTGTGGCACACTGAGAGTAGAGCCATGTCTGTCCTCGTAGCCTCAGTGCCTGGACGAGGGTGGACACTCAATAAGTGTCTATGAATGAAAGGGGTTAATGTATGACTGAATATTAAGTTGAATAGGCTTTTGAGGTTGGTTACAACTTTCACAATTTCAACTTTTTGAGACAGAAGAATGGGAAGTAAAGCTAAGTTGTGAATCAAAATGCCTCTGATTTGGCTGGATTCAATTAATACCAAAAAGTATGCAGCACTGAGTTTGTAATCAGTGCTATTAAAGCTATTAAATACACAAAAATCAAACCAATATATTTCTATATATAGTTCCTATATTCCTGTAATCTCTCCTATACTTATACCTGAAGCTTATTGTAATCATTCCAGTTCAGAATTTATTAAGCATCTTGTATGTGCCAAACACTACACTAGATACTGAGTACATAAGAAATAAAAAATGGGAAAAAAAGAAACTAACATATAGACCAATGGAACAGACTAGAGAGCCCAGAAATGAACGCACACTTATGAGTCAAGTGATTTATGACAAAGGAGGCAAGAATATACAATGGGTGGGGAAAACACAGTGCCTTCAATAGATGGAGTTGGGAAAACTGGACAGTACATGCAAAAGTATCAAACTGGACTCCTTTCTCATACCATATACAAAAATCAACTCCAAATGGATTAGAGACCTAAATGTAAGACCTGAAACAATAAAGCTTCTAGAAGAACACATAGGCAGTACACTCTGTGATGCTGGTCTTAGCAATAATTTTTTTGATCTGTCTCTTCAGGCAAGGGAAACAAAAGCAAATATCAGCAACAAGACTATATCAAACTAAAAGGTTTTGCACAGTGATTGAAACCATCAACAAAATGAAAAGGAAACCAATTGAATGAGAAAAGCTATTTGCAAATGATATATCTGATAAGGGTTAATATCCAAAATATACAAAGAACTCATACAACTCAACATCAAAAAACATCAATCTAATTTTTTAAAATGCAGAGGGAGCTTCCCTGGTGCCGCAGTGGTTAAGAATCTGCCTGCCAATGCAAGGGACACAGGTTCGTGCCCTGGCCCATGAAGATCCCACATGCCGTGGAGCAACTAAGCCCATGTGCCACAACTACTGAGCCTGAGCTCTAGAGCCCACAAGAGACAACTACTGAGGCCACGTGCCACAACTATTGAAGCCTACACACCTAGAGCCCGTGCTCTGCAGCAAGAGAAGCCATGACAATGAGAAGCCTGTGCACCACAACAAAGAGTAGCCCCTGCTCACCCCAACTAGAGAAAGCCCGCACACAGCAACGAAGACCCAAAGCAGCCAATAAATAAATAAATAAATAAAATTAAAAAAAAAAAAGTGCAGAGGACCTAAATAGACAATTTTACCAAAGGAGACATACAAATGGCCAACAGACACAGAAAAAGATGCTCAATATTACTAATCATCAGGGAAATGCAAAGCAAAACCACAATGAGATACCACCTCACACCTCTCAGAGTGGCTAAAAGACACAAATAACAAGAGTTGGCAAGGATGTCAAGAAGCGGGAACTCTTGTGCATTGTTAGTGGGACTGTAGATTGGTGAAGCCACTATCGAAAAGACTATGGAGGTTCCTCAGAAATTAAAATTAGAACTGCCATGTGATTCAGCAATTTCACTTCTGGATATTTACCTGAAGAAAACAATAACACTAATTTTAAAAGATATATGCACATCAATGTTCATTGTAGCTATTTACAATAGCTAAGATATGGAAACAACCTAAGTGACCAATGATAGAGGAATGGAAAAAGAAGATGTGGTATATATATGCAATTGAATATTACTCAGTCATAAAAAATAAGTGAAATCTTGTCACTTGCAGCAGCAGCAGGGATGGATCTAGAAAGATTTGTGCTAAGTGAAATAAGTCAGACAGAGAAAGATAAATACCATATGATCTCACTTTTATGTGGAATCTAAAAAACAAGAAACAAACAAAACAAAATGAAAACAGCCTCATAGGTACAGAGAAAAAATGAGTGGTTGCCAGAGGGGAGGGAGTTGGGGGACAGGTGAAGTAGGTGTAAGGGATTAAGAAGTACAAACCTCCAGTTATTAGTTAAATAAGCCATGGGGATGTACTACACAGCATAAGGAATATAGTCAGTAATATCACAATAACTTTGTATGGGGACAGATGGTTACTAGACTTATTGTGGTGAGCACATTCATAATATATGCAAATGTCAAATCACTAGGTAGTACACCTGAAACTAACATAATCTTTCACATCAACTATTGATATATTCAATAAACAAACAAACAAATAAAATAATGGTTGTAGGCAGACAATAAATGAATGCCAAAATTAGTGAGCAAAATTATAGTGAAAACCAGGATACTTGCAGTCTCAAAGTGTGTCTCCATTAGAAAGTACCTTTTGAGAGGGAAAAAAAAGAAATTTCACATTGAAAAAAACTGGCAGACACTACCTTTAACAAATATTCAATATTGACATCAATCAGTAAGAAGATATAGAACATTCTCTAACACCACATGAAAAAATAAACTCAAAATGGATTCAAGACCTAAATGTAAATCTGGAGTCAAAGTTGTTTGAGAAGCATAGTTACATCCCTAGATCATCTGCCTACCTCTAGGCTACTAGACAACTATATGATTTTAAGGTATACAGGGTCTCAAAAAATTTACCACCCTACCTGAGAAAGAACGTTCTGGAGAAACTGCTCATTGAGAGACCAGTAAAGACAAAAGGTGAGATACAAAATGCAGGAAATGGAACCAGGAGAGAGATGAAGCAAAAATAAACAAATGGGACCTAATTAAACATAAGAGCTTTTGTACACCAAAGAAAATCATCAACAAAATGAAAAAACCTACTGAATGGGAGAAAATATTTGCAAATGATATGACCAATAAAGGATTAATATCCAAAATATATAAACAGCTCATACAACTCAACATCAAAAACAAAAACAAACAACTCGATTAAAAAATGGGCAGAAGAACTGAATAGATATTTTTCCAAAGAGGAAACGCAGATGACCAACATCACTAATCAACAGGGAAACGCAAATCAAAACCACAATGAGACATCACCTCATACCTTTAAGAATGGTTATCATTGGGATTTCCCTGGTGGCACAGTGGTTAAGAATCCACCTGCCAGCGCATGGGTTCAATACCTGGTCTGGGAAGATCCCACATGCTGCGGAGCAAATAAGCCCATGCGCCATAACTACTGAGCCTGTGCTCTAGAGCCTGTGAGCCACAACTACTGAGCCCACATGCCACAACTACTGAAGCCCACGCACCTAGAACCAATGCTCCACAACAAGAGAAGCCACCGCAATGAGAAGCCCGCGCACTGCAATGAAGAGTAGCCCCCACTCGTCACAACTAGAAAAAGCCCACGTGCAGCAACAAAGACCCAATGCAGCCAAAACTAAATAAACTTTTTAAAAAAGACTTGATGCTGAACTCTGTCTCATTCTAATAAAAAAATTCATCAAATTTTTTTTAAATGAATGGTTATCATCAAAAAGGTCACAAATAACAAGTATCAGTGAGGATGTGGAGAAAATATACTCTTGTGGGGATGAAAACTGGTGCAGCCACTGAGGAAAACAGTATGGTCTTTCTCAAAAAACTAAAACCAGAACTACCATATCATCCAGCAATTCTACTCCTGGGTATAAATCTGAAAAGTGTTCATAGCAACATTATTTACAATTGCCAAGATATGGAAACAACCTAAGTCTCCATCAACAGATGAATGGGTAAAGAAGTTGTGGTACATATATACAATGGAATACTACTCAGCCATAAAAATAAGAATGAAATTTTGCCCTTTGCAGTAGCAGGGATGGACTTAGAAGGCATTATGCTAAGTGAAATAAGTCAGAGAGAGAGACAAATATTGTATGACATCACTTATATGTGGAATCTAAAAAATACAACAAACTACTGAAAATAACATAAAAGAAGCATACTCACAGATATATGGAACAAACTAATGGTTACCAGGTGGGAGGTGGGGAGAGACAATATAGGGGTGGGGGAGTGAGAGGTACAAACTCTTCGGTGTAAGATAGGCTCAAGGATATATTGTATAATACCTATCAGATAATAAGCATAAAATCACTTTGCTAAATGTAAGGATAAATGAATAAAAAAATAAATTGGTATTAAGTAATGCTTTGTCTTAATAAATTTGGGTACAACCATGATTTGATGCCTCTACTTAAAATGTTATTGGCTAGGGCTAAAATTATTATTGCATTTTTTTATTTCAAAAATGCTTCACGTTTTATTTAGTTCTGTAACATTGTAAGAGACAAGAAAGAGTCTGAGAAAATATTTGAAGAGATTATAGTAGAAAACTTCCCTAACATGGGATAGGAAATAGTCACCCAAGTCCAGGAAGCACAGAGAGACCCATACAGGATAAACCCTAGGCGAAACACACCAAGACACATATTAATCAAACTAACAAAAATTAAATTCAAGGAAAAAAATATTAAAAGTAGCAAGGGAAAAGCAAAAAATGACATAAAAAGGAATCCCCATAAGGTTATCATCTGATTTTTCAGCAGAAACTCTGCAGGCCAGAAGGGAGTGGCAGGATATACTTAAAGTGATGAAAGAGAAAAACACACAATCAAGAGTACCCAGCAAATATCTCATTCAGATTCGAAGGAAAAATCAAAAGCTTTTTAGACAAGCAAAAGCTAAAAGAATTCAGCACAACCAAACCAGCTTTAAAACAAATGCTAAAGGAACTTCTGTAGGTGAGCAACACAGGAGGAGAAAAAGACCCACAAAAACAAACCCAAAACAATTAAGAAAATGGTAATAGGAACATACATATTGATAATAACCTTGAATGTAAATGGACTAAATGCCCCAATGAAAAGACACAGACTGGCTGAATGGACACAAAAACAAGACCAATATATATTCTGTCTACAAGAGACCCACTTCAGACCTAGGGACACAAACAGACTGAAAGTGAGGGGATGGAAAAAGATATTCCATGCAAATGGAAATCAAAAGAAAGCTGGAGTAGCAATACTCGTATCAGATAAAATAGACTTTAAAATGAAGACTGTTACAAGAGACAAGGAAGGACACTACATGGACACTACATAATGATCAAGGGATCAATCCAAGAAGAAGATATAACAATTATATATATTTATGCACACAATATAGAAGCACCTCAATACATAAGGTAAATACTAACAGCCATAAGAGGGGAAATCAACAGTAACACAATCACAGAAGGGGACTTTAACACCCCACTTACACCAATGTACAGATCATCCAAACAGAAAATAAATACAGAAACACAAGCTTTAAATGACACAATAGGCCAGATAGATTTAATTGATATTTATAGGACATTCCACCTGAAAGTGGTAGAATACACTTTCTTCTCAAGTGCACACGGAACATTCTCAAGGATAGATCACATTTGGGTCACAAGTCAAGCCTCGGAAAATTTAAGAAAATTGAAATCGAATCAAGCATCTTTCTTTTTTTTATTTATTTTTAAATTTTTAAAAAATTAATTAATTTATTTATTTATTTTTGGCTGCATTGGGTCTTTGTTGCTGCACACGGGCTTTCTCTAGTTGCGGTGAGCAGGGGATACTCTTCGCTGTGGTGAGCAGGCTTCTCATTCTAGTGGCTTCTCTTGTTGCGGAGCATGGGTTCTAGGCACATGGGCTTCAGCAATTGTGGCACACAGGCTCAGTAATTGTGGCTCATGGGCTCTAGAGTGCAGGCTCAGTAGTTTTGGTGAACGGGCTTAGCTGCTCCGTGGCATGTGGGATCTTCCCAGAACACGGCTCGAACCCATGTCTCCTGCATTGGCAGGCAGATTCTTAACCACTGCGCTAAGAGGGAAGTCCTCAAGCATCTTTCTGACCACAATGCTATGAGACTGGAAATCAGTTACAGGAGAAAAATGTAAAAACCACAAATACAGAGGGGCGCCTTCAAGATGGTGGAGAAGTAAGACGTGGAGATCACCTTCCTAGCCACAAATACATCAAAACTACATCTACACATGGAACAACTCCTACAGAACACCTAATGAACACTGACAGAAAACCTCAGACTTCCCAAAAGCATGAAACTACCCACATAACTGGGTAGGGCAAAAGAAAAAAGGAAAAACATAGACAAAAGAATAGGGATGGGACCTGCACCTTGGGGAGGGAGCTGTGAAGGAGGAAGTTTCCACATACTAGTAAGCCCCTTCACTGGTGGAGATGGGGGGGTGGGTGGCGGGGAAGCTTCAGAGCCACGGAGGAGAGTGAAGCAACAGGGGTGCAGAGGGCTAAGTGGAGAGATTCGCACACAGAGGATCAGTGCCGACCAGCACCCACCAGCCTGAGAGGCTTGTCCGCTCACCCAATGGGGCCGGTGGGGGCTGGGAGCTGAGGCTTCGGCTTCAGAGTTCAGACCCCAGGGAGAGGACTAGGGTGGGCTGCATGAACACAGCCTGAAGAGGTTAGTGCACCATGGCTAACCGAGAGGGAGTTCAGGAAAAGGTCTGGAGCTGCCTAAGAGGCAAGAGACCATTGTTTCAGGGTGTGCGAGGAGAGAGGATTCAGAGCACCGCCTTAATGAGCTCCACAGACAGGCACGAGCTGCAGTTATCAGTGTGGACCACAGAGAGGGGCATGAAATGCTAACGCTGCTGTTACAGCCACCAAGAAGCCTGTGTGCAAGCACAGGTCACTATCCACACCACCCTTCCTGGGAACCTGTGCAGCCTGCCACTGCCAGAGTCCCTTGATCCAGGGACAACTCCCCAGGGAGAACACACGGCTGTTGCAATGTCACACTGCCCTCTGACGCCACAGGCTCACCCCACATTCCGTATCCCTCCCTCCTCCAGTCCTGAGTGAGCCAGAGCCCCCTAATCAGCTGCTCCATTAACCCCGTCCTGTCTGGGTGAGGAACAGATGCCCTCAGGCAACCTACACGCAGGGACGGGGCCAAAACCAAAGCTGAACCCCAGGAGCTGTGTGAACAAAAAAGAGAAAGGGAAATCTCTCCCAGCAGCCTCAGGAGCAGCGGATTAAATCTCCAAAATCAACTTTATGTACCCTGAATCTGTGGAATACCTGAATAGACAACGAATCATCCCAAAATTTAGGCAGTGGACTTTGGGAGTAAATGTAGACTTGGGGTTTGCTTTCTGCATCTAATTTGTTTCTGGTTTTATGTTTATCTTAGTTTAGTATTTAGAGCTTATTATCATTGGTAGATTTGTTTATTCATTTGGTTGCTCTCTTCCATTTTTTATTTATATATATATATATATTTTTTTTCTTTTTCTCTTTTTGTGAGTGTGTATGTGTATGCTTCCTTGTGTGATTTTGTTGGTATAGCTTTGCTTTTGCCATTTGTCCTAGGGTTCTGACTGTTCATTTTTTGTTTTTGTAGTATAGTTTTTAGCGCTTGTTACCATTATTGGATTTGCTTTTTGGTTTGGTTGCTCTATTCCTTCTTTCTTCTTTTTATTACTTTTTTATCTTTTATTTTTAATAATTATTTTCTATTTTAATATGTTTATTTTATTTTATTTAGTTAGTTTTTTCATTAGTTCTTTCTCTTTTCTTTCTCCCTTTTCTTCTGAGCTGAGTGGCTGATAGAGTATTGGTGCTCTGGCCGGGTGTCAGGCCTGAGCCTCTGAGATGGGAGAACCGAGTTCAGGACATTGGTCCACCAGACACCTCTCAGCCCCATGTAATATCAAATGGTGAAAGCTCTCCCAGAGATCCTCATTTCAATGCTAACACCCAGCTCCACTCAAAGACCAGCAAGCTACAGTGCTGGACACCTTATGCCAAACAACTAGCAAGACAGGAACACAACACAACCCATTACAGGAGAGGCTGCCTAAAATCATAATAAGTTCACAGAAACCCCAAAACAGACCACCAGGCGTGCTTCTGCCCACCAGAAAGACAAGATCCAGCCTCATTCACCAGAACACAGGCACCAATCCCCTCAACCAGGAAGACTACACAAGCCACTGAACCAACCTTACCCACTAGGGGGAGACACCAAAAACAATGGGAACTATGAAACTGCAGCCTGCAAAACAGAGACCCCAAACACAGTAAGTTAAGCAAAATGAGAAGACAGAGAAATACACAGCAGATGAAGGAGAAAGGTAAAAGCCCACCAGACAAAGAAAATGAACAGGAAATAGGCAGTCTACCTGAAAAAGAATTCAGAGTAATGATACTAAAGATGATCCAAAATCTTGGAAATAGAATGGAGAAAATACAAGAAATGTTTAACTAGGACCTAGAAGAACTAAAGAGCAAACAAACAATGATGAAAACACAATGAATGAAGTTAAAATTCTCTAGAAGGAATCAATAGCAGAATAACTGAGGCAGAAGAACGGATAAGTGACCTGGAAGATAAAATAGTGGAAATAACTACCACAGAGCAGAATAATGAAAAAAGAACAAAAAGAATTGAGGACAATCTCAGAGACCTCTGGGAAACATCATATACACCAACATTCGAATTATACAGGTCCCAGAAGAAGAAGAGAAAAAAAAAGGGACTAAGAATATTTAAAGAGATTATAGTTGAAAACGTCCCAAATATGTGTAAGGAAATAACCAATTAAGTCAAAGAAGTACAGAGAGTCCCACACAGGATAAATCCAAGGAGAAACATGCCAAGACACATATTAATCAAACTATCAAAAATTAAATACAAAGAAAAAATATTAAAAGCAGCAAGGGGAAAACAACAAATAGCATACAAGGGAATCCCCATAAGGTTAACAGCTGATCTTTGGATACAAACACAAGACCTGTACATATGCTGTCTACAAGAGATACACTTCAGACCTATGAACACACACAGACTGAAAGTGAGGGGACGCAAAAAGGTATTCCATGCAAATGGAATTCAAAAGAAAGCTGGAATAGTAATTCTCATATCAGAAAACATAGACTTTAAAATAAAGACTATTACAAGAGACAAAGTAGGACACTACAAAATGATCAAGGGATCAATCCAAAAAGAAGATATAACAATTGTAAATATTTATGCATTCAACATAGGAGCACCTCAATACATAAGGCAAATGTTAACAGCGATAAAAGGGGAAATCGACAGTAACACAACAATAGTAGGGGACTTTAACACCCCACTTTCACCAATGGACAGATCATCCAAAATGAAAATAAATAAGGAAACACAAGCTTTAAATGATACATTAAAAAAGATGGACTTAATTCATATTTATAGGACATTCCATCCAAAAACAGCAGATTACACTTTCTTCTCAAGTGCTCATGGAACATTCTCCAGGATAGATCATATCTTGGGTCACAAATCAAGCCTTGATAAATTTTAAAAAATTGAAATCATATCAAGTAACATTTCTGACTACAATGCTATGAGACTAGATATCAATTACAGGAAAAAGTCTGTAAAAAATATAAACACGTGGAGGCTAAACAATACACTACTAAATAACCAAGAGGTCACTGAAGAAATCAAAGAGGAAATCAAAAAATACCTAGA
>NC_041220.1:111652296-111655941 GCF_002837175.3 Physeter macrocephalus | reverse complement strand
CTAAAGCAATTAGAGAAAGAAGAACAAAAAAACCCCAAAGTTAGCAGAAGGAAAGAAACCATAAAGATCAGATCAGAAATAAATGAAAAAGAAATGAAGGAAATGATAGCAAAGATCAACAAAACTAAAACCTGCTTCTTGAGAAGATTAAAAAAATTGATAAATCATTAGCCAGACTCATCAAGAAAAAGAGGTAGAGGACTCAAATCAATAGAATTAGAAATGAAAAGGAGAAATAACAACTGACACTGCAGAAAGACAAAGGATCATAAGAGATTACTACAAGCAACTATATGCCAATAAAATGGACAACCTGGAAGAATAGGACAATTCTTAGCAAAGCACAACCTTCTGAGACTGAACCAGGAAGAAAGAGAAAATATAAACAGACCAATCACAAGCACTGAAATTGAAACTGTGATTAAAAATCTTCCAACAAACAAAAGCCCAGGACCAGATGGCTTCACAGGCGAATTCTATCAATCATTTAGAGAAGAGTTAACACCTATCCTTTTCAAACTCTTCCAAAATGTAACAGAGGTAGGAACACTCTCAAACTCATTCTATGAGGCCACCATCACCCTGATACCAAAACCAGACAAGGATGCCACACACACAAAAAAGCTACAGGCCAATATCACTGATGAACATAGATGCAAAAATCCTCAACAAAATACTAGCAAACAGAATCCAATGGCACATTAAAAGGATCATACACCATGATCAAGTGGGGTTTATCCCAGGAATGCAAGGATTCTTCAATATATACAAATCAATCAATGTGATAAACCATATAAACAAATTGAAGGAAAAAAACCATATGATCATCTCAAGAGATGCAGAAAAAGCTTTTGACAAAATTCAACACTGATTTATGATAAAAACTCTCCAGAAAGCAGGCATAGAGGGAGCCTACCTCAACATAATAAAGGCCATATATGACAAACCCACAGCAAACATCATTCTCAATGGTGAAAAACTGAAACCATTTCCACTAAGATCAGGAACAAGACAAGGTTGCCCATGCTCACCACTATTATTCAACATTGTTTTGGAAGTTTTTGCCACAGAAATCAGAAGAAAAAGAAATAAAAGGAATCCAAATAGGAAAAGAAGAAGTAAAACTGTCACTGTTTGCAGATGACATGATACTATACCTAGAAAATCCTAAAGATGCTACCAGAAAACTACTAGAGGTAATCAATGAATTTGGTAAAGTAGCAGGATACAAAATTAATGCACAGAAATCTCTTTCATTCCTATACACTAATGATAAAAAATCTGAAAGAGAAATTAAGGAAACACTTCTATTTACCACTGCAACAAAAAGAATAAAATACCTAGGAATAAACCTACCTAAGGAGACAAAAGACTTGTATGCAGAAAACTAAGACACTGATGAAAGAAATCAAAGATGACACAAACAGATGAAGAGAGTTACCATATTCGTGGACTGGAAGAATCAACATTGTGAAAATGACTATACTACCAAAAGCAATCTACAGATTCAATCCAATCCCTATCAAACTACCAATGGCATTTTTCACAGAACTAGAACAAAAAATTTCACAATTTGTATGGAAACGCAAAAGACCCTGAATAGCCAAAGCAATCTTGAGAAAGAAATACAGAGCTGGAGGAATCAGGCTCCCTGACTTCAGACTATACTACAAAGCTACAGTAATCAAGACAGTATGGTACTGGCACAAAAACAGAAATATCCATCAATGAAACAGGATACAAAGCCCAGAGATAAACCCACAGACATATGGTCACCTTATCTTTGATAAAGGAGGCAAGAATATACAATGGAGAAAAGACAGCCTCTTCAATAAGTGGTGCTAGGAAAACTGAACTGCTACATGTAAAAGAATGAAATCCAAATACTCCTTAATACCATACACAAAAGTAAACTCAAAATGGATTAAGGAGCTAGATGTAAGGCTTGACACTATAAAAGTCTTAGAGGAAAACATAGGCCAAACACTCCATGACATAAATCAAAACAAGATCCTTTTTGACCCACCTTCTAGAGAAATGGAAATAAAAACAAAAATAAACAAATGGGACCTAATGAAACTTAAAAGCTTTTGCACATCAAAGGAAACCATAAACAAGACTAAAAGAAAGCCCTCAGAATGGAAGAAAATATTTGCAAATGAAGCAACTGACAAAGGATTAATCTCCAAAATAAAGAAGCAGCTCATGCAGCTCAATATCAAAACAACAAGCAACCCAATCCAAAAAAGGGCAGAAGACCTAAATACACATTTCTCCAAAGAAGATATACAGATTGCCATCAAACACATGAAAGGATGCTCAACATCACTAATCATTAAAGAAATGCAAATCAAAACTACAATCAGGTATCACCTCACACTGGTCAGAATGGCCATCATCAAAAAATCTACAAACAATAAATGCTGGAGAAGGTGTGGAGAAAAGGGAACCCTCTTGCCCTGTTGGTGGGAATGTAAATTGATACAACCACTATGGAGAACAGTATGGAGGTTCCTTAAAAATCCTAAAAATAGAACTACCATACAACACAGCAATCCCAGAACTGGGCATATACCCTGAAAAAACCATAATTCAAAAAGAGTTATGTACCACAATGTTCATTGCAGCACTATTCACAATAGCCAGGACATGGAAGCAACCTAAGTGTCCATCAACAGATGAATGGATAAAGAAGATGTGGCACATTTATACAATGGAATATTACTCAGCCATAAAAAGAAACAAAATTGCATTATCTGTAGTGAGGTGGATGGACCTAGAGACTGTCATAGAGTGAAGTAAGTCAGAAAGAGAAAAACAAATACCGTATGTTAACACACATATATATGGAATCTAAAATTTTTTTTAAAAATGGTTCTGAAGAACCTAGGGGCAGGAAAGGAATAAAGACGCAGATGTAGAGAATGGACTTGAGCACACGGGGAGGGGGAAGGGTAAGCTGGGACGAAGTGAGAGGGTGGCATGGACTTATATATACTACCAAATGTAAAATAGATAGTTAGTGGGAGGTAGCCACATAGAACAGGGAGATCAGTTCAGTGCTCTGTGACCGCCTAGAGGGTTGGGATAGGGAGGGTGGGAGGGAGACGCAAGAGGGAGGAGATATTGGGATATATGTATATGTATAGCTGATTCACTTTGTTTTAAAGCAGAAGCTAACACACCATTGTAAAGCAATTATACTCCAATAAAGATGTTAAAAATCAATCAATCAATAAATACTCAGGCTTCGCATCAGGAAACTTCATTTCTATAAAAAGATTTAAATTTCAGATTCAACTTGTAAAAAAAATCCTGAACAAAATACTAGCAAACAGAATCCAACAGCACATTAAAAGGATCATACACCATGATCAAGTGGGATTTATCCCAAGGATGCAAGGATTTTTCAACACATGCAAATCAATCAATGTGATACACCAGAATAACAAATTAAGGAGTAAAAAGCATATGATCATCTCAATAGATGCAGAAAAAGCTTTTGATAAAATTCAACACTGATTTATGATAAAAACTCTCCAGAAAATGGACAATGAGGGTACCTACCTCAACATAATAAAGGCCATATATGACAAACCCACAGCAAATATCATTCTCAATGGTGAAAAACTGAAAGCATTTCCT
>NC_041220.1:111529344-111652137 GCF_002837175.3 Physeter macrocephalus | reverse complement strand
TACCTCAACATAATAAAAGCCATATATGACAAACCCACAGCAAATATCATACTCAGTGGTGAAAAACTGAAAGCATTTCCACTAAGATCAGGAACAAGATAAGGATGTCCACTCTTGCCACTCTTATTCAACATAGTTTTGGAAGTCCTAGCCATGGCCATCACAGAAGACAAAGAAATAAAAGGAATACAAATTGGAAAAGAAGACGTAAAACTGTCACTGTTTGCAAATGACATACTACACACAGAAAATCCTAGAGATGCCACCAGAAAACTACTAGAACTAATCAATGAATGTGGTAAGGTTGCAGTATACAAAATTAATGCACAGAAAGCTCTTGCATTCCTATGCACTAACAATGAAAGATCAGAAAGGGAAATTAAGAAAATAATCCCATTTACCATCGCAACAAAACAAATAAAATACCTCGGAATAAAATGTAAAATACATAGCTAGTGGGAAGCAGCCACATAGCACAGGGACATCAGCTCAGTGCTTTGTTTCCAACTAGGGAGGGTGAGAGGGAGACACAAGAGGGAGGAGATATGGGGATATATGTATATGTACAGCTGATTCACTTTGTTATAAGGCAGAAACTAACACACCACTGTAAAGCAATTATACTCCAATAAAGGTGTTAAAAAAGAAAAAAATACCTAGGAATAAACCTACTTAAGGAGGCAAAAACTTGTACTCAGAAAACTATAAAATGCTGATGAAAGAAAGCAAAGATTACATAAACATGTGGAGAAATATACCAAGTTCTTGGATTGGAAGATTAAATATTGTGAAAATGACTATACTACCCAAAGCAATCTACAGATTTAATGAAATCCCTATCAAACTACCCATGGCATTCTTCACAGAACTACAAAAATTTTTACAATTTGTATGGAGACACAAAAGACCCTGAAAAGCCAAAGCAATCTTGAGAAAGAAAAACGGAGCTGGAGGAATCAGGCTCCCTAACTTCAAACTATACTACAAAGCTACAGTAATCAAGACAGTATGGTACTGGCACAAAAACAGAAATATAGATCAATCTTATCAAAGGATAGAAAGCCCAGCGATAAACCCACACACATATGGTCACTTAATTTACGACAAAGGAGGCAAGACATACAATGGAGAAAATACAGTCTCTTCAATAAGTGGTGCTGGGAAAACTGAACAGCTGCATGTAAAAGAATGAAATTAGAACACTCCCAACACCATGCACAAAAATAAACTCCAAATAGATTAAAGACCTAAATGTAATACCGGACACTATAAAACTCTTAGAGGAAAACATAGGAAAAACATCTTTGACATAAACCACAGCAAGATCTTTTTGACCCACCTCCTAGAGTAATGAAAATAAAAACAAAAATAAACAAATGGGACCTAATGAAACTTAAAGCTTTTGCACAGCAAAGGAAATCATAAACAAGACAAAAAGACAACCCTCAGAATGGGAGATTGTATTTGCAAATGAATCAACGGACATAGGATTAATCTCCAAAATAGATAAATATCTCATGGAGCTCAATATCAAAAAAACAAACAACTCAGTTAAAAAATGGGCAGAAGACCTAAATAGACGTTTCTCGCAAGAAGACATACAGATGGCCAAGAAGCACATGAAAAGTTGCTCAACATCACTAATTATTAGAGAAATGCAAATCAAAACTACAATGAGGTATCACCTCACACCGGTCAGAATGGCCATCATCAAAAAAGTCTACAAACAATAAATGCTGGAGAGGGTGTGGAGAAAAGGGAACTCTTCTGCCATGTTTGTGGGAATGTAAATTAATACAACCACTATGGAGAACAGTATGGAGGTTACTTAAGAAACTAAAAATAGAACTACCATATGACTCAGAAATCCCATTACTGGGCATATACCCTGAGAAAACCATAATTCAAAAGGACACATGTACCCCAGTGTTCATTGCAGCACTATTTACAATAGCCAGGACATGGAAACAACCCAAATGCCCAACAATAGATTAACTGATGAAGAAGATGTGGTACATATATACAAAGGAATATTACTCAGCCATAAAAAGGAATGAAACTGGATCATTTGCAGAGATGCAGGTGGGCCTAGAGTCTGTCATAAAGAGTGAAGTAAGCCAGAAAGAGGAAAACAAATATTGTATATTAACGCATATATGTCAAATCTAGAAAAATGGTAGAGATGAACCTATTTTTAGGGCAGGAATAGAGACGCAGATGTAGAGAAAGGACATGTGGACATGGGGGGAGGAAGAAGAGGGTGGGATGAATTGGAAGATTAGGTGTGACGTAAATCTATTTCACCATGTGTAAAATAGATAGCTAGTGGGAACCTGCTGTACAGCTCAGGGTGCTCAGTTTGGTGCTCTGTGATGACCTAGATGGTTGGGACGGGGGGTTGGGAGGGAGGTCCAAGAGGGAAGGCATATAGGTACACATATAGCTGATTCACTTCATTGTACAGCAGAAAGTAACACAACATTGTAAACCAATTTTACTCAAAAAAAAAAAAAGACCATCAAAAAAAAAAATGCTCAGAGAACTAAAGGAAGACATGAGAAAGTCAATAAAACACTATATGAACAAAATGGAAATTGCAATGAAGAGATATGACCTAAGAAAAAAGATTCTAGAATTGAGAAGTACAATAATTGAAATAAAAATTTCACTAGGGATTCAAAGGCAGATTTGAGCAGACAGAAGAAAGAATCAGCAAATGAAGACTGGACAATTGAAATGATCAAGTCTGAAGAAATAAAAGAAAAAAGATTGAAGAAAAGTGAAGAGTCTAAGAGATCTATGGGACACCACCAATCAACATGTGCATTGTGGAAGAACCAGAAGGAGAAAAGAGAAAGGGGTAGAGAGATTAGTTGAAGAAATAAAGCCTCAAAACTTACCAAATTTGGTGAAAGACATGAATATAAACATGCAAAAAGCTCAACAAATTTCAAATAGAATGAACTCAAACACTCCCACACCAAGACACGTAAATAAACTTCCAAAAGGCAAAGACAGAAAGTGAATTGTGAAAACAGCAAGAAAGAAGTAACTCATCACATATAAGCGATCATTAACAAGATAATTAGCTGACTTCTCATCAGCAAATTTGGAGGCCAGAAGGCTTTAAGTTGATATATTTAAAATGCTAAAAGAAAAAAACTGTCAACCAAGAATTCTCTATCCACCAAAACTGTTCTTCAAAAGTGAGGTAAAAATTAAGATATTCCAAGATAAACAAAAGCTGAGGGAATTTGTTACAACTAGACCTGCTCTGCAAGAAATCCTAAACAGAGTTCTGCAGGTTGAAATGGAAGGACAGTAGAAACCACATGAACAATTAAAGTTCTCAGGAAAGGTAAATATGTGGACAATTATAAAACTTGTATTATTGTAATAATGGTTTGTAATGCCCCTTTTTGTTTTTTATGTGATTTAAGAGACTAATACACTAAAAAATTAGTTTAAAAGCTAGTATTATTATAACTTTGGTTTGTAACTCCACATATTATTTTCTACATAACTTAAGAGACTAATGCATTAAAAATTATTAGTTTATATTTTTGGACACACAAAGTACAAAGATATAATTTTGTGACATCAGTAACTGAAAGTGGTGAAGAAAGAGCTGCAAATGGTAGAGCTTTTGTGTATTATTGAAGTTAAGTTGGTATAAATTCAAACTAGAATGTTGTAACTTTAGGATGTAATCTCCAAGGTAATTCCAAAGAAAATAGTTATAGAGTATAAACAAAAGGAAATGAAAAGAGAATTAAAACATTTCCGCCCCCAAAATAAACTAAATACAAAAAAGAAAGGAAAGTGGGTCTCAAAAATATATATACTGTACACTTATGTTCACAGCAGCATTATTAATAATAGCTAAGATGTGGAAGCAACTCACGTGTCCATTGACAGCTGAATGGATAAGCAAAGTGTGGTATACAAATATACAGTGAAATATTGTTCATCCTTAAAAAAGAAGGAAATTCTGACATTGCTACAACATGGATGAATCTTGAGAACATTATGGTAAGTGAAATAAGCCAACCACGAAAAGACAAATACTGTATGATTCCACTTATATGAGGTACCTACAGTAGTCAAAATCATACAGACAGAAAGTAAATAGAATGGTAGTTATCAGGGCTGGGAAAGAGAGAATGGGGTGTTATTTTTTCATGGGTGTAGAGTTTCAGTTTTACAAGATGAAAAGAATATTGATGATAGATGGTGGTGATTGTTACACAACAATACAAATATACTTAATATCACTGAAACTTACACTTAAAAATGGTTAAGATAGTAAATTTTATGTGTATTTTACTATAATAAAAAAATTAAAGAAAAAGTTTTTCCTCAAGGATTTTGAACACCATGAATTTTTCTAAAAGCCTTTCTATGATTAATCAGCCTCTGAATTTAAGCAGGAATAAAACTCAAACCACAATAAAGCCTATATCATTTAGTTTTACTAAAAATAGAACTACCATATGATCCAGCAATCCCACTACTGGGCATATACCCTAAGAAAACCATAATTCAAAAAGTCATGTACCACAATGTTCATTGCAGCTCTATTTACAATAGCCAGGGCATGGAAGCAACCTAAGTGTCCATCGACAGATGAATGGATAAAGAAGATGTGGCACATATATACAATGGAATATTACTCAGCCATAAAAAGAAATGAAACTGAGTTATTTGTAATGAGGTGGATAGACCTGGAGTCTGTCATACAGAGTGAAGTAAGTCAGAAGGAGAAAAACAAATACCGTATGCTAACACATATATATGGAATCTAAGAAAAAAAAATGTCATGAAGAGATTAGTGGTAGGACAGGAATATATGGGGATATATGTATATGTATAGCTGATTCACTTTGTTATACAGCAGAATCTAATACACCATTGTAAAGCCATTATACCCCAATAAAGATGTTAAAAAAACAAACAACAAATAAAGTCTATATCATTTAGTTTTCATATGAGGGTGTAGTAAAACGAAATCTAAAGAGTCATTTAAAATAATTTCACATTAGATTACACTTGAGGTTAAAAGTCACATACTTATAGAATGCAAAATATAAATTAGCAATCTCATTGCTTTTACTTCCTTTAGAGAAAACATGGGGAACTAAGAAAAAGTTTAAGCACATGTAAGTGATTTTGTGTGTATGTTGGTTGGACTTTGGAAGTGCAATTTGTTTCAAATCTGAGCCCAATCAAGAAAAAACAAAAATGAGAACACCCCATGAACCATAGTAAAATCTGAAACAAAACAAACAAATAACAACAAGAAGAAAATTAAAACTAAAAGTGAGAACACAGACAGAAATTGTTTTTATATTTCTTCAGCATATGTTTTGCCTTTAAATATTCACATCACTCAGCTAAGTAATTTCTAACATAGACTCAAAATAAAATCATTTGTAAAGCAAAACTTTCATGGGGACAGTGATTAAAATAGAGAGAGAAGACAATGTTTCTGGGTCTTCTGTGCTATTCTTATGTTTTTTCCATTCCATTTTTATGCAAATGATTTTACAGAAAATGATTACCACTCAGAACAAACAGTTTTCTTTGGAGTGGGAAAATCAATGAGTACACAGAAATCTACCATATTCTGTCTGAGAAATTTTATCCCTGTGGGTTATGAAATTCTTGGTTTGGGCTTCTTGAATTTCTAACTAGAATTGTCTTCCTGTAAACTGCGTAAGTTTATCAGAACAGCATAAAGTTATTCATTGCATCCTCTCTGGAGAAAGAAAGGAATGATCTTTCCCAATGAAGATAAGAGTGATAATGAAAATTGAATGTGAAGTAATCAAACTCATGGCAGTGCATTTTTCTAGGGAAACATTTCATTATTTAAGTTAAAACATTAGCTAATGAACTGTCAGGGTCATAATGTAACACAGAATTTAGTCTTGGATACACTTTGGGTAACAAAATATCTGAGTTTTTCACTCTTGTCACCTCTGAATCATTTTATTCATTCATTCAAAAGCCATTTACTGAGTGCCTCTGTTATTGCCAAGTGCTACACTTCTGCCTTCAAGAAGCTCAAGATTTGGGAGAGAGGTGGAAAGAAAACCAATAGTAGTGGCACAAAGTAGTAAGTGCTTTGAGGGGTCTATTCCCAGAGTTTGGCGGGAGCACATAGGAGAGGAATTTAACGTGGCTTGGAGTAAGGGCAAAAAGGCACAAGAAAACGATTCTCAATAGAGATTACTTGAAGGATAAGTGGTTTTATCAGACAGAGAAGAGAAAGGAAGGCTTTCAGGCTGCAGGAAGAAGCATGGACAGATCTGAGAGATATTAGAAGGTAAAACAGCACCTGCTAATCAGATGTGGGAGATGAGGGGGAAGAAGGCCAGATAAAGAGAAACAAAGCAACCTCATTTTCCACATATGTGTAACTTCATTAGCACTCACTATCTACCGGCCAAATATTAGGTAGGCCTTAAGGAAAATACAAATATGAAAACTATATGGTCGTTGTCCTTAAAAACTTCAAGTTGAGTTAGCGTAGGGTCTATGGGGAGTACAGGAAGACTTTCTAAAAGCAAGTGCAATTGCCATATTGTGATTTATAATAAGAAATATATATTTGGTCTTCATTCTGTTTCTGGCACAGAGCTCCTAAAACCCTTGTAATTTCCTAAGTGATGAGAGAGATAACCGGGTAATTTTTGTTACGTTAATGAGATAACCTTTGGACCTCACCTAAGGATGGGGGATGGTTGCTACTGGAGCCAACCAGGTGATTAGAGGGTTGGAACTTTCTGTCCCATTCCCTGACCTCGATGGAGGGGAGAGGGGCTGGAGGTTGAATCACTCACCAATGACCAAGGACTTAATCAATCATGCCTGTGTAATGAAGCCTCCATAAAAACCCAAAAGGACAGGCTTCGGAGAGCTTCCAGGGTGGTGAACATGTTGAGATTCAAGGAGAGTGGCATGCTTGGAGAGACCGTGGAAGCTCCGTGCCCTTTCCCCATGCTTTGCCCTACGCATCTCTTCCATCTGGCTGTTCCCATGTTACATCCTTTTATAATAAACCAGGAATCTGGTAAGTAAAGTGTTTCTCTGAGTTTTGTGAGTTGCTCTAGCAAATTAATCAAATCCAAGAAGGGAGTAGTATGGAACCTCACATCTATAGCTGGTCGGTCAGAAGCCCAAGATTGGCGTCTGAAGAGGGGGTAGCAGTCTTGCAGGACTGAGCCCTTAACCTGCAGGATCTGACACTTTTCCAGGTAGACTGTGTCAGAATTGAGTTGAATTGTAGGATACTCAGGTGGTGCCAGAGACTTGCTGGGTGCTGTGGGGGCCCTCCTCCCACAATGTTGAAATTGGGTCCCAGAATCCTTTAGCAATAATACATTGCATGTCAGAATTCCTAGAGTAAAGAGTATACAAGGGAAGATGGGACCAATTGTATCCGGGTATGAAGTAAGGACTCATAAAGTTGTTCATTCAGGATCTTGTATCCGGGAATGAAGTAAGGACTAATAAGGTTGTTCATTCAGGATCCATCCCCCTCCCTTCCCACAGTTAATCTAAAGAGATCACGGCATTTTTCCCTGCTAAGCCCAAATTCACTTCTCAAACAATACTCCAAGCACCCACAGACAATCAGAATTGTACCCACCAGCTGAAAAATCTTTAAAGAAAAGGAAGAGAAAGTAACGTGGGAATTAAAGGTCACAAAGCAAACGGGGAGAATCCCTGAGATAATGACTGAAACTGGTTCTCTCTCCAAACTGGAGGGAAGAGTGGAGGGGCCAGGCAGATCCTCAAGTGGAAGGGCTGTGACTACATGGGCCTATGCCAGCCCCCTGTACAATGCATACGTCCTCTAGAAGACAACTGGAAAGGGCTCCATGGCCCACAAATATCTTCGATTCGACAGCAAAGACCAGAAATAGAGGGGAGAAAAGAGAAAGAAAGATACTTTGCCAACCAGAAAAAGGGGCCACAGGAAAAGGTTTATGCTGCCTAAGCGGGGATGAAGGAGAAAGTAAATTACAGAGTTCTTTTTATGAATGGCAGCAGGAACCAGTGAGACCTTATGGGTAGGAAACCAGGCTTCCTTGTCCCACAATATAAAACAATCTCAGTACATAGCACTGGAAAAAAAAAAAAAAAGGAATGCTCATCAATTATATCACACATAGATTGACTTATTAAAAATGCAGCAATGTTTGCCAAAAGCAGATGGGAAACAGAAATTCAAAACAAGATGAGATCATTTGCAAAACCCCAGTCCTGCCGCTAACTCCCAGCTGCTGACAGCATGGTGCTGAGGGAGGTGGGTAGGAAACAGGAGGCCAAATGGAGGAGTCGGTGGGGGGGAATCCAAGAAATAGTTTATAGGTCCTTTCCTCTCCATAATTTTCCAATATGGAGAAAGACATCTCCCTTTCCTCTTTCATTTCATAGGCATTGGTAGCAATTTAAAGTCAGTGAATGGTAAGTTACATCCTTGTGGGAATCAGGATTTCCTCCATATACTGACTCTACATGCATGCTCATTAGTCTTAGACATTGCAATTTAAAAACCAGCCAAACTCTGGTAATTTCTGAGCCTCAATTTGGATGATCACGCTCTTTCTATATATAATATTGGAATCGTAATTCTAAAGCTTGAAATAATCTCAAAATATCTAGTCCATCTTTCTCAAGTTCCCTATTGGGGAAAGTCAAATCCAGAAAAGTCAGCTGATTCGCCTTAGTTTACAGAGCATGTTAGTAGCAACACCAGGGCTAGAATCCAGGACTTCTGGCATCTGTTACTCTATAAAATTGATGAAAATGAACCGTTTGGCTTTGGATAATTAATTCAAGAACAAGGCTTAGAATACTAGTTATTAAGTAGTGATGTAAGTAAAATAGCAGGAATGATAAGCATACACAAACATTAATCATGATTCAAATGACTTTAGGGCACCAAACAAAGCTTTAAAAAAAATCCTCTAAGAACTCTTGCCATAATGAAGATTTACTTTACTTAAAAGAAACAACAGAGAAATGGGTAGCAAAAGCTTTCCCACCTACTTCTAGGGGAATTAGAAAAAACTAGCATGATTGGCAGAGTTTGCAAAAGAGAGATTATATTACTTTACTTATCATCACGACGGAAATTTTTCTGACAATCTCTGTCAATTTGCACATTAAGTCACTATTCAATTATCTAAATTCGAAACAGAAAGTACTGTTTTCTTCTACAGAGGGATTAAAAATTGAGACATTACAAATTTGAGAAATTGACTGTAATCAGTCACTCTTAGAGCTTTTCTTCTTTATGAATTCTTCGAATTAGGACACACAAAACATGGTTTCCAGAAAGACATGTGGGTAGGTCTAAAAGCAAATAGAATGATATTTTTTTCTCAAGAGAAAGAAGTACTATTAAGTACTATATTTTTAAAGTTAGAGAAGATAGCTAAATGATTTCAGATATTAGAATCCTCACTGATTTTAGAGAAAAGTGGGCTTCTGAAGATAGATAAAATTGATAGATATATGTAGAATGCCTAGAGGCAATGCATTAGAAATGTAATAAGGGGCTCTAGGGAGCCTAGCTTTAGGAATTTTAAAAGAAGTTCATTTTTTCCAGGGCACTGTGACTTCTGTTCTGTGTTGCCAATCTCAGTATTACTCAATGTCTCAGCTTCTCCTGTTGGAAAATGGAAACTTCCCATGCACATCTCAGATTTTTTGGAGAGTGAATGACTGAACATTTTTAAAAGGAATTCCTGTGAAAAGTTTATGAGCTGCTTCACTTCACTCTTTAACTCTCAGTGGCCTATACTTTTCAGTGTCTTGAGATCAAGGTAACCTAAATGAATAGATGGAGCAGGATAGAGTGAAGAGAAAGAATATTGAGCATGTATGGGATATACCATAGCCCTCAGTCCTCTGCTCTATCTTCTTTGTATTTTCACCGAGAGAACTATCTCCTTGGAATGCCAATATAATATTGTGGTTCAGACATAGGCTTTTGAGTCAGACAGAATATTGACACCCTAGTTCATTCAATTACTAGTCATGTAACTCTGGATAAGTTGCTTCACATCTCTGAGCCTTGGATTTTTTTTTTTTTTTATGCAATGTGTGAGAGAATGATGAGTAGGTTTTTTGCTATTATCCTTGAGCTGCTGTGGCCCAAGGCTGATAATAAAGTCTCCAATTCCCCTTTGTCATATGCTTGCTTTCTCAAATACCACTGCAGTAGGGGTGTGAATATGACCTAATTCTGACCAATAAGATGTAAGGATAAGCCTTCCTGGAGGTCCTGGGCAGGATTTTGCTTCATGCATAAGAAGACAAAGCTTTGTAAAGAGAAAACCTTTGCCTTTTTGCTCCCAACTTCCTATACAAACTTTTCCGTGACCTGGGCTGTGGTGGACACACTATAACCAAACAATGATAAACCACAAATAGGAAGAACCAACACAGTGGGATCTGCAGAGAAAAAAAGATGGAAATAGAGATGTTGTCCTTTATGACATCACTGAGCTGCTGAATCAGCCCTGGACTGCTGACATCCAGACTTCTTCAAATAAAAGATACTTAAATGTCTTCAATGCTTAAGCCACTGTTAGTTGAGTCTCCTCTTATTTACATATTTTTTTAAAAAATGAATCACATTAGGCTTTGTGGGTCAGTTATTTTACCAGTATGAGAGTCCAAAGAAAGCACTTAGTGCCATCACCTAACACTATCTTATGAACAATGGGATACAGTGCTAAACAGTGTTTGCCCTCTAGATCTTCTGACCCTTCTACTCTATGCTTCTTTGTTTGCCAAAAGGCTGACCTTTACGAATTTCCTCAGTGGACCCCCTCAGCCAGTGGGAGTCACCAGTAAGAGAGAAGAGGGTGGGAAAAGGGTGAGGATGGGTACTTCCTTCCTCCTCTCTTTTCCTTGTGGGTCATTGTGGGTTAGCATTTTCTTCATCCTTCTGCTGGAGGCCACAGTTTGTGTCAGGTAAAGGCCACTTCCTTCCTTAACCCATCTAGGGAGTAGCCTCACATTTACTCTCACCCCAGGGTACCAATCCATCTTTGTTGGTTTCTTTTATCAGTGCCCACCCCTTTATAAGTAGTCCCCTTATTAATTCTCTTCAGTTACCCCATTTCTGTTTGTCATCTGCTTCCTGCTGCCATTCTGGCTTTATTAAGTAGAAAAAGCATGGGATTTTGCAAGTAAACCAAGGGTACAAATACAAATGTATTAACTAAACTGACACCAAGTTACGAAAGAGTGCTAAGCTTTTGTAAGTGGCACAATAACACCTACTCCGAGGGGTTATTGTGAGGATTAGCCTGAAGTGTTTTAACAGTGCCTGGTACATAAAAGATGCTTAATAAATGCAAATTCCTTTCCCAACCCCTCCACTCCATCTCTTCTGTGAATTATAGAATAAGATTCCAAAGGCACCAATTTTATATAGAAGAACTAAGGCCTACTGCTTAAGATGGAAAATAAAGAAATGGCTCAAGTACCTTTGCCCTCTCTTCACCACAGCCACTGCAAACATCAGTAACTGATTAATGCACTTGTCCTCACTCAGCTCTGATGTGATCTCAGAATCCTTCTCAAAAAATCCTTCTAAGAAGGCTTTTCCTCTCCCCTTCCTCAGACATCTTTGTTTTTAATCATTCCAGGAACATGAAAGTTACAAACTAGACAGTGAGTTGTTTAAAGTGTAACGGACAAGAGTCCACGTTTTTAGAATTATCTCTGACATCCTACAGCAGCTAAGAATTGGGGCGTGTTTTTTGAGTGGCTGAACAATGAATTGTATATTCAGCTCCTGGCATCATTCTTGGGTGAAACTTGAAATAAATAGACAAGCAAATAAGGGAACAAAACAAGGAGCCTGAGGAGTTATTCGAGGTTAGTATATTCAGAGTTGTGCAATATCACCACTATCTAATTTCAGAATCGTTTCATCATGCCAAAAGAAACTCTATACCCATTAGTAGTCACTCCCCATTGCCCATTCAGCCCACATCCTGGAAATTACTAATCTACCTTCTGTTTCTGTGGATTTGCTTATTCTGGACATGTCATGTAAAGGGAATCATACAATATGTGGTTTCTTTCACTTAGCATGATGTTTTAAAAGCTCATCCATGCTGTAGCATGTATCAGTACTTCATGTGTTTTTATTGCCAAATAGTATTCCATTGTATGAATCTACCACATTTTATCCATCCATTAATTAGTTGATGGACATTGGGGTTGTTTACACTTTTTGGCTACTATGAATAATATTACTATAGACAGCCATGTAAGTTTTTATTTTCAAATATAATATTTTATTTGTTCCAGGTTTCCAATGGGTTCAGAATATTTCCAGAAATATTTTTTAACCAACCCAGACAACGGAATTGCTGATTGGTTGTTGGAAGGGATCTTGCCTACATTCCCCAGTCACCTAGAGCCCAGAACAAAGATCTGGCCAAATCTTTGCCCAAAGGCATTACAGCAGGGAATCTTGACCCCGTGTTTCTGCTTCAACATGCCACTTAAGAAAAATAGCATCAGAAATACCACTGATGAGAGCAGTAGTAGGGTATCAACCTGCCAGCAGAAAACAAGACAGCAGGTTTAGTTACAATACAGCAACTCTATTAATAGTTAGGATTCCAAAGAACACAGGTTATTTTTGTATGGACATATGTTTTTATTCCTCTTGAGTATGTATCTAGGAGTGGTTTTATGAACCTGTCAAATGAACACTTTATCTAGTGGAACACAGGGTGCCGGACGGTGAGTCACGGTTCAACAACAGATAATAAAAGAAAATGAAAGAGAGGTTTGTTAGTTACAGTTTCTGAAAAAAGTACTCCAAAGGCCACATGGAAGGGTCAGGGCAGAGAGAGATAGGACCTGGAGCACATGCTTTTATGAGGGTCTGCTGATGTAATGTTTCGCGGTTCTTAGGTTAAGGCCAGATTTGCCAATTCAAACCAACAGAGTGGGGTTTTGGCAAGTCCCACAGTGGTCTTATCTAAGGATGCCCAAGGAGAAGGCACTGGGAGGCAGGGGAGACACAAGGACTATTGGGGGAAGTCATAGCAGGTACTTACAATTGCTTGTGACTCTGTGGGCTGTTATCAAGTACACATACGTGCATGAGGGGCTAGTGTCAGTTTAAGGTCCCTGCAGGCCACTTGGGCCAAACTAAGTGGATGCCAAGGGAGTAATACCATGGATTACCTTAGCTAAACTCCCAACAAGTGGAATTTTTGGTTTATATGGTAACTCTATATGTTTAACATTTTGAAAAACTGCCAAAGTGGCTGCATCACCAGCAATGTAAGAGGGTTCTAATTTTTCCACATCCTCAATAACACTTGTTATTGTCTTTCTATTTTAGCCATCCTGGTGGGTGTGAAGTGGTATCTCAATTTTGGATTTGGCTTGCATCTTCTTAATGACTAAATGATGCCAAGCATCTTTTCATGTGTTTATTGGCATTGGCATATCTTCTTCGGAGAAATGTTTATTCAAATCCTTTGCCCATTGTTCAGTTGGGTTGTCCTTTTATTATTGAGTTGTAAGAGTTTTTTAATATACTCTGGATTGAAGTCCCATATCTGATATATGAACTGCAAATGTTTTCTCCCATTATGTGGGTTGTCTTTCCACTTTCTTGATGATGTTATGCAAAGCACTGAAATTTTTAATTTTATGATGTTAAATTCATCTATTTTTTCCTTGTCACTTATGCTTTGATGTCATATCTAAAAAAAAAAAAAATTGCCTAAGCCAAAGTCATAAAGATTTACTCCTGTGTTTTCTTCTAAGAGTTGTAGAACTTTAGTCATTTTATTTTGTCTATGATCCACTGAGTTAATTCTTGTATGTGATATGAGATAGGGATCCATTTTAATTTTCTACATGTGGATATCCAGTCATCTGAGCATCATTTGTTGAAAACTTTATTCTTTCCCCTTTGAATTGTCTTAGCACTTTGTTGAGAATCACTTTACCATAAATGTAAGGATTTATTTATGGACTCTCAATTTTATTCCATATTTCTGCATGTTTATCCTTATGCCAGAAATATTTTTTGAGTCTTGAAAGATAAATAGGTATTTGCCAGTCAGACAAAGTTTTGAGTAAGGTTGGAGTGAGGGGACAGAGGGTATTCCAGACAGATAATGGCTTAAGTAGACATGTGGAGGGGGAACACCATGACCACATTGGTGGAGAACAAGGAGTGGGCTTTGGCTAAAGCATTAATAGCTGTGGATCAGAGTAGGGGTGGAGAGAAAGGTAAGATCTAGGACTAAGGAGTTTGGTTTTTACCATACAGAAATGTGGAGCTTGTGAAGCCTTCTACACATGATTACATTTGACTCTGGGAAGGTCTTTCTAGCAGCAATAGGCAGAATAAACTGGAAGACTGACAGAAAGGCAGAGACATCATTTTATAAACTATCTCATTATGTCCAAGCAATCAATCAGAAGGGCCTGAAGTAAGACAGTACAATGGGGGCAGAGAAGAGGGATGGATGCATTGGACAGATGTTTATAGGGAAAAATCAGTGATATTTCTTCAGCAGTTGGATGAGTTAGGTTGAGATAAGGGAAAAATTATTCATGACTTCCAGATTTCTACAGAAGAGTGCTAGAGGACACAAGAGGAGGACAGGGTTAACACAAATACAATCATTTCCATTTGGGACATGTGTCAGGCACTACACTAGTTGTTTTCCATGTAGTATTTCATTTAATTTATATGCATTGTAAAAAACTGATAAACAAAAACCTCAGTTAAATAGAGCTGAGAGACTAAAAGGGGGAGCTCTCACATGCTGCCACATAGCGGAGCCCGACAGGGAGAAGAAAAACTCCTCTTTTTTCCTGGCAACAACTCAACCAATGAAAGGCAAGGACTGTTTGTTTACTATAGCCCTCCTCACTTCCTTTCTCTATATCAAAGCATTCTCTTTCCCTGGCTGTTCAGTGACTTGCACGTGGTTTGCCATGGTTGCAGACCCCAAATTGCAATTCTCTGCTGATCTGGAATAAAATCGTCTTTGCTGGAGAAATATCTGGCAGGCTACTTGTTTCAGATCAACAGCATTATATCACTAGCCCCATGAGGTTTTATTGCTTCCATTTTATAGAAGAGAAAACTAGTCTAAGGGAAGATACAAAACTTACCCATTTCATATAGCGAGTTAGTAGTGGAGCAGATATTTAAACTCAGATCTCTAGTTTATAAATACCTTTACCATTTAAGGTAACTTTCATAACTATATTTCATCCTAGAAGGCCACTATAAACTGTGTAAGCACAAAACAGGAAATGTAACCCATTCTTTACTGCCTATAACTTATTACCTTTAATTTCCTCCACTGTCATATTTTTAAAGACACACAAAAATAGTTTGTAATGAGGTGCAGACTGGAAGAGAATTGTATTTAAAATCTGCCTTATTATAAAGACAAATTCAAATTCAACTGCTATTTATTAAACATCTACTATAGTGAGACATTTTGTGGGACACATTTGTATAGATTATCTGTCTTAAACCCTACAATAACCCACTAAAGTAGGTCATTTTTTGTTTTGTAAAGAAGTGACCTACTCTTAAAGACTTTCTTGATTTTAAACCTAGTTCTTTAAATTTTATTTAGTTTCTATTCTTTGGCATTCACATAAAGATATTCATTCAACAATCATATATTTGGGTAATTATATCTGTTCTTTCAGGTGTCAACAGAGGGCAGAAACAAGGCAATTGAGCCTTCTGATTTTATAAAAATGATCTGGAGCCTGGGTGTGTTCAGGTTCTGGAAAGGTTTAACTTTTGAGTCTTTGAGCACCTCCCAATAATATGTTTTGAATTTACTAATTAATCAGCTATCTTTGGGTTCAATTTGAATAAGCTTTCAGATCTTCCTCAATATCGACAGTGCTGGCATAAATTTTAATAAACACATTTCCATGATATTTTACTTCTAAAAATAAAATTCTTTCAAAAATAATTATCTTTATCCTAAGTAACAGTGACATTTATTTCACTTATATTTAATGCACAGGAGAAACAAGCATAGGATGAAATATATATTTTCATACTATGTTTCATACTATGGTGTGACAATACTTTATTGTCACACCAGGTTGTGATGCCATCTATGAATTTATTTCACGTAACATCTTCTCTAAATGTTATCTTTGGCCCTTTGATTATAATGTAAATTAGTGCACTCCACAGAGTTTAGAAATTGCTTCAAAGAATATCTGACTTAGCCCTTAAAAGCAAGTATTATACAACAGGACTGAAAATAAAATTAGTGTCACACAAAGGACCACCTTGGGCCATAAACCTGTTTTGCCACTTATGTATGCAAACTACTTCTTGCCATTTCTTTTGTCAAATTAAGCTTACTATTGGACTATGTAAACATGATCTTTATTCTGTTTTTAATATCCTGTATACCTTCCCAAACTGGTCAGAAGACCAAATTCAACCCTTCCACCACATCTAAGCTTACAACAATATGTTTCAGATAAATGTCTCCAAATACTGTGGGCCTACAGTTTGTTTTTTAGCCCAGCAATTTTATAGCAATACTATAAAGCAATGACTTCAATTTCATATAATCATGCTTGGCACAGATAGTGGCTCTTATCCAGACCTATTTAATTTCACCTTTTAGGAATTATGTAAATATCATATGACTCTTCAAAATTTACCACTACAGTGTTACATTACTGACCTCATCTCTCATAGACCACACAACATATCGACCTTAGCATTTGTCTTTTTTGCACTTAGCTCATGTGGTGAGCACCTGAAAACCATTCTTAAAACTTACCACCCACTCTCTTGCCTGCTCGGCCTCTGCCTTTTAAATCACGCTTCTTGATTTCTGTGCAGACTTGGCGGACAAGCAGGATGTGATGTACTGTGCAGGGCTACGATCACAGAGGTACAATACAGGTCAGTATAAGATTTTAACGACGTGGTTATTCATGATAATTATTGCGTCTGACCAGTATTAAGTGAACATAAGCAAAAGACTTTTGTGGAGCACTTAACATTTTGCTTTTGTATTTACATCCACGTCATGGCATAATGAATAAGCATATGGTCTCTGGACTCAGGTAGACCTTGGTTGGAGTTCCCCTTCTGCTACTTCTAAGCTGTATGACCTTGGGAGGATTCTTCTTCTGAGCCTCAGTGTTCTCATCAGGAAAGTGACAATAATTGTGCCTACAACACAGACTTGTTATGGAAATTACATGAAAAAATTCTCAAAAATACTTAGTACATGCCTGCCTTACAGCAATTGCCCATAAAGTACAGCTGTTATCATTATTACTATTTTTGCTGTTATTAGTTGGAGTTTTGGGGGGCATCTTTATGATTAAAATGGCCTGTATCAATAAGATTGGGGCTAAAACAGAAGCAAAGCACATTAACCAAATTTCAACTAACTTTGGACAACTTTAACTTTTCCCTTAGAAAATCCATCATTTCTTGATTTTTATGTTCTAAATGTTTTCCCAAACCATTTTTGGGAAAAGAAGCATAAAAATAAAATACCAGTTTATATATATCCCCATGTCCCTTTGCCTTCTTCCAGTGCACATTTTCCCTTTCTCTACACTCTGGCATACAACCCTATCATTCTGGCCAAGTGCTGCAGCTGATATGAAAATAGTAACTAGTTGAGCAGATGTGTATCAACTATACTCTGAAAAAAAATAGCATAATCCCAACTGTGCCACTTATAAACTGTAAAATCATAAATTATTTAACCTGTGCCTGAATGTCCTTTAAAATGTGGTTAATAAAAACGAAACACTTCAGAGGGAGGGTTGTGTGAGTTAATATATTAAAGTGTCTAGAACAGTGCCTGGCACATGTGCTGCACAGGTCTTAGCTTTCCATTAAGGCTGAACTTGTATACTGCACTTCATGTACACATACACACAAATGAGGAACTGACATTTCCTTTTCTGCATCACTACTAACGACCTTTCTTTCTACACTGTGTCCTTAGGTAATCTGCACTGCATAGAAATCTACAAAAGATGACACTCGTTGGATTCCCTTCTCAGTATCTCAGTCACTCCTCAGTATTGTTAGGAATTTGGAGATCCCAATTTCCTATTTTAGGCCACAAAAGAACAGTTAGTGCTCTACTGTCATTTTATCTTTTAAGGTTAAATGAAGGACTACCGTATAGTAAAGCTTTGCCAGCCAATATTTTACCTCCTGAAAACACTCAAGACCTGAAGTTAATGCTAATAACTATACCACTCATGTAGCTGACACTCTTTGATAGAAGCATGATAAAAATGTCCTGTTGTCATGAATGATGTCTTTTGCATAGCTTAGTTGATTATAGTCCATCACTCGGCAAGCACAAAACACCCACACCCTACCTAACCTCAATTTGGGATGGAAAGATACTAAGGGAGTTAGTTACAGGATTTTCTGACCTTTCTACAGTAATTAGCAGTATCTTTCACTGGTCCCAGTGTTTCAGACATTTTGATATCAGCAAATTTTAGTGACAGTATCTGGGAAGTTAGCTCCATACCACAGCTATTGCTAGGAAGAAAAAGAAAATTGCATTTTTCTTGGAAAGGAAAAATTAGGTATCCTAGGAAGATTATAAATATATTAGATAAGTTACAGTTATTACTACACAGGGCTATTTTTCTTGACTTGAGGTTCTCAATTATTTTGTAAAAAAAAAAAAGAAAAGAAAAAAGCATTTCCCATAAAATGGGAGATTTTGTAGCCTAAATCTAGGAAAAATCAAGTGGGGCATCTGATATCCATGGCTATAACTTTATTTGTAATTACTATCCATGGCATTCATGATGCTTTTTATCATGATAAGGGACATTTCTAGTGTTTCCCAGGACATTACTAGAAGCATTTATAACACATAAATGTTTGAAATTGAATAATAATAATAGAGTGTCTAAGAAGTTGAAGCTAGCCTAGTGCCTTGTCTCAAGGGCTAAGAGGTTAAAACCTTTATTAATTATTATAAGACCCTCTGCTTCTGTGCATTTGGCTAATAAAATATATTTATCTATATAGGTGAGTGCATGTTATTTCCTAGGTAGGAAGAATAAAGCATATAAAATCTTTGACATATACAATTATTTTCATATGAATATATTTTCAACGACACTCTGTATTATACTATATCTTATTTCTCAAGAGTGAATAAGAAAAGTCCTTTAGCAAAGAGGATCTAAATTAGGGTAAAGAATTTAGCAGAAATTTTTCAAGAATAGGCTTGTGAGCTTTGAAATGATTTGAATTCAAACTCTACTGGTTGTTCTCTTGCTTTCGAAGTTGTGTTCGTTTCTTCAATAATGACATATATTTGTATAATGACTCACTATATTGTAATTGAAAATGAGTGTACTTGTGATTCTCAATTTTCAACTAACTGGCTTGGAGCTGGTGATCAAAATTTAGTTATTGTAGGCCAAATCATTCATTATATCCTAGAGGCATCAGATTATACATTTCATTTATGTTCACGGAAATCCACTTCAAACAAAAAAAGTACAAAAGTCAAATGCATACTCATATGTGCACACATACATGCACATATGTGCAAATATTTATTAAGTATATAAAGCCAAACCCAACAAAAAGCCGTCACAGAACAAGAAAAGGGATCTAATGCTAGAAATGGAGATAATTATACATTAAAAAATGAAAATATGGTTAAAATGTTTATTATATAATAAATCACCAAAATTGACATAAGAAGAGTCAAATTACTATGACAGCAATTTTTTAAGTTGTTCTGGAATGACCTCCAGAAAGTTGCTGGGTCTAGCTGTTTTTGTGAAAGTTTCTTCGAACCTTCAAGGGATATGTAATTGCCAAGGTATCCAAATTATTGCAGAGTACCATAAAATAAAGAAATTTTCCTAATTCATTTTAAGAGGTTAGCACATTCCTCATCTGAAAACCTGACAAATATGATAAAAATGGAAAGCTATAAACCAATCTCACTATTAATAAAGTTGCTAAGTCGAGAACTACTTATACTAAATCAATTTTATGGAGTATAGGGACACAATTTTACTGAGTATAGAGACATATAATTTACACAATTATAACTTATACATAATATATACACACACGTTAATACGTGTGTGAGACATAATTTACATAATTATATAAATATGTGTATATATATACACACACATACACACACATATCAATTAACATTTGATATAAATGTGAGTGTGTGTATTACAGACTGAATTATGTTCCCCTACCACCAAATTCCTATGTTAAAGTCCTAACACCAAGTACCTCAGAATGTGACTGTATTTGGAGATAAGGCCTGTAAAGAGGTAATTATGTTAAAATGAAGTCATTACGGTGGGCCCTAATCCAGTATGACTGGTGTCCTTATAAAAAGAGGAAACTTGGATACAGACACACTGAGGAAAGACCACATGAAGGCATAGGGAGAAGATGGCCATTAACAAGCCAAGGAGCAAGGCCTCCGAAGAAACCAACCCCACTGACACCTGGATCTCAGACTTCCAGCTTTCAGAACTATGAGAAAATTAATTTCTGTTGTTTAAACCACTCAGTCTATGGCACTTTGTTTTGGCAGCCCTAGCAAACTAATACAGTGTGTGTGTGCATGTGTGCCCATGTGTGTGCGCACGTGTGTGCATGTGTGCATGCGTGTGTGTAATTTAAAATATAATTGTTACTATGTCATCTAGAGTCACCCTTACCACATAATATCTCATTTCATAGATTGTGGAAAAGTTCAAGGTCCTCCCATAGATTCCTGCAAGTGCCTAGGGATTAGTGTCCTAGCTTCAACCTCCTTCCTCTCCTGATTCAGTTCAGATGTCATTTTACAGTCTCCAGCATTTGTGGTCCTTGTTCTGTGCTAACCTAAGATGGACCTCAGGCCTTTCTATTAATTTCCATAAAAATAAAATAAGGTAAAAGGTTAAGAACAACCTAAAACAAAACAAAAATAAAAAGGTAATTGCGAACATGGGAATTGTGAACACGGCTGACTTTACATCCCAGAAATGTAAAAAGTTAAAATTGAACATTAGCTATCTCTGCTCTAACATAGTCACTTAGCCATTTCCACAAGTGGGAGATCTAGTTTCCTTTTATGTTCTAATGTTATAGTTCTTATTCTCTCCTCCTCCTCCTTCTCATTTCTCTTCTATCTCTCCCTCTTAGCTTTCCTCTCTCCATCCCTCCCTCCCTCCCTTCCTTCCTCTCCCCTCCTCTATATATACCTTGATTATCTCTACTTTTTTTTTTTTTTTGGCTCCTCCCTCATCCCCAGCAGTTTGACCATCATTGTTAGTGAATTTGGCTCACGCTCTCAGGATCCCCTTCTCTACCTCAAGTAGCTAATCAAACTATTTTCTCAAACAAAGACAGTTCCCTTCCTCAGAGAAATCCTGGAGCCAGCTATTAAAGTTATCCCTGCTATATTATGTTTAGCCAAGTTACTGAAAAGAGTGAAGGTAATATTTCAAGTTGGTTTTTCACCCTGATTCAAAAAGAATGAACATCAATCATTAAACATCATCAAATACCAATACATTACCCTACTATATGATCTCTAAATTGACACAGATCTAAAACCTCCATTAAATTTGTTGAAAATTATTTTTAAATTCTGCAGTCTCATTAGAACTTTTCACTACACATATGAACTCTGAACTTTATTTTTTAAGCCATCAACTGTTGCACCCAGCAAATGATTTAAACTATGATTTCAAAGAGGGCACTTTGAAAACTAAAGACTTTCTATACTAGTCACTTTCTATAAGGGACATAGGAAAGAAGGCTTAGTTTTGCCTTTGTTCAAAAGATTTTCCACACAATTAATATGTGTTGATATAAATTGCCTAATTGAAGAATGTCAGTTTATGGTTTGCAGAAGAAAATGAAAATAAATTCTGGTTCGAAATCACTTCTTAGGAAACAGGCTGCTACTGCCACCTGGGGGAGGTTCTTTCTGCTTCATTCAAGAAAGCCAAACGTGCTTGTCAGAGGAATAAATCCCTTTTGTGTTTTCTTTGTCATATCCACACAGGAAGAAGACTTTTAAACTTTCTGCCCATGAAGTCATAAAGCATTCCAGATGTCTCCAAAATTCCTTCACACAGAAATACATACTTCACAGACTTTTTGAGAGGTACAGGAGAAGATGAACCAGAATATAATGATATGAAAGTTTCTACAACTTATAAACTAAGAATGTATGTTGGAAAATATGGATTATATACTAAAGAGTGGAAAAATCAAATTTAATCTTTTTTTTTTTTTTTTTTTTTTTGCGGTACGCGGGCGTCTCACTGTTGTGGCCTCTCCCATTGTGGAGCACAGGCTCCGGAAGCACAGGCTCAGCGGCCATGGCTCACGGGCCCAGCTGCTCCGTGGCATATGGGATCTTCCCGGATCGGGGCACGAACCCGTGTCCCCTGCATCGGCAGGCACACTCTCAACCACTGCGCCACCAGGGAAGCCCAAATTTAATCTTTTAATAACAAAATAAAACCCCAATTTTTAAGCAAAATTTATTTGGCCTTAAGTTATAGTTAAGTACTCCGTTTCTGAAATATGTTAACAAAGTTACAGCTAAGTACTCCTTTTCTGAAATACGTTATCATTCATTGATATGGAAACTGTATGTGTTGATATAATCATGCTAGTGATCACATCAAATAATAAATTTCAATTGCATGGAAATAACCAAGAGAGTTTTCTTAGAGAACTTTTGAATTTATGAATACTGTTATGAAGTCAATATCTCTTGCATGTATATTATATATCTATTTGTTGAAACTTTTTCATGAAGTAGTAAATATGTAAATTACAATGGAAAAAATTGTGATCATTGCTTTTCAATGCCTACTTTCTATTTAACAGTTGCCAATCTTGCATTTCTTTAGGCTGTAAGATAAATTGTTACCTATTAGCAATTCTGTTAAACAAAGAAGTTAATCCCGGAAACAGAAGTTTCAGGAAGTACCTATTGCAGTTACACATGTCAGGTGACATAAAAAACTCAGTGCTGATTAGAGGAAGACAACTAATCATTTATAGAAAGGATTCTGGTAATAGATTAACTAAATAAAATACATACAGTATCAGTCTCAGAGTGGTACAGTGACACTGCCAGAAGGTTGAAGTTCATAACTGTACCAGCTTGAGGGAAGTCTGTGGAGAAAGCATTTTTAAGATTGGAAAAGGTAAGTGACATAGAGCAAATCGGTTGTGATTCCATAATTAATTCTTGAAAAAAAAAAATCACACATCTAATTCAGGAGTAAAAAGAAATCTGAGTGTCTATGGTGCAGCTGACACAGCTGAATGAGTTGGTGAGTTGGGGTCACCTTCAGGGACCCTTAAGGTGAGTGTCTTTTGTATGAGGTATGAGGTTCCTTCAACATGTTCATATTAGCGTCTGGAGTGAGTAGGGTGAGGGGCATCAGAGGACAAGAAAGGCCAGCGGTACATAAAACTTTATAGTTGAAGTACAAGTTATAAGCAAAAATAATAAATATGCAATATTAAATGTCTTTATTTCTGAATCAGCAGATTGAGTACATTTGGCAATTGGCCAGTAGCTCTGCCTTATCAATCTAATGAAAATGATGGATGACCTTAAAATGCTATAAGGGGCTTATGTTCTACACAAAAATAACTACATTTTAGGGGTGCTGTAAATGAAATAGATTCTCCCCAGGTTCTCCTCCCTCCTAACTGAACTGCACAATGTGTTGGCCTTTCCTTTCTTCATTGAGGAGCCAATACTTAACTATGATGAACCATGGAGATGTTTAATTATTTCATAACAGATATTACAAGTAGTTCTCATTTTCATCAAAATGTTGCCTAGTTGTTAAAAAATTAGTAAACAGAAACAGAAGTCTTCCTTTAATATTATTCATGTTTCATAGGACCGAAGCATTCAGGAAGTCAGGAAAGATAATTTTTTGCAGATGCCACTTGTATATTCAAGGGGTGGGGAGGCAGGGAGTGGGGAGGTGCAGAACGTTATTTAAAATGCAAGAAGGGCCATTTCTTCCACTGTACTGTTCCTTCTCCTCCAAGAGTGAATAATTTTCAAATATTGCTGCTACCTTTGTTCCTGAACTGAGAGACCTCAGGACCCCATTCCTAAACCAACTCACCTGTCACATTGATAAGTTAACATATTCCTCCTAAACATGGTTTACACCATCTTCATGTAATTTTTTTTCTAATTTTCCTGCAGTTATTGTTTCCTCCTCCCTTCCTTATCTGTATTTGATTTCTCTCTCCTCTCCCACTGCAAACTACTAGTATTATTTCCATTTTCCCTTTGTCACTGAGGGGTCCCCACTTCAGTGGCGAGCTCCTCCATGCTTTAGACACTAAGAATAAGGGGAAAGCAAATCGAAGTCAATACTTGGGAGTGCTCTCGGCCAGGTAAGAAGTCTTACATTGGGGGAGTGTAGAAGCCTGACTGCTTATGCTGAGCCTTTGTTTACCCACAGCCATGATGGACTCCAGTAAGATGACCATCAACTTGGTCCTCTTTGGCATGACTCAAAGTGGAAAAAGTTCTGCTGGGAACATTCTTCTGGGAAGCACTGACTTCCACAGCAGCTTTGCTCCACGTTCTGTGACCAAAGATTGCAGTCTGGGCCGCAGCTGTCACTTCCACAGCTTCATGCGTCGAGGGGGGCAAGAGGTAACCCTGCAGGTCCAGGTGCTGGACACTCCAGGTTATCCGCACAGCAGGCTGAGCAAGAAGCATGTGAAGCAGGAAGTCAGGGAGGCCCTGGCACATCACTTCGGTCAAGAGGGTCTGCACCTTGCACTGCTGGTCCAGAGGGTGGATGTGCCTCTATGTGAACAGGAAGAATCTTCCCCAGTCCAGATGATCCAGGTAATAAAAAAGAGGCAATTACGCTGATGACATTATTCCCATTTGAAGGACATTATCTTAATAGGAAAAAACTATGAAAAACTGGTTAAAAGAGTAGTTTTAAAGCAAGTTTAAAGCAAGTAGTTTAAAACAAGTGCTGGTCACATAGGAATAATTGGTAAAAATTACTTGATTTTCCCACCAAGAGTCATTTTTACAATTTCCTTTAAAGGAATTCAGTCATTTTGTAACTGGCTCATAGAAAACAAAACAAAACAAAAAAATGAGATACTGAACTTCAGAGGTTAACTAAGTCTCAGACCCCTAAGAACTGTGAATCTGATTGATTGTCAGTGTGGTCTCAGACTATCTGCATCAGAATCAACTGAGCTGTTTGTTAAAAATGCAGATTCATCCAAGCCCTACTGAAAGAGAATGTCAGGAGTAGAGCTTGCCTATCTGTATTTGCATAAACTTGCCATATATTTCTCTAAAACAGTGAAGTTTTAGAACCACTGAACTAAAATACTTACTTGCATCCATTCAACATCAAGGGACAACCTCTTACAGTTTGCCATAAATGGGGCACTACTGTCTGATTCAGTCACTGAACACTGTATTGAGCACCAGTACAGAGCTTAATGATTGGTGAGTAATATATGAGCCCTGGTCTCAAAAAGCTCACAGTCTAGAAGAGACAAATAGATAAACAAGTATAAGACAATGCATTAAGTGCCAAAGTAGGGCAATGTATAACTCCTCAGTGAAGGAGGCATCAACTGAGACCTACACCACGGTAAATATTCAGGGGAGATTTATACTTTATTAACAGGAAAGAAATCAGGAATTTCAGAAGATTTGCTTGTTTCATCATCTGTAGGGTAACTGCTCCATGCCAGCCATGAGAAGATCACAGGGACCTCAGGGTGAACAAAAACAACATATGCCACTTTTGACTAGTGGTTCATCCCTGTTTGTTTGTTCATTTATTCAATTTCTTGACTCTCCAGTCTGAGGCCACCCAAATTTAACTGCTGGACTTGATTAGTATTATTCAGTAGCCTCATTAAGTCACTGAAGTCAGAGAACACATCTCTCCCAGAAGCTTCACAAGTAAACTACATGAAGAATAGAGAGGGCTTCCCTCGTGGCGCAGTGGTTGACAGTCCGCCTGCAGATGCAGGGGACACGGGTTCGTGCCCCGGTCTGGGAAGATCCCACATCTGCGGAGCGGCTAGGCCCGTGAGCCATGGCTGCTGAGCCTGTGCATCCAGAGCCTGTGCCTGGCAACTGGAGAGGCCACAGCAGTGAGAGGCCCGCGTACCACAAAAAAAAAAAAAAAAAAAATAGAGAGTAGACATTTTTAATTCAAAATGAATTTGTATAAATGCTGTTCTTCTTTTGGTCCCATCTCTGATTATGCTCATGCAGAATCTGTTACACTTAGAAAAACAGTATACTTTGCTTTAAAGAAAGATATCTTCCTTTAACTAGTAAAGGTATAAGATTGTTCTAAATGACAGACACACGTTTTTTCAGTAACTGTGCATGTTTCTAAAAAAAAAAAAAAAAGCCATATGTGTAATCACAAGAAACTAGCGGAAAAAATTAGGCTGACAAGAGTATAAAAAAATAATCCTCATCATCTAACTCCTGAAAAATCAAGGACATTCTGTACAAAAGCAAAGAAGAAGAAAAGAAGATGACTGCAATTAAGAAACAATGTGGAATCTAAGAAAGCCCATAAACCACCCCCCAACCAATTAAAGTCTGCATTTCAAACAATATTTCTGGTAGAAATCAAGTGGCGCGGGGGGTGGGGGGGACCTGCAGCCATACAGTCAGTGTAATTTTTAAACACTTTAAAAATTCATTTAAAGTTGCTATAAAATAGACATTTAGCTTAAGCTATAGATGCATGTAACCCACTAAATTCAGTAAATGCATAAATAGTTCTCAAAAACTAACCTGACCCTCTCCATATGTCTCCAGATTTTTCTTTCTGCTAGTCCAGACAGGATATTTTAAGAGACATACATTTTGAAAATAGATTTTTTCCAGTTTTAGGATATAGAACAATATTGTAATTCCCTAATTGTTTTTTATGCAAGTGAATTTGATTCATACATGTCTCTGATCCTTTTAAATGGTATTTGGCATATAGCCTTCTCCTCTTATGGCTGCCTTCCTTATGTCAGTGGCCAATTCAGGAGTTGAAGGCACAGAGGAGATGGGCTAGGGAAAAACTCAGATCCAGAATATTTTTTTCGAGAATAAATAACTTCTGTCTCCCGGGAGAACTCAGCAGCCAAGATTTAGTAATCCTCAGAGGGGCCTCGACCCCTAGGAGGCACTGCATTCCTATTCTGGGCTTATCACCTTGATCTTTGGTTGAAGATTGCCTATGCACAGGCTGGCTGTTTATGACCTTCTTCCTGAAGGTGCCTCAGATACTAGTGGCAACCACCTGGATATGCTCACAGATTGGGAGCAGCTGCAGAATGTCTGAATATTCAACAGGACCAACAGCTGTTAGGAAAGAGCAGGAGCTGCTAAGGTCCTCTGGTTTCAGACACACCCTGGATTTCTCCTTCTTCCTGACTCATGCAAAATGGGGAATAGAACATCTGCCTTCCCCTTTTCCTTTCCCCCTTTCTGGGGGCACTGATGCCTTCCATGGAAGTAGTCTGCAAGGCTAGTGCCAGAGAAGTGACCTCTTCTTTCCTGTACCTCTGTTGTCTCTTTAAATATCTCTCAATTTGTGCTCCAATATTTTACAGAGGGGTTATAAGCTGCCAACTGTGACAACTAAAACAGTTCCTCAAATGATCCCTTTTTCTTTATGTTAGGCCTTCATTAATTTACAGTAAAATGGTGGAGATGTCAGTGAGTCATCTCCCCAAAATTGGGAAATAAAGGGAATGATTCATCTGAATGTTATCTATCATTTTAATTTTTTAAAAAATCCCCCAATAATAGATCAGAGCATCTATAATAAAGTCACCTGAGGGAAAGTGCTAGCATGCAGCCAAAGTGCACCAGGAATTGAATCCAGGAATTGACTAAATTCTTTCCATGATCATGGTATCATGTACATATTATCACTGTATATATTCAGGCTTCAATCATATATTTTAATTTTGAATGAACAACTCAACTGCTGATGTTACAGATGGGTGTACACAGGAAAGGCTCAGAAAGGCCAATGTAAGGCCTGAACATACTAAACAAAGATCATGGGCTTAGGTGTTCTATTGAATTCAGTTGAAAAATAAGCCTGTTAACAGTTCTAGGTATATGACTATAAATGTTACTAAGACTTTCTTGGCTTCAGTTCCTCACTTATAAAATGGGGATAATTTACCTAATTGAAGAGTTCTGAGGGCTATATTTAATAAATGTAATGTGCTTGGCATTGTGCCTGAATTACAGCAGGTTCATAGTAGGTTTGCAGAAAATTGCCATTACTGTTATTGTTTTTATTGCCATCAGCACTACCTAGATTGTGATGAGTACTTATTCAAATGAACTACTAGATATAAGCAACATATTATAGATGTTAAGAGCATGGGTGGAGTAAGTTATACCTGTGTTCAAGTTCTTACTTAGCTACTCGCTTTGTAACCTTGAGTAAGTAACTTCTCTAAACTTCAATCTTTTCATTGGTAAATTGGGAAAGATAATAGTTTATTGGGAAAGATAATAGTTTACTGGGTTACTTTTGGAATTAATGTCATATTAACATAATAGTAAATTAACTCAGACACTGGCACATGGCAAGTGCATAATAAATGTTACCTATGATCATTGTGACTTTATTGTTAGTATTTGTTTTACCCTAAAATTGGGACATATTATTTGTAGCCTTCTTTGGGATTATTTTGATAGGCTTCAGAAGAAAGTAAGAGTGAAATAAAACTTACACGGCCCTGATTTATAGGGACTTCCTTATTTAGAAAAAAATCTGGGAAAAAAATTCACTGGCTTAGTAATGTTAAACTAAGAAGCCCCAATTTAGAGTGAAGGACAGGGGTCCCCTGCCAGTCAAGGAACCTCTGTTACAGGCCCAAGTCTGCCAATAATCAGCTATGTGGCTTTGGCCAAGCCATTTAACATCACAAGGCCTTAATACCCTCATCTGTAAAATAAGGCAATTTTGACAGATGATCTCTAAGGTTGACTATTCTCTAAATCTGATCTAACGAGGCTTATCATTCAGCTTTGGCTCTCTAAGAAGGAAAATGTGGTGCTCTAAGTGGGAAGAGAATAAGGGAATAGCATAAAATATAAAGAATGGTCCTTATTGTCCTCCTGATCCATGATAATGTTTTTCTCAGTTGATGTAATAGTTGGCTTTTTTTAAAGTTTCCCCCTAAAATGTCCAGATGCTATGATTTCATCAACCACAAACAAGTGGGGCAGGGCTGGTGAGGTCCTGGGAAAATGAACGTAATTCCTGGAAAACAGTTTATATCCTAACTAGTTGTCCCAAAAGGACTAGATGGACTCATACCCATTAGCACCATGAAACCAAACAACTCATGATTGATTGTATAATGTCCATCTAGCTTAGTACTATATTTAAATTATTAACACCAGAAACTTACATTAACTTACTTCCTTTTGGATTTTTTATGTGAGGTATCAATCAAATGTGATTATTCTTTCTCTGGATCCATAAAGAATGTTTGGCCACTAACATGATGACTATAAACCAAGTGACACTACTTTCAAATATTCAACTCTTTGCTGGCCAAAAATCAATCTAAAGAATATAAGCTAAATCAACCATTCTCTTCTATTTTTGGCAGCAATTCAAAAGTGCAATTTCTCTCACAGTTTAGGACATGAGCATCCTTTCATAAATAATTATCAACATGTAAAAACTTTGCAGTGGCTGAACACATGGACTTGTAAGTGGTGTCAAGCTTACAAAACTATTATCCTTAGGCGTTTTAACTCATGTTTCCCGAATGATATTATGGCTTAAAATACAGAAGATGTCTGGTGGAGACAAAGAGGCAACATGTTAATGTTACAATACAGAAAGCCAGGAACTAAAAACACACTGTGAATGTTATGCCCTTTAATGCAATAGGTACTAACCTAGCAAGAGGAGAAGTCTATGTTATAATATATAACTCAGGAAGGAACCACTTGAGCCAAACAGTTTATTTAGCATGAATTTTTGTTATGGGATGTTGTAAAAATAGTTAATAATAAATATAGCCCCTGCATCAACCAATACCCAGGGAATAGGTCTGGGGGTAACACTCAAGGGGTTAAGGACAATGGCTATTTATTGACTTGTATTAAACATTTCAATATCCTGACAATCAATATGAATGTATCAATAATGTGCTGAGTGAATACCAGGTCTGGCTCTAAATTTGAGAAACTTCTAGAGACAAGAGTGATGAAGGCTCAATTAGTTGTATAGAAATAAAATCCCAATACTATACAATTCCCAATAATGCTCAATCACTTTCTTTACTTGGTATGTCTTTACTGCCTGAGAACTCCTTTGTTAATTCCTATGCTCAAGGTATCATCACATGCCAGAAACTTTTTCTGACCCCTCCCTTTACCCCCACTTGCCACCTCTCCCATCCAAAACTAGGCTAAATGTTTGCCTCCATACTGCCAATATATTTTCTATCATAACACTTGCGATTACAACAAACTGAAAGTATTTTTTTTCCTTTCTGTCCCTCCTCCTTAGACCTAACTTTAGTTAGTAAACAAGAATCTCCACTAGATATAAGCAGGAAATGTACCTGTCTTGTACCACTCCTTGTTCCCAAAACAAAGTAGATCCTCAATAAGTATTTGCAGAAGGAATAAACCCCCTAGAGTGCTTTTTAAAATTCACATTCCCAAGCTCCACCCCTAAAGATTTTGATGCATTTTTAGCAAGCATCCCAGGTGATTCTGATGTAAATGGCCCAGAAATCTCTATTCCCAGAACCTAAATCTGATACATTTAGCACTTCATTAATTTTTCAACCATTTGGATTAATTTGCTGGGGCTGTGATAAAAAGTATCATTAACTGGCTGGCTTAAGCAACAGAAATTTATTGTCTCTCAGTTCTGGACCCTGGAAGTCTGAAACAGGTGTTAGCAGGGTTAGTTCCTTCTGAGGGCTGTGAGTGAAGGATCTGTCCAAGGATTCTCTCCTTGGCTTATGGATGGCTGTCTTTATGCTCACCTGGTGTTCTCTCTGTATTCATGTCTTTGTCCAAATTTCTGTTTTATAAGGACATATTGGGTTAGAGTCCCACCCTAATGATCTTAATTAATTGCATCTGCAATAACCCTATTTCCAAATAAAGACACTTCTGAGGTACTGGAGGTTAGGACTTCAACATATCAATTTGGAGAAAGGGGTTACAATTCAACCCACAACATGGTTTATTTATTTTGCAATTCTCTGACTTCTCTCTCCCAAGAGATGTGTTGGAGTATATAGAATATACGACAAACTCTGAAGAGGTCTGGTAATTTTGCTATGTCACTATTAGCTAAAATGTGATGTTGACATTGCACATATACTTTGATTTATAAAAGAGCTATGTCCTTTAAAGGTTGGGTTAAAGTTTTGCTAATTTGCGTTTTAAAGGCACATAAGTATATGCCAATTAAAGTACTTCTTTGAAAAATTCTTTTGTAAAATTCAGAATCTTTCTGTTTAAATAATTATTCCCTAATGTACTGATCTGGAAATGTCTGAGGATTTTCTTGAAGCAGGGCATTTCAGGAGAACTAGAAATATACAATTATTCTATGGTATAAACATACACATTTTGAACAGATATGAGCAAAAATTTTGGACCTATACCTTGAGAGAGTCCCTCTGAATACAAAATAGAAAGTGCAGATTACAGGCGAATTTGTGATAATGAACTAGAGTAGAAAAGTTTTACAGAAAGTACAGTTTTGTGTCCAAAAGATTAAATTTCAAAATTGAGGAATCAAAATTAATAAATAAAACCCTAAACCTTCTATTTGAGATGATGGTGAGGGTCTAAATTCCAAATTAATACAACATATTTATTGAGAGTTTACAACGTATTAGAGGCTTTGATTGATATAGAAAGACATAGACTTTGCCTTCAAAGAGGTCATGGCCAAGTTATAGAAATAAATGTGAAAATGAATAGCTCTGATAAAAGTCAGACTGTGTTAGGAGTTATAACTGGTAACCACAGTCTTGAGATATTTCTAATTTAAATATATTGTCCCACAGTTCCTGTATTTTCATATTCGATTTACAAGTCCTGATTCTTCCTTCCTCCCTCCTTCCCTTCCTCTTTCTTCCTGCCTTCCTTTTACTTTCTTTCCCGCTTTCTTTCCCTCTTCTCCCTTTCAATCTTTTTTCAGTTGTTCAATATTATAAATATGAATCCTATATTCATTCAAAACAGTTTCCCAAACTGCCATTCAATTTTTTCAAGATTTTTATAAACTAGAGTTTGTGCTAATGCCTCTCTCTGTTTGTACTCAACCTCTTTATACATCAGTTTCTCCATATCATAATGGTATCTCCCACAAATCACCATGTTGAGCTTCAAAAGAGATAAAGTATGTAAAGCGCTTAGCATAATATCCGGCACTAAATATTAGTTTTTCTCCTTTTTTTCTTTTAATTATTAGATGTTCTAGATATTTCTTGTTATGTTTATTCCTAAGCATTTAATACTTCTCTTGCTATTAAAAACTAGTAGCAGCTTTGGAAATATTTTTGTTATGGGAGTGTTTGGAATGGAAGGAATTTTACTGTCACATTGTTATGATTTCACATAACTTTGGAAATATTCAAAAGTTAAATGGTTATTTCTAGATGCCTTTCATATTGCGTGAGCAATCTGCCATGTGCTATTACTTCTGCTTTATATCAGCTCATTTTCACTAATCAAACAAGAATTTATTACATAACCAACTTCTACATATTACTAAACAAAGGAATACCGGTCTGCAGTGTTTTTAACCCACATTAGAGGAAGTCACCCGATAAATTGGGTTTGATTCCAGGTATGTGAAGAGGATGCGAGTCACAGTAGTATTTTGTAGTTGCTCCAAATTACCAAATGTAGTTTGATCTTAGCATTTCCATTACATGTCATCTGATTAATTGACAGATTGTAACCAGATTATGTAATTATAAATCCTTAGAAAATGCTTTCAGTGATGATGATAACACAACATTCCTACAGAAAGAGATAAAACAATTCCCTTGGGCAAGGTGCTCTCACAAAGGAATTCAGTGGTTCTAAAAGATTCAGGTTGACAGGCAAGTATAAATGACTGCTGAATGTTGCAAATGTAATTAAATCATATGCAGCATTGATAATATGCAGTTTTGAGGTTGTATATACATAAATTATAACAACAAGATAAAATGGAGAACTAAAGCCTTTTTTTAAAGAAAGCCCACCCATCTCTGTCCATTTGCTTACATTACTTGACCCCATCATCATTTCCATTATCTATTCCAGCTTTTAGAAACATAATGAGGTACAGATCTGTTGACTGTGTTAAACCATAATAACTCCTCAGCTCTTCTTTGAGAAATATAGTCCAAGGCAAATAGCCATTTAACTTCTCTCTTTCAGGAACTTCTGGGACATGCTTGGAAGAATTACACTGCCATTCTTTTCACCCATGCAGAAAAAATAGAAGAGGCTGGGTTCAATGAAGATGAATACTTACATGAGGCCTCTGATACACTGCTAACCCTACTAAATTCTATTCAGCACAGATATATTTTCCAGTATAAAAAAGGAAACTCACTTAATGAACAAAGACTAAAAATCTTAGAAAGAATAGTAGAATTTATAAAAGAAAATTGTTACCAAGTTCTTACCTTTAAATGAGATTTAGGTGAAAGGAAAAGGGCTTTGGGTTTTAGAGTCAGCAGCCTGGTTTCAAAAGTGCCTTTGTTAGCATGAATGTGGACCATCAGAATTTCCATGTGCTGCCAGCGAGAGTGTACATTGGTAAAACCACTTTGGAAAACTGTTTGGCAATTCAAAATAAGATTTCTAAGGCAAATCCTATGACACAATAATTACACTTTGAAGTATATATCCAACAAAAATGTACACATTTGTGCACTAAGAGACATGTATGTACAAGAATGTTCGTAACAGTACTATTCATAATAGCTAAAAACTGGAAATTATCCAAATGTCTACTAAGAGTAAAACGGATAAGCAAACTGTGGTATATTTAAACAATGAAATATTATACAGTAATGAGAATGAGCAAACTACAACTGCATGTAACAAGATCAATGAATTACCCAAACATAATGTTGAAAGAAAGAATCCAGACATAAAAGAATACATACTCTATGATTCCATTTGTATACATTTCAAAAACAGTCAAAACTAATGTAATTTTAACTATTTTGACATGAGAAGTGCTGGAAGTCAAGTTACCCTTGGTGGGGTGCGGGGGATAGTGAGTGAAAGCACACACCGGGGCGGCTTCTCAGATTCCAGTAATGTTCTATTTCTTGATCTGGATGTTGGTTTCACAGAGTGTGTTCCCATTGGGAAAATTCGACAATTAAACACTTTTGACTTACCAACTGTTTACTATATATGTTATACCTAAATAAAAGCTAAAAATGAATAAATTATTATCCATATTTTCAAAACTTGCTCCACTGCTTACTTGATCCTAAAAAATTAAACTTGTAAAGGCCTGTTCCTCATGTGAGATACCTACTTCATATTTACTGTAATGATGAAACAACTTAGCACATATAGACGCTCAGTAAATGTTAACTTCCTCTTCCACTTTCATATAACCCCTGGTTCCTATTAAGGCTTGGAAATACAGGTAAAAGCTCAGAGCTGAACTCTGCAGCAGAAATAACCGTTAACAATTGTAGTAACCAAATATGAATAAAGCTTGACTGAAAAAGAGGCTTCCAGTCTACCTCGGAAGGTCGGTCAATTTGGATTAGTAGAGAGATCCAGGATAATCTCAAAGGCAGCAGTGAGGATTGAAGGAAATTAATTCTAGTCAATCGTAACAGCCAAGTCCGTCAACAAGTCAGCATCAGATCACCCTCAGGTTTAACATGGCACATGAGCATTATCATTTATAAGATTCTTTCCTAAGGTAGTCCCCAACTTACAAACAGCTTGTTTTCATAAAGTTAATTTGTAAATTGCTTTTTTAGTGTGCATTATACTTTATTTTCCATTAAAAACAGGATTACAGCTCGTGGTTGTTCTCCCAGACTAATCCTCAAAAGTGTACCTAAAGTTTAATATTACGTGAACTTCTAGTACAAATTTATAAAGTATTTCTAAGGGAAAGCATAATACAAATTCCAACTTGAAACAACATCTCTATTTCTCTGCATGGTCCCCGTCTATCACTGTGGGTCCAGGATTGTAAAGTGGGAGCCTCAACAATTGGGCTGAGTTTTGGAAGTTAAGTAAAAATGGACCCTTCCCCAGGGGTTAGTGGCTTGGAGACAGAAAGTTGAAGTTGAGAAGGTGAAACTGCAGTGCCTAGTGAAGAGTGGAAAATTCATGTTCTGAGTTCTTCATGTTCTTCATTCATGTGATGTCAGCTAACTCTTTACAGAACACAAATACTAGTTAGCTAAAGGAAAGATATATTGTGCAGAATCATTAAGGATTCAAGATCTCTGAGGCTGGCCTAGTTTTTTTTTTTTTTTTTTTTTTTTGCCGTACACGGGCCTCTCACTGTTGTGGCCTCTCCCGTTGCGGAGCACAGGCTCCGGACGCGCAGGCCCAGTGGCCGTGGCTCACGGGCCCAGCCGCTCCGTGGCATGTGGGATCTTCCCGGACCGGGGCACAAACCCGTGTCCCCTGCATCGGCAGGTGGAATCTCAACCACTGGGGCACCAGGGAAGCCCAGCCTAGTTTTAATGATTAACAGAGCAAAGGTACTTCTAGTTTCAAAGAGGAAGACTTCTGTGATGTTTTTCCCTGAATTATTTATTTTTAAATTTGTATATATATATTTTACATAAATCTCTGAATGTGATATTACATATTTGACTTTTCTTTAGTCATCTTATATTTTGCTTTTCTCAGAAACAATTTATGTAACTATTCCTCTATTGATATGCATTCCAGTTTTCTGCCGACAACTATTCTTGTACATATTTTTTAATATAATATTGATTTTTTTTCTGTTAAGTTATATTCCCAAGAGTGGGATTTCTCAGTTGAAGTATATTTACACTTTAATTTTAATATATCTTACTCAATTTCTTTTCATACGTGTGGCAACAAACTTAATTTTCAACAACGTTTGAGAACCCTTTCCTATATTCTTGTCATCAGTGTTATCATCTTACACTCCCATTGCTAACACCAGTTTGGTAAATGTAAAACTGTATCTTACTTACTGTTTACCTTAATTTGCATTTCCCGGACTACTCCCTAACTGGAGCATTTTTATAAGCATGTTGGTCATTTAGATTTACTCTTCTATGAACTGCCTCTTCACATTATCTTTTTTTGTCATTTACTATTGGATCACTTCATACAAAGTTTCTTTGCTTGACAAAAACTTTAGTCTGGCTCCTGAACCTTCTCCTAGGCCCATCTGTGCTTAATTTAGTTTTGGCAAGAACCCTGCTAAGTCAGTTTACCAGAACCCTTTACCTTCAATATCTGATCAGGTTCCTTGTCTAACCACCCTGGCCTCTCTCCAGCAAAGATTCTGTTAGTCGGGTTTACCCAGAATCCCTGTGACCCTTCGTTCCCTCTTGGTAATTTTCCATCCAATGCACCCTGCTCCTTGGCTATAAATTCTCACTTGCCCATGCTGTATTCAGAGTTGAGCCCAATCTTTCTCCCTCACAGTAAATTCCCATTTGAGTGGTCCCTATACCTATCTTGATGGTCCTGAATAAAGTCTGCCTTATCATCTTTAACAAGTGTCACTGAGTATTTTTTCTTTAATACTTCCTGCTTGCTAAATCTGAAGAGCTCTACATACATTACAAATATTAGTCCTCTGCCTTTCAGGTTGCAAATTTTTTTCAATTCTGTTATTTATCCTTCAGTTTTGGTTATGGTAACTTTTGCCAAAATAAATGTGAATTTTCTTACAGTTATATATTTTTATGTACAATGTACAAAATTGGGATTTAGTTTCATTTCCTTTTAGATGGGTAACCAATTATATCTATTCTATTTATTAAATAATTAATAACTTTCCTATTGAGATAGGTAGATAGGTATATAAATATATATCTTCTTTATTTCTGGATCTATTCTGGATTCTTAATTCTTTTTCATTATCTATTTGATTTATATCACTATTAATACCATAATGATTTAATTTGAATGGTTCTATATTCTTCCTTGATATCTAGGATGGCAAGCTTCCCTTGGTCTTCTTTTCTCAACATATTTTCTGGCTACTCCCAGTCATTCATTTATATACATTATTTCAGACCTAATTTTGTCTAATTTCAAAAGAAAATTCTTTGAATTTATGACAAAGGACATTTTGTAATATTAAAATCCTCCCATGCAAGCATACAGGATGTTTCTCCACCTTATGTTTATTATTTTTTTATATTACTGTATTTCTTACATTTTTCTTTTCCTTCGTTTTGCTAATTTGATAAAGTTGCTATTCAGTTTTTCTTATTGATAATTTGGACATTCTACTCTAATTAATACCCATTAAGAATTAATGGGTATTAATACCCATAAATTAATACCCATTAATACCCATTAAGAATTATTTCCTTGTCCCCAAATTCAGAATGAAGTACATACTTCTCTACCATTGTTTGATAATAAAGTAGAACTCTTTCCCCACTGCATTACCCCCTCAACTATTTAAATAAGACCTTTAGAACACTTTCATTTCCTCCCTATCCTTTTCTCCTTACCCCATCTTCCCTATGGAAGATGGAATGTTTGGAATGTTTTTCCTTTCTCCTTATTACTAGATTTTGCTAAGAGAGTTAATTATTTCCTCTTACAGATCAACGCTTATGTTTCAAAAGTCCCTTCTTACCATTTACATTGAGCATTCCTGGTAGTTTATCATTATCTCTTTTACTTAATATACAAATATTAGAAGGTCCATTCCTCACCATTATCTTCCCCCATCTTTCTAGTTAGTGCGTTTTCCTAATACATTCTGCATTCTAGTGTAGTACCCCAGAGGCATTAATTCCAGATGTGGTCTTCCATGAACCACTATGCAATAGCAATTCTAGCTCCTCATAATAATCAGCATAGTGGATGTAGGGAAATAATTTGTTAGTTGGTAATGGGGTAGTTAAACCATAAGGATAGCAAGGCACTGTAGCGAACATCTACCTGAAGCTGGTTGTTCAGCTTTTTCTGGATGACGTCACATGTATATCAAATTGAATAAACTCACCATTACTAGAGATATTTACAACTTGCAACAAACCATGTGATCAGAATTAGCTCTAGGTAAAATAAATGATGTCCAGAAAGTTCATCTTTGGCATCCTGCCACCTTTCCTATTAGACTCTATAATTTGCACTCTTTCCTCACATCCCTCCAGGTGCCCTTCTGTATACTATTCTCACCTGGAAGACAAAAATCTCTACTAAACTTTGTATTTGAAAACGCTTTGAACATCTTAGATGATTGGAAGATAGTATACATGATACTTTTGTGCAGCTAGGGTTGGAGCCTCATTAGTACATACTATCCTGGGAAATTAGTAATTCATCTCTAATACTAACTAGTTCTGACCTTTACTAGGTTGGTTCATCTAGATAACATTACCTCAATCGGCAATTTCAGACTTTCTTTTTGTAGTTATGTTTATCTACACTCTGCCTTTTTAAATAAGAATTTGTTTAGGTTTTCTCTTCTATTGATTTTCAAGCATATCACAATTCTTTTACAAAAGGCTATTTTTAAGTGGCATTGCTATTTCCCATATTCTCACTCAAACTTTATTTAAAAGATAAGTTTCTTTTCACAAGCATCAGAAGTTTTTATTGTCAATTCATATGCTTTAAGAGAAAATGTTATCCTTTCACATGAAAACTGAAAGTTATCGAAAAAGTTTCTACCAAAATCATTCTCTTTTGCTAAACTTATTAAAAGTGACTTTCAATTTGCATTTTTCATTAATCTTTTTCAAAGAGAAATCAAATTGTGGTGTTGATTTTGGATGACTCCTGCACTGTTCTTTCCAAATTCCCCAGGTGTGAAAAGCTGAGTGGGGTTTTAAATTAACAAGTATCAGCCAAATATCTTAGGGCTGAAAAGTTAAGTGGATGCTTATATTGAGAGCGGTTCTCTACTGGGATGTATGATATTCTAACGAGGCCATTTACAAAAACAAATGTAAAACTTTGTCAGAGCAGCCTTGATGTGAAGGCTCATCACGTGAATGCCACTGAAGAAATGAGCAGACATTAATAACTGCTATTTGAACAATTCTGTATGCATTATGTAGCAATAGGATAGTCAAGAAGAGTAGTTAGCCTTTTCATTTAAAAGGATTATTCTTTTTTCTTGCAATTATGGAGCCCCAGGTTTGTTTCTGCTGCTGTTGCTAAGGACAATAGCCTGCCAGATAGGAAATGATGTTGATGAAGACATAAAATAACACATACACGCATATTTTACTCAAAAATCCAGAGAACTGGGAATAGGGTATGTTAGGAAGGGGGTGGGAGTAACGAAGGGGAAGGGAAAAAACCAAACAAGGGAATACATAAGGGTGAAAAAATATAAAATACAATAATTAATTCATACTCTGAAATTCCAGATGGCTCACTTTCAAACTAACAATTATTTCATTGTTCTGGGTCCTTTCTCTAATTTTTTTTTAGTTATACTCCTATGAATTATCTCTGCCAAAACTCATCCAAAGTTAGAACCGTAACTATAAGAAGTACGATAAGCAACAACGTAAATATAAATTACTAATTTTTTTCCATTCCAAAAAGTTGGTATCTGAAGAAGATCCAGTTTTGTATAGAGGCATATTAGCCATTAGCAACTATCTTTCTTTTCATTATTATTGTAAAACTTTGGGTTGTCACCCAAAAAGCACTACCAATGTGTATAACTATAGAGGTGTTCCTAGTTTAAATACAAACTTTTTCTACCTATCTATCTATCTATCCATCTATTTATCTATCTAGAAGTTAGTGACATCCTTCATAAGTAGACTTCTGGGATAGACTGTCATTACAGAAGCAGTGCCCTCAACAAGAGTGTACTCAAAGAATCAAGGCACGTACATGGTTCTTTAGAAAGGCAACAGTTGCCAGCAGCGGCAGCCTAGTTTTGCCAAGTGATTCTTCGTAAGAATTTCCTCAGCAAAAAGAAAAAACTTGATAAATTCTCTTTGTAACCACTCCAAAGGAGTGTTCAATGACCTCCTCTCTTCCTTTAAAATCGCTTAAATACTCCACTAAAGGAGCTGCCTTAATCTCCTTACATGAACTACTGAAGTTTAGGGTTTTTAAATTTCTTATTATCTTTCCCTACAGTTTAAACAAAGAGAAGTTAAATTCTCATTCAAATAAAAGAAACCACATGACTATTTGAGAAAGAAAGCATATTGTAATGGAGAAAAGCAGAATATTAGTAAAATCTAGGTTTTGGCTAGTTATACCTTAGCACCAGCATTTATGTAAATCTTCTGTTGATTCTTTGGGGTAAAATAGCTGGCTTACCTCTAGGGAGTTAAATTGACAAGATGTGTTGAAACTACTTAGCTAGCTATAAAGCATTAAATATCTTACTAATAATTCTACAATAAAATCCATGACATGAGACAGATATTATTAATATATCCCCCTCACTTGGAAGGCAAAGCTCTCTCCACAAGACAGCAACTTGCAATATTATTTTTAGGTGTGTTACATTAATTTGCTTCACTAGTTTTTATTTTGTATCTTGGCGATAAAGTTTTAGCCTACACACCATTGCACAGCACTTAGAACCAGGACTGTGTCACAATTTATGTAGCCAAAGTACACAGCTAACACTGTACACTTTGATATTTTTATATTTTTAAAGGTACAACATATAATGTCCCTAGAAAATTGAGTAAGTATACTCATGCCCCTTTAATGTCCTTGTCATAAGCCATAGTGAGGTGATCCTCCACCCGCCAAGAACTTAAAAATACAATTGCTTTTATTTGTTACATTAACACACAATAGTTAGAAGTATTGTCTTTCTAGTCTAAGAAAATTGCAAAACTATTTGAAACTTTATCAATAATATTAAACCAGTGAAAGGGCATCAATGAACAGGGCTGACCAGCATCTAAATATCTGAAACATGGATTTCAGTGGGAGTGCAGGGAAGGAAGAGAAAGTTTCAGTAAAAAACATCTCTAGCGAGGGGAGAGATACTACATCTGGTATAGCGGAACAATTAGGTCTGTTGAAAGACAGGGACTGTATGAAATATTCCTTAAGAAACTCTGTTCATTTCACATACACCAAGTAATCTTCTGAACAAAAATTCAACTTCTCAGGAAATGTGATACCACGAAAGGGGACAGAGAGATAGGAACACTAGTTTCAGGAAAGGAACATTCTTATCATAAAATGATATTAACATTATATACCTCTATTATGTGTAACATAATATATACCCTCACAACTCAATGAGGTAAGTACTATTATTATACCCATCTTACAGATGAGGAAAGTAAGGTATATGGAGGCTAAACAGTTGCCCAAGATCACACAGGCGTTTAAGTTGTATAGATGGAATCAAAACTAGGTAATCTGGATTCAAAACCAATACTATTAAGCTCTACAGACTACTGAGCATCTACAAGTCATGTACAAATGCAGGTTTTTGGACCCGCAAAGACCCAGATTTTGGAACCTCATTAAACTAACATTCTCTGAGGCCCTATACACACCCTCCGTCTTGCTGACGTGCTTATTAAACTTCAGTGAGTTACTCTGAATATTTTGTAAATAGTGCAAATGAGAATTTACATATTTTTTAAAAAGCAACAACAAATTATCTGTTTGGTGGGCACTTAATATTCTTGTACTGGTAGAATACTTAATGTTCTTCATAGAAGGCAGAAAAAATTTCCAATTATATATTAAAATCAACATGTCCTGAAAATGATTCATCTCATAAGAATAATACACATGGAATTTCTATATATAAGAAAAGTTAGTACTGTCAACAGTCACTATAAGATAAGTGGGTCAACACTGCACGAGAAATTATCTTGGGGGAAGGTCAGCTTTTTTTTCTGGTTTACTTTGCAGTACATAAATAGATGTCAAGAGGCACTAGCTATTTAGTCTGTGTCCTAACACCATCTCCTACTGTTGAAATTCTTAACGGGCTGAATACCAGTCAGAAGCCGGAAGGGTTATGTCCAGTTCACTAACAATGTCATCATTTTTTGTTGTTTCTGTAAGAGTTCTCTCATCCCAGCAATACAAATAAAACAGAATTAAGTTTTCTGTAAAAATAACGACTGAATGGGGCTAAGTGGATAACTTGATTGAGTAATGCTTTTATGTAACTTGAAAAATTGGGAATAAATAGTTCAACTATCTAAATAGTTGAAACATTCTTTAAATTACATTAGAATTATTCATAGAAATGTAATATAATTGGGAAAAATCAGAAAATACAGACTCACAAAATGTCTTTATTCCCGAAAGAATAACATATCTCAAGTACAAAACTTTGGAAAGTCATTTCTGTTTACTTATCAACAGATAGATGTTAATGATGCTCTGTTAATATTCAGTTTTTCATAAAGAAGATAAACTTTCCATGATGGTACCACATCTTGGCCTACCAGAGAACTCCACGGACTTAAATAAATGATACTTTTTATAACTTAGCATGTAGGGTTGTTTTAAAATTTTTTGTTTTGCCTCTCCTTCCTATTGTAGGCTATAAACAGCAACAGTGCTAGTATATTGGTATGTGTCATTTTTCTTTTAGAACAGATATTCCTACCTCCATAGATGCATTTCTTTTTTGGTATCTCAGTCATCATCTCAAGGCTGGTGAACTTGAAGCTCATAGTGCCTAAGTTAATTTTCATTGTTCCTACAATATCTGTAAGATGAGTGAAAATATGAATTTGACAATTTTATACATATGTATGTTAAATTTTTGGCTACAATTTCTTTTAATATATTGACAGTATGATGGTACATGAAAAAATAAAAGATATCAATCTTAAATGCTCTTCTAAAGATAAGAGCTATAAATAATCTTTTATTAGGTATCCAAAGAATCTTTGAAGTCACCTAGAATAAAAAAGTGGACTGTGTTTGTGGTCAATTTATTGGGAACTACATTGGTAACATTTTGCAGTGTGTTTATTCTTTAGAATTAGTCAAAATTTATTACTAATTATTTTGTTAAATTGGAAAGAATAAGTTCACTACACAGTTGGAAGTTTCAGTCTTTTAAAAAAGTCACCTTAAGTATATAAGTCTGGGTTACTTTGGCAAGCAACAGCAATAATGTTCAAATGCCATGTCTCCTAGCTTTCACGCTGTTCGGCTCTCTAGAATCAACAGTTGGTCATTTTCAATATCATTACAATATAGACTAGTTAATAAGCCTGACAAAAATTCTAACTTTTCTTTTTAAAGAGGAGAGGGCGTTTATAATACAGATACTAAAAATACAAGGGCTTCAAATTGCATGCAACATGTGCCTACAAATAAGAAACTAAATGTTAATCTAGTTCAAGTTACCTAAATGTATAAAGAAAAAGCAATGTGCTAGCCAACATCCTCACTAAAAAATAAATCATCATGAAACACAGGCAAATTCCTCCCTGTATCATAAAGGATCAAAAACCATAGGTAAAAATGTAGTGTTTCTCTAATTAATTGAAAACAATATATACCAGGTAAAAGACTACTCAAGTCTAGAAGAGAAATAACACAAAAACGAGCCAGTTATATTTTAGGTACAAGTGACAAATATATTTCTTTTTATTGTTAAGTTTTCTCTAATGTATTTCAGTAACTGAAGTGTTTTATTTTATTTTATTCCACTGTTGGCCATAGTTTGAGCCCTACAGACTCCCTTCCCTTTCACCTCAAAGGGGGCTCCTTTGTATGTAGCCACACACTCATCATTAGTGTAAAGATCAGGCTGGATCTGCTCCCAAATCTTCTTCTTAGGATTCAGCTCCGTGTCAGGCTCTCCTGTTGGGGGACGAAAAAAAAATACATAGCTAACATATTAATAAACTGTCCACAGAGATTATTAGTGAATTGTCTTGGAAACAATTTCTGATCTTTAGACCGGATCAGGATTTAAACGTTTACTTTTAACACTTATTTTATTTTTACGATGTCAGCAATTTATATTCTTGATTGGTAAAATAAAATATTTTGTCATTTCCTTACAAATGTTAAAGATATTATTTTTTACTCTTACAATAAACAGTTTTACAGGTAATATAGCTCAATGAATTGGAATGATTCATTCTAATTAGATTAGAATGAAATGATTAGAATGAAAATACAAACGATTAGAATGAAAATACAAGACACTCATTTTATCATTACATATAAAGAAAGATTTTGAACAGATGAGAGCATAATTTGATGTGTTATATTTTTACACATGGCAGAAGCAGCTTATGCTTTACTACTTGTTTCAACATAAAAAATAAATGACTAGATCGCTGCTATAGTATTTAAAGACTTCTTACAATACTGGAAAATGGCTTAAATGTTGGGGTTATCTAGCTAAATATAATAACTACTCTGGGGCTTCCCTGGTGGCGCAGTGGTTGAGAGTCCGCCTGCTGGTGCAGGGGACACGGGCTCGTGCCCCGGTCCGGTAGGATCCCACATGCTGCGGAGCGGCTGGGCCCGTGAGCCATGGCCGCTGGGCCTGCGTGTCCGGAGCCTGTGCTCCGCAATGGGAGGGGCCACAACAGTGAGAGGCCCGCATACCGAAAAAAAAAAAAAAACAAAAAAAAAACAAAAAAAAAACTACTCTGGGTTTCATCTGCTGCCCATTCCACTTGGTGAGATGGAAAGAGAAAGGAAGAATAAGGAGACAGGACTAGCATTTTCTAAGCACCAGGAATATATGTTGCTACATGCAGTTCACAGAAAAACACTGACTCTAGTTTTAAATATAAAGAAGAAACTGGGGCTCAGAGAAGATAAGCTGCTCAAAGTCACACAATCAACAAGTAGAGTGAGATTTGACACCAAAGCCCTTACTCTGTTAGTACAGCACCTTGCCTCCTAATAAATTATCCTCTAAAAAGAAACAAATAACACTTTTACAAGTGGATAATATCCTATCCCCTCTCTTTACCGTAACTCACACTATAAAGTTTACAATCAATAAAAGACAAACACATTGTAGAACATATCTGGTCTAGGCTTAAAAACTACCAATATACCAAGCGATCCCTCTATTTAATGAATGATGAGGAAGAAGAGAGTAAAGTTGAATATAACATGATTTTATAGCTGAGGATGTTCAATAACTTTTGAAATGAAGCATCAATTTAAGAAACAATGAAGAGAAGTAACGAATCCCTTAAGTGTTAGTTTCAAATGGAAAATGATTTCCCTGGAGGTAACAACAAAAATACTTCTTTAGTATAACTAAGTAATAATAGAAATATAATTTTCTAGATCTTTTTATTAGCTCTTCAGAAACTAATTAGCTCCCTGAAACTGGCAAAAATATAGAAAACTGTCCTCTGATAACAGAATAGTTAATTGAATAATGTATCTACAGTAGAAGAACAGGCAGTGAAACTAAAACTGAAGAGACTGTCTAGTATAAAAGATAAGGATTTTTCTTACTCCTTTAAGAGCATTTGATTATTTCATTGGACAACAGAGAAACTAATAAACAGAATAGAAAAAATTCCAATATATAAAGTATCTATAAAATTTTTGGTTTTTCTTCACCAAACCATTGGTTAGTCTAAAAGCATAATAGTACTTTGTTTATACACAGATCATGTGGGGGAGTGGGCATTCCACAATTCTGTAAAAGCTGAGACTAGACACACTGTTCAGGGGGGCCTGAGTACTAACTCTGTATCCCCCCACCTTGAACCCAAAAAAAGATATTCCCAAACTGATAATGAATTCAAGAAGCAGATTGTCTCAGGTTTGTGTAAAAGCTTCTTATCAAGACCATAGATTGTATGGGTAAATTTTTGCTGAACGCAGACATAAGCCCCAAGTACAACAAGCTGTGGTGCAGCACAAATTTAAGCTTGTCAGATCTAGGAAGACACTGATATGTATAGAAAATAATAATCATTATAATACATAACACTACACTTACACAGTGCTTACTATGTACCAGTCACTGCATTATGTGCTTTACATATATTTACTCATTTAATCCTCAGTATACTAAATAAATACGATTAATTACCCTCGCTTTACAGATGAGGAAATAGAGGCACAAAAGTAATAGCTAAGAACTTAAAACACCAGGCAGGTAGCTAAGTGTTTCAAAAGTTAAACCTCACAAAACTCACAAAAAATACATACCATTAAAAAGCTTTTCTTACAGATGAAAAAGCTGAGGCTCAGAAAGGTTCCTAGGTCACCCAGCACTTGTAGAACAAGAGCTGAAGGTTTTAAACTTCTTGCATAAGACTGTAATAATTTTCAAGTGATAAAGATTTTAACTAAAAATGAACTAGAAACTATGAGAAGAACCTTCAACTCTTGATTGTTGCTTTTAACACATCAGGCTCAATACCTGAACATTCTGAATGTGGCTGCAAGACTTTAACGAGTCGGTTAATGAAATAATGATTCAGACAACTAAAATTTTGAGATTGTAATTAAAATTTGCCAAATTATGATCACTGAATATAAATCAGAGTTGAAAAGTCTTGGATGGAGTGTTAACCTGTGGTTTATTCATGTTTCTCAATAATACACTATTTGGTAAGGTATAAAGCAAGTTTAAAATGAAAGTTTATATCACCTCCCACAAAAAAGCATACCTAATATTTTAAACAATTTTTTAAAATGAACTCTATTTCCAGAGAAGCCTTTCATCATTCCTCTGTGTTATATCCGTCTTCTAAATCTTATTTTCCTAATTTCCTCACCATCCCTCCCTCCCTTCCTTTCTCTCATCATCCCTGTTATAATCTTCTCCTGAATCTTATTTTCCTAATTTCCGCCCCCCTTTCTTTTTTTGGCATGGCTATCCAAACAAAGTGATGATATCAATAAAAGTTCTTAAAGCTGAAAACTGTAGAGTCTCTGTGATTGCTAAACACATGCCAATAATCACCATGTGGAAATGGTTACACGTATTGTAAGAGAACTAATCATTCAGAGATTACTTTAAGATAACTCAATCTAAACAAAACACACAGGCAACAGGAACTAGTTCAGAGAGGAGTTTGTACAGATGTAAAAAGCTGTGACTACCACCTCAGTATTTAAAAACTACAAAAAGCAATAAACATAAATTCCAGAATCATCAGCTTCCCTGACATCTGTCAGGACCACGAAAAGCTTAGCACCAACTTAATTATTTTGTTTCACTAATTGAGTTTTTGAACTATAATAATTGTAACTATCACCTTTTGTGATGCAAAGACTAAAGTATAACTTTGCAAATAGGGGTCAATTAATTTTACAGAGCTAATCAACAGAGAAAAGTGGTTTGTTGATTTGATAGGAATGATCTTGGAAATAATGAAGATGGATCCTCAGGTCTGTTCTTCAAATACTGCAGGGTTTTTGGGGTTCTTTAAAACATGTTTTACTAGTATGTTTCTTTCTATTTATTCATTAACCAACTTACTGACCTCTTACTCTATGCCTGACATTTTTCTGGATGCTAGGAATATAGTAGTGAATAATAACAACAACAACAATCTTGATTTCATGATGCTTACATTTCCATGTGGGCAGATAATAAATAATGTACAGTATATCTGATGATGATAAGTGTTATGGAGAAAAATAAAACAAATAAGGAGACATCTGTTTGTTTGTTTGTTTGTTTTTTGCATTATGCGGGCCTCTCACTGCTGTGGCCTCTCCCGTTGCGGAGCACAGGCTCCAGACGCGCAGGCTCCACTGCATGTGGGATCTTCTTGGACTGGGGCATGAACCCGTGTCCCCTGCATCGGCAGGCGGGCCCCCAACCACTGCGCCACCAGGGAAGCCCCGAGACATTTGAAAGATGTGAATAAGATGAGGGATCAAGCCGTGTAGCTACCTGGGGAAAGAGCCAGTGGCTCAACTAGGGTGATTGGGGAGGAGCTGAAGTACATGAGGTTAATGAAATAATGAGAAGCCATTGTAAGGACCTGTATCTGTATTCTGGGTCAAATGGAAAGCTTTTTAATAGTTTTTTGCAGAGGACTAACATATCTGCCCTACATCACTCTGTAGGCTATAACTGAAAACAGACAGAAGAAGGGCAAGGGCAAAAGCAGAGCGATCAGTTAGAAAACTTTTGTAATTACCTGGATAAGAGACGTTGGTGTCAGGACCAAAGTGGTGGAGGTAGAGATGATGAGAATCACTCTAGATATGTTCAGAAGGTACAGCCATTAGGATTTTCTGAAGAAGATGTATGGAAAAGGGAAATCTAGGGAGAAGACTGGGATATACATTCTTCTCCCCTGAGACATGTTAGTGAAGAAGTCTCCTAGGTAGCTGGACAAGTGACTAAATAAAATAGCTAAAGGAATGAACATGGAAAGAAAAAGAGGCCAAGCATGGAAAAAGAGAAGAGGTCAAGCATCAAGGTCTGAGGTACTCCAATTAAGAGGTCAGGGAGGTGAGGAAGAATCAGCAAAGGAGATGAGAAGAGCAGCCAATGAAGCATGAGGACCACCATGCAAGTGTGGTGTCAGAAGCCAAGTTAAAGTTAATTAAGAAAAGGACTGAGAACTAACTAGCCATGGATTTAGCTACAGGGAGTAAATTGGTGATCTTGACCAGAACAATTCTGGTGGAACAGTGGAGAGAGAAGCCTGATTGAAACAGGTTTTAAGGAAGAGAATCAAATATAGACAGGCTTTATTTTTTAATTCAAAAAAATTATATTAGTTTCAGGTGTACAACACAGTGATTAGATATTTTTATACATTATGAAATGACCACTGCAATAAGATCATTTATTGTCCGTCACCATACAAAGTTGTTACAATATTATTGACTGTACTCCCTATGTATACATTACATCCCCATGACTTATTTATTTTATAGCCGGAAGTTTGTACCTCTTAATCTCCTTCACATATTTCATCCATCCCCCCACCCTCCTCCCCTCTAGCAACTATCAGTTTGTTCTCTGTATCTATGAACCTCTGTTTTGTTTTGCTTGCTGTGGTTTTCAGATTCCACATATAAATGAAATCATATGGTATTTGTCTTTCTCTGACTTATTTCACTAATGAGCATAATACCCTCAAAGTCCACAAAGATTTCATTCTTTTTAATGGTTGAGTAATATTCCATTGTGTGTGTGTGTGCGTGCATACGTGCACGTGCGCACACACACACCACACACAGACACCACATCTTCTTTATCCATTTATCTATCGATGGACACTTGGGCTGCTTCCATATCTTGGCTATTGTAAATACTGCTACAATGAACACAGGTGTGTTTTCCGAGTTAGTGTTTTTACTTTTTTCAGATAAATAACCAGAAGTGAAATTTCTGGACCATATGGTAATTCCACCTTTAGTTTTTTGAAGAACCTCCATACTGTTTTCCATAGTGGCTGCAACAATTTACATTCCCACCAACAGTGTAGAAAGGTTCCCTTTTCTCCACATCCTTGCCCCATTTACAACTGCATCAAAAAGAATAAAATATCTAGGACTAAATTTAACCAAGGAGTAGAAACACCTGACTCTGAAAACTCTTTGTCACTGTGGAAAGAAACTGAAGATGACACAAATAAATGGAAAGTTATACTGTGCTCACGGATTGGAAGAATCAATATTGCTAAAAGGTCCATACTACCCTAAGCAATCTATGGATTCAATGCAATCTCTATCAAAATACCTGCAGCATTTTTCATAAAAGTGGAACAAATAATCCTAAAATGTGTATGGAAACACAAAAGACCTCAAATAGCCAAAGCTATTTTGAGAAAGAAGAATGAGGGGTCACACCTGAAACTACACCGAACTTGAAACTATATTACAAAGCTGTAGCAATCAAAACAGGATGGTACTGCCACAAAAACAGACACATAGATGAACAGAACAGAATTGAGAGCCCAGAAATAAACTGATACTCATAGCATCAATTAATCTATAACAAAGGAGGCAAGAATATACAATGGGGAAAAGATAGTCCCTTCCATAAATGGTGTTGGGAAAACTGGACAGCTACATGCAAAAGAATCAAACTTGACCACTTTCTTACACTATACACAATAATAAACTCAAAATGGATTAAAAACTTAAATGTAAGTCCTGAAACCATAAAACACCTAGAAGAAAACACAGGCAGTAAACTCTTTGAGGTCAGTCTTAGCAATAGTTTTTTGAATGTCTGTCCTCAGGCAAGGGCAACAAAAGCAAAAACAAACAAATGGGACTACATCAAACTAAAAAGTTTTTGCAGAGCAAAGTAAACCATCAACAAAACAAAAAGGCAACCAACTGAATGAGAGAAGATGTTTGCAAACTTACTGATAAGGGGCTGATATCCAAAATATATAAAAACCTCAAATCACTCAATACCAAAGAAAACCCCAATTTATTTTTAAAGAATAAGTGGGTCCAGAAGCTAAAGACCTTCACATATCATACACGCTTTGAGATTAACCATAAACTCATATTTACTAATAAGACTCAATATCAACAGAAATAAGCATGATCTTAGAAGTCAGAAGTCTGAATGCAAATTCTCATTTATTATTAGACCAAAACCAGTGCATTCTCCAAAAAAAAAAAAAAAGGTATCAGTGCCTTTATCTCCTATAATACTGTTTTCGGCTGCTTGATGCTTTTGGGACCAGCTACCATATTTAAATACTAAAATTTATGGCTTCACACATTTAATATTTTAAAAAGTAGTGGGGAGAGTTTTTAGCCATTGTTATAAAAATATTATTTGGCATCTTCTAAACTCTATGGAAGTGATGGTTTTGTAGTTGGAGAAAATAATTATTCAAAGCCAAATAGCAATTCAAAGGTTTGAGTCCCAGTTGCAAATTCTATACCACACTTAATATATATAACATAAAATGCATATCTCTAGACACTGAGCATATCAAGTGAACATCAAAATGTACCACCAGACACCTTAAGCTTTAAAATGTAAAACATATGCTGAAAAATACAGTACTGATAAATCATGGCTCTCTCTGGGAAAAGGAAAAAAAAACAAAAACAATAAGACTAATGGTCTGTTGTATACATAGTATTAACTGTTATTTCCTTTTAGATTTACTGCTACAGAAACAGTAACCTATGTGGAAGCATAAGTAGGATGAGTACTAACAGACCTTATGTCCCCAAGTTTATCAATTATTGATGCTGTTCAGCTTGGTTAAGCATTTTATAAGTTATAAGAGAATAATTCAGACAACCTCATAGGCTACTTTAATGTTAGGTTTTTCCCTTTCACTTTACAAATTTTTTTATATGTTATCTACATATTCATGTGGTAAGGCACAAGGAGAAACTATGAATATGAAAGAAATATCAGACTTTGGAATGATGTAAACATAAACACACAAACAGCCAAACAGATTGGAAGATTCAAAAATATAGTAAAGGCAAGAAATCCACACTGGGCTATTAGCATCTCTAATGCTAAATCACTGAGTAACTTAAAAAAAAAATTTCAATATATGTAACAGTAACATCCAGATAATAACAACTGATTCAAGTGCTGAAATATTTATCTGTTTACAAACTCTGTATAACCTTAAGCAAGTAACTTAAGTATTATTGGTTCTCAGTTTCCAAATTTGTAAAATAGTAGGTTAAAGTAGATGATTTCTTCCAGTTCTAAACATCTGACTCTACAATTTATATCAAAAAATAAAACTTAAAATGTATTCATCTTAAATATTTAAATAAAAAGGAAGGCAAATTTTAATCTGAAAGGGTAAACCAAGATTTTTGTGTATTTTCTTCAATGTGTGCTGAATCTTAAAAGAAAAAGTTTGCTTCTATTTCCATTCCATTCCAACTTAGTGAAATAGAATTTCAGGTTTGTCAGGTATACACATGACGACCTACCCAAAAGCATGAGGTTTGACGAAGTGTTTTGATATCCTGGTAAGTAGAGTGGTGATCGTGGGCTCCTAGAACCAAAAGCTATCATGCTGCTTTGAGAAATGACTGAGACTGGGATTTTCCCAAAACCTGCTTTACCAAAAAAGGTTCTCAGAGCACAGACCATCATGATCTCCAGTCTACCAAGGTTCAAGACATACACATGGATTCAAAGTCACAGATACTTGTTAAACAACCCCATGTTTTTTAGATTAGTATACTTTTTATTAGGAGGTGGGACCTGAGTTTCATGGAAGTTACCCATGCTTTCATCCATTTTAAAAAATCTTATTATTCCAATGTTAAAACTCTTCATGTCTTAATATTTCATCAAACACAGTTAACATAGGATTAAAAAAAGGCCTAATAATATCAGCCTTGCTATTCCATTAAAGCTCTTTTGTTTTCACAAATACATCTCCAAATAAATTTTGACTTTTAAACCTAATTCTATTTGTTACCCTAATTTATTTCTGCTTTTCCTTACTCTAGTCAAATGAACATACCCTGTAAATAGTCTTTTAATTTCTAACTGTTTTTCCTCTTATGAGGTCTTCAACTTTTATGAAAGAAATATTTATTCTACATCTGCCAAGCATCCTTTCTTTACTGCTTCAAAGACCTATTTGAAGAAATGTTCTCATGCATTATGAAGTTTCATCCGTCTCAGGAGCATTTTACTACAGAAAAGAAGCAATATGAAATGAACTTTCCTGTTGGATTATTAAAATAAATATGAATTTCTACTTAGAGATTTCCTCTAAATCCTCAAGTCTAGTAAAAGCATGTGCAAGTATATTACTAGACCGACTTTGAGAATTATACATTTCCCCCTCCCTCTGCATCTCTTCATCTTTCTGTGTTGCATTATGAGCTAATCTACAGCTTAAATGATTTTGTAGCACATTAATTGGTTCTCTATTCTTATGACACTCTTCTGCTATGGAGGTATCAAAATTAGTATTTCACTTGGGGTAAAATCTCTCTGGTGTTTTATGAAATTTGAGTGTTCATAGGGACAGAATAGTTAGACAGTTGTGCCATCTTGAGTCAATCGCAATAAACTCAATAATATCACTAATAATGATCATCTAATGTAAAGTCTTGCAAGTCATTTACAGGATTGACTTTAAATTTAAACATTCCAAGCATAGCTTTGAGAACAATGATTCCCAAACTATTTTAAATAATGACTAATAAATACTTACCAGGGAAAGCATCAAAGGTAATTCTGTCTCCAGGAACAGACCCATTAGGAGGTGCCAAGATTTCAACCTTCTCTGGTGAACTAGCACACATCACCATTGCCTGAGATACTACTCCCCTCATCTTTGCAGGTTTCAGGTTACAAAGTAAAATCACCATCCGATTTTGCATCTGTATGAAATATAAATTGATGATTAAAGATGTCTACAGATTTAGAATAATCTTATCTAGACTACATTAAGGTACACCTAATATGCTAAATATCAAATGTCCTATTTTTGTGGCAGTTTTTTATCCTTGTGTCCAAAATCTTTTATGTTGTTAAGAAGTCTTATATCAACATGAAAAAAAAATCTACAAATTGACAATGCAGGGCTTCCCTGTTGGTGCAGTGGTTGAGAGTCTGCCTGCCGATGCAGGGGACACAGGTTTGTGCCCCGGTCCGGGAAGATCCCACATAATGCGGAGCGGCTAGGCCCGTGAGCCATGGCCGCTGAGCCTGCGTGTCCGGAGCCTGTGCTCCGCAATGGGAGAGGCCACACAGTGAGAGGCCCGCGTACCGCAAAAAAAAAAAAAAAAAAAAAAAAAAAAAAAAAAAAAAAAAATTAAATTGACAATGCATTAGAGATCAAACAGCAGAGGCAATAATATTTCACTTAAATATAAAGAAATGGCTGAGTGAAACAGATCTGGTTTTGAATTTAATCTGCCATATACTAGCAATGAGGTTGTATAAAGTTGATCTCCCTGTTTCCTCACAAAAGGAGGGAAATATTAAAGGCTTGTCACAAGGATTAAATCACAACATGTAAATAAGCATTTAGCTTAGCATTAGCACTAAAATAAATGCACATTTTTTTCTCCTTTATGTTTGATCATTTCCAATACTATGCAAGGTTCATTTCCTAAATTAAAAAATACTGATCATTTAACAATTCAAGCATTATACACACTACAATGAACAATTATGGCTATTTCTATAATTTGTTAAAGAAGTACATAAAAATTTCTGTAAACTTCAAATTTACTACCAAATTCTATGATTAAATAAATCAGCCTAAAGCTCAAATTTGAAAGGTCCTCTTTTTGGAGGTCTTCATGAATTCTTATTGTCTTCAAACAAATAACTGTAAAATGCCACATATATGGGAACTTCAAAAAAAAGTTATAGCAAATATGTATAAGAAAAACAACAGGGTTGGCTAGATGCAATCTGTTAAGAATCAGATGAGAGCTGTGGACCTTTACCTTAGAAAAATAAATGTACAAAATTTGGTATGCAGTTTTGGGGAGCTAAGTGCTGTTACTTTATAGACTGCTTACTAGTACTGACTTGTTGGGTTAGATACAGATGTGTATATAAATAGCTTTGCTTATGGCTGTGAATGACAGCTTTTGAAAGAGAAGAAAAAGTCTGTAACTTATGAGAACAAAAAAGTTGAAGCCCCAATGAGTAGGAGTTTTTCCAATTTGAGCTGGCTCAAGATCAGTTGGTTCTTTTCTCCAGGGCTCCTTATGAACCTAACTTCATAAGTAGTTATAAAGGAGCCCTGGTCCTATACAAAACCAATGTTAAAAAGAAAAAGCACACACATGTGCCAAGTCTATCTTTTTTGCACAGATAAATTTCTTCACTGATCTCCTTAATTCCATCTTTCTCCCCTCCACAAAGCAACCAGATGATACTACTAATATGTGAGACAGAGCATATTACCCCTTAGCTCAAAAATCCTCCAATGGCTTTCATCTCACTCAGAATAAAAGCCCACATTTTTACAATGATCTCTAATACCCTATATCATTTGGCATCTTTATCTCTGATTTCATCTCCCATGACATTTCCCCTTATTTAGTCTGCTACAGTGACACTGGCCTCCTGCTGTTCTTTGAACATCCCAGGAATACTTCTGATTCAGGGCTGCCTGAAAATGCTCTCCCACCAGACAGAATGACTTGCTTTCTTCATTTTCTTAGACCTTTACTTAAATATCACTTTCTTTGGTCTTCCATGGCCACTTTATATAAATGACAACATCTTCCTAGCCTCAATACTTCCTAGATTCTTTCCCTACTTTATTTTTCTCCTGATATTTATCACCATTTAACACACTATATATTATGATTTTCTGACTCCCTCATAGGGATATGAGCTTCACAAAGGCAGGGCTTTTTGTTTTTTTAAGCAAATCTATCTATCTACATATCTATCTTTCTATTTTAATTCACTTGCCTAGAATAGTTCCTGGCACAGTGTAGGTGCTCAATAAATATTAGCATCTAGAAATAGGAATGAATAAATGTAGGAATTTATGCAAGTTCACAAAGCCAATAAGCAACAAAGTTGGCAAAGGACTGAGAGGCAGAACTATCTTAATGTTGAAGTCTATGGTCTTTGCAATATCTCAAGCACTATGGGGCAGAGGAAATAGGTAAATGATGCAAATTACTACAGAAGATGTCTAGAAAGAGCAAATTAAAAACTATTACTGTCTTTGATTCGTTCCACAGTCATTGGAAATATAGATACATTTAAATATCTAAATAATAAAATATAAAACATCAAATTTTTAATGAATAAAAGAATACCATTAAAAATTGCACATTCAATCTTCATGATCCCCTCTCCCCTTTCCTCTTCAGGTATGAAAATATTTCTTGAGTTATAAAAAAATAAAACTTGCTTTCTTAATTTTAGATCGGTGCTTTCTGAGTTATATAATAATGATTTTAAAAATCAAGGAATAAAATTCCATGATGGAACAATGATGTTAAATACCAAACTAAAAAGATTTTTAAAAATTAAGAAAAAAATAACATATCATTTCTTCTTTCTATGTTCATGAATTTGATCTTAATTTACAGATCTTTTGCAAGCTTTTGGTAGTTTTATGCACTTTTTGGTGGAATTCATTACATTCAAACCAATCAACTGAATTAATCAACACTGGCTCATGTTGTGCAGTATGATACAAAATTACATGAAAAAACATTAAGAAAAAGGGAATGAAGGTGAAGTGTATATGTAGAAATAATTTTAGCTATACAGATTACCTGTTCAAGAGGAACATGATTCACCAGGCCACTGACAACTGTTCTTAAGGCTGTTTCTCCAATGTCTACCTCTTCTACATACAAAGAATCTGCATCAGGGTGTTTTCTGGCAGTGATGATACAACCAATTCGAAGATCCAGACGGGATACATCAACAGGCTTAGAGTCAGCACTTCCTCCTATTGGTTGTTGTTTTTTCTCCTTTTTCTCTCCTAAAAATATTTATAAATGGATAAACATCAAAAGTAAAAATACACTATGAAAATCTCTATAGCATTGATGCTGGTGAGCTTAAAAGAAAAAAAAATGAGTATTTATCTCCTATCTTCATTTAAATAACAAAGAAAAGAATTATTCATGTCACAATATTTGAACCCTTTTTAAGCTATTTCTCTGTTGAATTAACTGTCTATATCTCTAGTTAAAGACATAGAGTAGATGTTGGTAATCTATAGCTCAAGGGCAAATCCAGCCCACTGCCTGTCAAAAAGTTTTATTAGAACAAAATCATGTTCATTAATTTACATGTTGTCTATGCATACTTTGGTACTATGGCAGAGTGGAGTAGTTGTAACAGAGACTTTATGGCCAGCAAATAACCTTTTAAAGAGAAAATTTGCCTTTCCCTGAAACAGAAGTGTAGAAAATCCTTTAAGATTTACTGTGACTCTAGAGAGTCACATTTTATTCTGATTATGTTTATAAAATTCTACTTTTATTTATATGCTGATAATGTAACTCTTATTAGCATAAGATTACTTTAGCCATTGAGTCAAAATGCAACCTGTATAGAGTTCATATCCCTAAAGTTTACATTTAGCCTCTCTGGCAGAAAAAAAATGTAAAACAAAACAAAAACTTATTTACCTCCCAATCTGGAGAGATAAGTTATTATGGCTTGAAAACATTGTTTCTTAACTATTTCTTTGTTTTATCTTTGAACAAATATTTACTCAGATCTAAGGCACTGAAAAAAGTAAGATGAGTGGCCCATGCTAGACAAGCACTAAAAATCTTTTTAAGAAAGACAGATGGGGGCTTCCATGGTGGCGCAGTGGTTGAGAGTCTGCCTGCGATGCAGGGGACGCGGGTTCGTGCCCCGGTCTGGGAGGATCCCGCATGCTGCGGAGAGGCTGGGCCCGCGAGCCACGGTTGCTGGGCCTGCACGTCCGGAGCTTGTGCTCCGCAACGGGAGAGGCTGCAGCAGTGAAAGGCCCAGGTACCGCAAAAAAAAGAAAAAAAAAAAAAGATAGATGTCTACAGTGAGCATGTGATAAATATTACATACACAAAGAAATATAGAAGCACAGAGAAGAATAATTCTGCGTGGAGTAGGAATAGATGATTTTGTGTAAAAAACATTCACAATTTACACTAAGCTTATAAAAGAGGAGGTAGAGCTAGTTTAAAATAATGGACAATTTTTACTTTCATTAGCAAATTTTAAAAAAATACCATTTTCCATGTAACATATTAGCAAAGATTTTTTTAAAGAGTAAAAGCCCAAATGATATAGAAATATATATATAAAATTACTACAAAAATCTTAATAGTAGTTATCTTTGAGTGATAGACTATATATTTATTTAAAAATACTACATACACACTACTGTAACAGCACAATATAGCTATTTTCACATACATTTTTAAACTTTACTCTCTAGGCATTTGAAATACCTTTATCAGGAATCCACATTCCAGAGGTGATTGCAAATATCAAAATCTATACCAAGAACTTTGTTAGTCATCATAAGGGATTTTAGAAATGTTTCATTAACAAATGAGTGATGCTTATAAGTGGCAGTATAGAAAGACTGTATGGGTGCCACAACCCTTGTGTGAGCAGAATTTTGGAATCTGGCAATCTTAGCAGCCAAACACCAATGGAACAGCCTTCTAATCCAGCACCGTCCAATATAGTAGCTGCCAACCCCATAGAGCTATTTACATTTAAATTTAAAATAATTAAAAATTCAGTTCTTTAGTCATATCAGACACATTTCAAATGTTTAATAGCTGCATGTGGCTACTGTCTGTGTTGGATAATGCAGCTATACAGACAGGAAGTTCTATTGAACAGAGGCATTCTAGACCTAGATCTCCATTTGGTTTTCTGTGCTCCCTCCTCCTCCAAAGGAAGATTTTGTTGTCTCATTTGACTAGAAGGTTGACTGACCCTGCAGCCACAGTAACACATCCTCTTTGAGGATGGACTTCACCAAACTTATAAGAACAGGCTGCATGACTGTTCTGTGCCTACTTAATAAAATTCATAAAGTGAAAGAATTAGTCTGAACTGCTTTCTTTGTAACCATACCACCTAGTGGTGAAATTATGTAGGAGAGGATGTACAGTCTTTAACTTCTAACAGAGGCTACTGATGCTTACCAAAAGGAACTGAGAAGTGCTAAAATGGTTCAGGTTAGCTCACAGATCCCTGAGCCATTTCACATTTTCCAAAAAAATTTTAACTGAGTTTCAATACTATGAGAGGCATGTATAATGAATTATAAAAGCACATTTTTAGACATACCTGGGGAAATGAAGTCCAGACAGGAATAAAGGAAAGTTAAAGAAAAAAGGAGTCAGATTTATGATTAGAAAAATAGCTTTAGCAGCAATGGAAGGACAGACTAGAAAAAATGAGGCCTGAACATTAATTTAGATGAGATCATGAGAACCTGAACTACCTGGTAGCACCTAACAAAGGGGAGGAACAGAGCTGCGCTCCAGATATGTTGCGGTGGTAGGAATTACAGGCATACCTGATTTTATCGTGTTTCCCTTTACTGCACTTTGCAGATACTGCATTATTTACAAATTGAAGGTTTGTGGCAACTCTGCATCAAGCGTCTCTTGGCCCCATTCTTCCAACAGCATTTGCTCACTTTGTGTCTTTGTGTCACATTTTGGTAATCCTCACAGTATTGTAAACTTTTTCATTATTATTATATTTGTTATGGTGATCTGTGGCTGTGATCTTTGATGTCACTACTGTAATTGTTTGGGGGTACTACAAGCCATGTCCATATAAAATGCTGAACTTAATAAATGTTGTGTGTGTTCTGACTGTCCACCAACAAGCCAACCCGTCTCTCTCCCTCTCCTCGGGCCTCCCTATTTCCTGAGACACAATATTGAAATTAAGCCAATTAATTACCCTACAATGGCCTCTAAGTGTACAAGTGAAAGGAAGAGTCACACATTCTTCACGTTCAAAAGCTAGAAATGATTAAACTTAGTGAGGAAGGCATGTCAAAACCCAAGATAGGCCAAAAGCTGGATCTCTTCTGCCAAACAGCCAAGCTGTGAATGCAAAGAAGTTGAAAAAAACTAAAAGTGTTACTCCAGTGAAGACATGAATGATAAGAAAGCAAAACAGCCTTATTGTTAATATGGAGAAAGTTTTAGTGGCCTGGATAGAAGAGCACACCAGCCATAACATTCCCTTAAGCCAAAGCCTAACCCAGAGCAAAGCCCTCTCTCTTCAATTCTGTAAAGGCTGAGAGAGATGAGAAATCTGAAAAAAGAAAAGTTTAAAGCTAGCAGTGCTTGGTTCATGAGTTTTAAGGAAAGAAGTTATCTCCATAACATAAAAATTCAAGGTGAAGCAGCAAGTGCTGATGTAGAAGCTACAGCAAGTTATCCAGAAGATCTAGCTAAGATAATTAATGAAGTGGCTACACTAGACAACAAATTTTCAATGCAGATGAAACAGCCTTCTATTGGAGGAAGATGCCATCTAGGACTTTCATAGCAAGAGAGGAGAAGTCAATGCCTGGCTTCAAAGGACAAGCTGACTCCCTTGTTAGGGGCCAATGTAGCTGGTGACTTGAAGTTGAAGCCAATGCTCATTTACCATTCTGAAAATCCTAGGGCCTTTAAGAATGATGCTAAATCTATTCTGTCTGTGCTCTATAAATGGAACAACAAAGCCTGGATGACAGTATGTCTGTTTACAACATGGTTTACAAAATATTTTAAGCCCACTGTTGAGACTTTCAGCTCACAAGAATGATTCCTTTCAAAATGTTACTGCTCACTGACAATGCACCTAGTCACCCAAGAGCTCTCATAAAGATGTACAATGAGATTAAGGTTGTTTTCACACCTGTTAACACAACATCCATGCTATAGCCCATGGATCAAGAAGTTTGACTTTCAAGTCTTATTCTTTAAGAAATATATTTTTTAAAGCTATAGCTGCCATAAATAGTGATTCCTCTGATGGATTTAAGCAAACTAAATTGAAAACCTCTGGAAAGGATTCATCATTCTAGATGCCATTAAGAACATCTGTGATTCATGGAAAGAGGTCAAATATCAACAGTAACAGGAGTCTGGAAGAAGCTGATTCCAATCCTCATGTATAACTTGCGGGGTTCAAGATTGCAGTGGAGGAAGGAACTGCAGATGTGGTGGAAATAGCAAGAGAATTAGAATTAGAAGTGGAGCCTGAAGATGTGACTAAATTGCTGCAACCTCATGATAAAATTTTAATGGATAAGGAGTTGCTTCTAATAGATGAGCAAAGAAAGTGGTTTCTTGATATGGAATCAACTCCTGGTGAAGATGCTGTGAAGATTGTTGAGAGTAACAAAGGATTTAGAATATTACATAAACTTAAGTTGATAAAGCAATGGCAGGGTTTGAGAAGACTGACTCCAATTTGGAAAGAAATTCTACTGTGGGTAAAATGCTATGAAACAGCATGTGTGCTACAGAGAAACAGTTTGTGAGAGGAAGATTCAATCAGTACAGCAAATTTCATTGTTCTCTTATTTTAAGAAACTGCCACAGCCCCCCCACCCTTCAGTAATCATGAGCCTGATCAGTTAGCAGCCCTCAACATTGAGAAAAGACTCTCCCCAAGCAAAAAGATGATGACTTGCTGAAGGTTCAGTTGATGGTTAGCATGTTTTATCAATAAAGTATTTTTGTTTTTTGTTTTTTGCGGTACGCGGGCCTCTCACTGCTGTGGCCTCTCCCGTTGCAGAGCACAGGCTCCGGACACGCAGGCTCAGCGGCCATGGCTCACGGGCCCAGCCGCTCCGCGGCATGTGGGATCCTCCCGGACCAGGGCACGAACCCGTGTCCCCTGCATCGGCAGGAGGACTCTCAACCACTGCGCCACCAGGGAAGCCCCAATAAAGTATTTTTAATTAAGTTATATACAGTTTTTTTTAGACACACTGCTATTGAACATTTAACAGACTATAGTATAGTATAAATATAACTTTCATATGTACTAGGAAACCAAAAAATTCTTGTGACTTGCTTTCTTGTGATATTTGCTTTATTGCAAGGGCCTGGAACTGAACCTGCAATATCTCCGAGATATGCTTGTATAGGCTTTGGTAGCCAATTAAATATGAAATTGAGGGACAGGGACAAGTTAAGGTTGACTCTAAGATTTCTACTCTAGTTGCCTAAGTGGACTGTGATATACTTTCCACTTCAGATCTTAATGGGTTCCTAAAACTTTAACACCCCCATGCTAGTTCAGAAATTCTGCTTTGACTGGAATATCCCTTTCCTATCTTCAAAACTGGTTCTAAGCTAACTTTCTACCTGTGATTTCTCTAAACTATCCCCTATATATACACCTAAATTCAGTCATACCAAACTACACATGGGCCTCTATACTTAATCTCTACTTTGCTTTTAGTTATGCTGGTCCCTCTACCTCAAATGCCACACTCTTATCCTGTCATCCTTTAGAGCCCAGGTTCTATGTTCCATTATCCTATTGTTCCTAACTTTAGTTCATAAAAGTCTGAACTTTCTTCTTGACACCATTATTATTATCAAAAATGCTGACATCTGATAAACGAGTCAAGTGCCAAATAACTTCAACTGTTCAAAAATACCTTTCTTTTCAATTTTCTCTTTCATCTTTTCTTCTTCTCCTCCTCCTCCTTTTATCTGCTCTTTGGCACCAGAAGATATGGCTGTTATTGGTATAGACTGTATCACATTTTCAGAAACCGCAGAATCAGCTTGCAGTGGAATACCAGATGGGAATGGTATCTGTTTTACTGAGAGAGAAAATGAAAATAATGTCATTTATGTTAAACAACAAACAAATGGAAAACTGTGAATAACAAATATGAACTCTTTATTTTTTTAATTGAAATATAGTTGTACAATATTATATGTTACAGGTGTACAATATAGTGATTCACAATTTTTAAATGTTATACTCCATTTAGTTATTATAAAATATTGCCTATATTCCCCATGATGTACAATATATCCTTGTAGCTTATTTTATACACAATAGTTTGTACCTCTTAATCCCCAACTCCTATTTTGCCCCTCCCCCTTCCCCTCATCCTGAGTGGTAACCACTGGTTTGTTTTCTCAATCTGTGTCAGCTTCTTTTTTATTATATTCACTAGCTTGTTATAATTTTTAGATTCCTCCTATAAGTGATACAGTATTTGCCTTTTCCTGTCTGACTCATTTCACTCAGCATAATACCCTCTGAGTCCACACATGTTGCCGCAAATGGCAAAATTTCACGCTTTTTTATGGCTGAGCAGTACTCCACTGTGTTTGTATGTATATACTACATCTTCTTTATCCATTCATTTGTTGATGGACATTTAAGTTGCTTCCATATCTTGGCAATCGTAAACAATGCTGCTATGAACATTGGGGTGCATGTATCTTTTTGAATTAGTGTTTTTGGTTTTTTGGATCTATAACTAGGAGTAGAACTGCTGGGTCATATGGTAGAACATGAACTTTTCTTAAAAAGGAAATTCAGTGTGTATGATTATAAAGTCTCTACTATCTGAGACTATAGAAAGGCTGCCAAGAAATTAAGTTTATTTTCACCATAAAAGAATAAATGCATTATTCTCCTTCAATCACTAATGATTAAACTGAGAAAATTTTAGATAACAACAATGTAAGCTAATATGTAAGCTAATATTTATTATAAACTTACTATGTCCCAGACATTTTTCAAAATGCTTTATCTGAATTAACTCTTGTAATTCTCATAAATACCCTAAGCAGTAAGTTTTATTCATATCCACATTTATAGATGATCAACCCAAGCCATACAGAAGTTAAGAAACTGGCCCATCACACACATAGTGAGCAAGGGAAATAAGAATTTATACCCAGGTTGTCTGTCTCCAGAGATTACACCCCCTCATGGTTTGGCAAGACGGCATGTTTTTCACTCAGGTTTTCTATTAAATTGAACAATCAACTGAAAAGATGTTTTAGTAACAATCATTTTTACATCAGAAGTAATGGAGAGACAGCAGCATTATTTGCCCATAATTCTGTTTCAAAAAACATTTTAAAGAAGTAAAGAAAATTGCTCCAGCAATGTTAAAAACATACTCACTGCCTAGTGAACATGGAAGAATATAATCTTGTGAGGGATTTTGATGTGGCTTATATTCCAGCCAATATTCAATATTCAATATTCACTTTTCAGAGGTATTTTTAAAGTTCTTTGAAGGCTTCTTTTAGTAATATGAAGCTCCATCTACCCCTATTTTGTTTCACCAAGACAGAATTCAGTACTTTAATTCAAACTGTTTGTTTTAGTGTTTTATTAAGATCACAGTTTAAAAGTTTAATGTTTACAGGGCAATCTTCTAGAACTGAGGAAAATGAAAAGCAGTTTTACACTGCTAATATTTTAGCTGTTTCTTTAATTCTGCGCCTGTATTCCAAATCTCCTAATCTTGGAAAACATCAACTATTTTCCAGTGACAAATAATATTCTCTCCAGTTGATAGTTTTAAGCATGCATTATTGGTTTTTCCTCTTACTTTTACTTAGCTAGGGTAGAATGCATACTAGAGCATTCAGAATAACTTAGTGACAGAATAAAGGTCAAAAGGGAGTAGTAAAACAGGGTTTCACTACACCTGGGCCTCCTTAATTCACCCAGGAAGGATTTTCTACAATATAATCAAATGTTTTTCCATGTGGTACTTTGAAATTATAATAGAACTATTCTTACTATTAATGTCATTTTATAATAATGTGAATTTATCTAGAAACCTTTAAAATAATTCAATAAAAATTTTCATTTTTTTTTAACATAATTGTTGGAATGATAATTATGTGCTGGCTTGGGTAACTTAAAAATAGTATTTGATTTCAGGCAAATGACTATACATCTCTAAGCTTCAATGTGTAAAACAAGGATATTTGTATATATGTAATTTTAAGGATAAAATATATAACGTATATGAAGCACTTGGCACGTAGTGCCTGGCATAAAGCAAAACTTAGTAAATGTTAACTAAATATTATTATGGCTTATTTTCAACAACTACATAGTGACATAGTTGATGATGATCAAGGGAATAGTGATGATCAAGTTTAATAGGAATAGTGATGATCACAGTACAGAGATTAGAAGTACAGCTTTCTGAACTCCACCTCTGACACTTTTTGCATGATCTTAGGCAAGATCATTTATTTGCATTTTCTAAGTCTGTATTTTCTCTTCAATATAAGAGGATAAATGCATGAATGCGTGAGTAACCAAGCATAAAACCTAACTTAATAAACAATATAATAATTATTATGAATAAAAACACCCTATCATTTCTGTAATTAATCACCTCCATTTTGAATTTCTGCCTTAATTAGCTCTTGTTTCAATTCGTCAATTTCTTTCTTCAATTTAGCATTTTCAACTCGAAGTTTCTTCTCTTCTCTCAAAGTGGCCTGCAAAACTGGGATCAAGAACAACCAGTTAAGATATAGTTATGTTTTCTAAAAGGTTTCTTATGGATACTACTTAAAAAAAGCACAGCCAGTTTAAACAAAGCTAGTAACCAAATGTTTGGCCAGTTTCTTTACATCTGTTTAGTATTTATTAAACTAACATGATATTTAAAAGAGAGAAAAAGGGAGAAAAATCTGTGAAGTAATAACAACACAAAAGGTTTTGTTTATCAATCATTTTCCTAGCTTTTATAAAAATTCTTATGAACCTGGCTCAGAGTGTCAGTAACAGGTTAACTGTAAGAAAGAGAGACAAATATTAGACATATTAAACTTTAAAAAAAGTCTAAGATCTAATAATGATACCAAACAATAAAAATATATTCTCATTTCTTCCTTTTTAGTGATTACCTTGTAAAAGGAACTGAATAGTCTTTTACTCCTAATGTCTCAAAAGTTAAGCTGGTCAAATATTTAATGAAGGAAATAACTTCAAAGATTTGCTCAACATGTAATATGTGTGTTCGAGGTCAGCAATAAGGTATACAAAAATATAAAAGAAAAACAGTGATTCTCAGTGGGGTTGGTACTGCTCCCTAAGTGGGATTTTGAAAATCTGTGGGAGTATTTTTTGTTGTCACAAATAATGGGAGTCATTACTGGCATTTGTTAGGCAGGGGTCAGGGGCAATATGCTAAATATTCCAGTAAAATGAAGAACCATCTTACATTCTGCAGGATTTTGCAGTGACCCACTGTACATTTGTATAAGTGAAAATCCTGTTAATTATTTGAGCCTAGATCCTAATTATTTTTTATATATAAACATTCTTAAACATTTTCATTATACTCTGAATTTTCTAGGAATCAAGTACCATGTAAATCAAGAGTAGACTATACTTTGTTTTGTTCAAGAGCTTTACATAAAGAATCATTCATCATTCTGAGTAAATCAAAAACATGACTGAAAGCTGCTTTTGGTATCAGAGTTGTCTATACAAAGGCACACTACTGTATCAATCTGTATTATACCTGTTGCATTTTTGGTGATACCATGTATGTGAACCATGTAGCATGTGACCCTCTCATATGTCAGGCAGTATAGTCCTGCCTAAGTATTTACTTACTTAAATACACATTTTTATTATTACTACTCTTCACAAATTACTTCCTTTTTAATTCTCCTCTATATTACAAATATCTCTAATCTCTTCATCTTACTAATGAAAAGAAATATTATGAATTTTTAAAAATAAGAAAAATCCTTTTAAAATTTTAAGAAAAACAATAACAATGTGTATGAAACATTATAAAAATAATTAAAACAGTATTAAAAATTAAAAAAAATTGATAATGGGAAAAATTTTTAGAGAATGAACGTAGGATTCTATAAGCCATTCAGTTTTATATAGCAAAGAAAAGCATTTATTTCTATAAGTGATGGTAAAGATTCTGGAATTCTTATAACATTAACATTGGCTATTGAGAAATAAAATATACTTAAACAAACAAAACAGAAAACAACCTAAATTTTAAAAGCAGAAATTCAGATTTGATATTTTTTGTATGCATCATAGTAATTTCCATGTAAAACTTAAGCACTGGAAAAAATGTAAAAATAATTTCAGAAAATACCCTAGCAAAGAGTAATGTGAAAGTATACATTTTCTTCTATACAAGGTTAGAGGAGATATTTGAGTTCATATTTGACTCCACTCAATTTTATTCATTTTTAATCTCTAATTCTATACCAACTTATTTTAAGTATTTTCTTTTATCAGTCTTGAAATAATACGTTGTTTTCTCTAAATATCACATACTCACTATACACCAATTCTAACTTATCTTAACCCTATACTATTTCACTCATAATTGTAATATTAAAGGAATATAGAGCTCATCATCAAGTTTGAGAATATGTGGTAAACATATATATTTTTTTTGCTCTGTCAATATGTGAATTCATTTTAAGTTATCTCCCTAAAAAATTTAAATTTTCAAATTTCCTTACTTGCTTTCTCCTTAAGAAGAGCAACTTGCTGCTTAAGATATTCAATAATTTGATCTGCCTCGGCACCCTTCTGTTCCAGTCTCTTGAGAACAGCATCACTGGTTGCCATTTTTGCCAAGAAACGGCAGAAAATCCTAAGTGAAAAAACGAAAGTGATACATTATACTGTAGAATGAATAAATTTATTGTACAGGACACCATGAACAAGCAGTCTGAGATGAAAAACATTTTCTACTGTAACAATGTTAGAAAAATACTCTTCCTCTGAAGAGCAACAAACCAAACAAGAGGCAGAAATGTTAACAGATTAATTCCTCATTCTCTTTGGAAAAGAAAATCAATTTTTTCCTAAAATCGTAAAAACATGCTATTTAATCATATTTTAGGTTGGAAAGTTTTAAAGAAAGCTTTAAAATACTACAGAATACTACGACATAAGATAGGAACACTAAGGGACAGACTAACAACAACCGTAACTAAGGGATAACTGAGTACCACACCTGAGTTCCAAAGTAGAGACAGTTGCTGAATTCCTTCTTTGTATGTTTCTTTCATATATTGGATATTTCTACTATTTATTATGTACAAACTTACATGTAAGGAAGAACATGTAAACTAGAAAAGACAAATATTCAAAGAAAAAGATCGACAAATAGGAAAACACCAATATTAAACACATACCTACTCAGAAGTAATATCAGTATATATATACTGTATCCTTTGTAAAAAAAAATTGAATTAGAATTTTAACTTTATAATAATGCATAGAAATTAGAAAACATGATATCAATATGCACAAAAATGCATATATAAGCAAAATTCTGAGATTAATTCATCATGTTAAAGTTCTAACTGCCAAATGTTAAGACAAATAGTCACACTCAGAAAAGACACGGTTAATCATTAACAATACTATGAACTGCTCTTTGTCCCTAATTGAACATCAATTTATAATCCAAAGTATGCCACAAGCATTGCTGAAATAATTCTAATTTTAAATAAATGATGCACACTCAATAAATGGTGAAATTTTTTGATAAAAAAATTGGCTAGTAGTGGACAAGACTGCTTTAAAATTTCAAATTATTAGGCAACAACCATCCCATATAAAGAACATTCTAAGATATTTACTTTTTTTATAAAAAGAAAACCCCCAAAAAACTTTATGGTAAAGTTGACAATTTATGATATGGAAGCAATTTTAAAAACCCTATAAAAATAAAGTTGCTAGTAATGAAGAAAATATAAATGCGGGGGTGGTTAACCTGGAAAAATCACAGTAAACTCCTCAATGGACTATTATTTAAGTTTAGAAAATGCAGAGGAAAAAAGTTACAAAAATGAAAATGAATATATAACCTTTTAAGTTCTGCCAATTTTTACCAAAAGTGAATACAGAATACCCTGTTGTTCCTCAAATGTCTGCAAAGCCAGAATCTTAGAGAAAACAATGTTAGTAACAGAGAAATGTTAGTGGAAAACACATCCACATATGTAAGCCATGAAGTCATAAAACAGAAAATAGAGAAGGATCCTACGCAACCATTTTTAGTTTTTTAAGGAACCTCCATATTTTTCTCCATAGTGGCTCTATCAATTAACATTCCCACAACACTGCAAGTGGGTTCCCTTTTCTCCACACCCTCTCCAGCATTTATTGTTTGTAGATTTTCTGATGATGCCCACTCTAACTGGTGTGAGGTGATACCTCATTGTAGTTTTGATATGCATTTCTCTAATAATTAGTGATGTTGAGCAGATTTTCATGTGCTTCTTGGCCATCTGTATGTCTCCTTTGGAGAAATGCCTATTTAGGTCTTCTGCCCAGTTTTGGATTGGGTTGATTGTTTTTTTAATATTGAGCTGCATGAGCTGTTTATATATTTTGGAGATTAATCCTTTGTCCATTGATTCGTTTGCAAATATTTTCTCCCATTCTGTGGGTTGTCGTTTCGTCTTTCTTATGGTTTCCTCTGCCGTGCAAAAGCTTTTAAGTTTCATAGGTCCCATTTGTTTATTTTTGTTTTTATTTCCATTACTCTAGGAGGTGGATCAAAAAAGATCTTGCTGTGATTTATGTCAAAGAGTGTTCTTCCTATGTTTCCCTCTAAGAGTTTTATAGTGCCTGATCTTACATTTAGGTCTGGAATCCATTTTGAGTTTATTTTTGTGTATGTTTTCCCAGCACCACTTATTGAACAGACTGTCTCTTCTCCATTGTATACCCTTGCCTCCTTTGTCATAGATTAGTTGACCATAGGTGCGTGGGTTTATCTCTGGGCTTTCTATCTTGTTCCATTATCTATGTTTCTGTCTTTGTGCCAGTACCATACTGTCTTGATTACTGTAGCTTTGTAGTATAGTCTGAAGTCTGGGAGTCTGATTCCTCCAGCTCCATTTTTTTCCCTCAAGACTGCTTTGGCTACTCGGGGTCCTTTGTGTCTCCATACAAATTTTAGGATTTTTTGTTCTACTTCTGTAAAAAATGCCATTGGTCATTTGACAGGGATTGCATTGAATCTGTAGATTGCTGTGGGTAGTATACTCATTTTCACAATATTGATGTTTCCAATCAAAGAACATGGTATATCTCTCCATCTGTTGGTATTATCTTTAATTTCTTTCATCAGTGTCTTTAGTTTTCTGCATACAGGTCTTTTGCCTCCCTAGGTAGGTTTATTCCTAGGTATTTTATTCTTTTTGTTGCAATGTAGTTTTCTGGTGGCATCTTTAGGATTCTCTATGTATAGTATCATGTCATCTGCAAACAGTGAGTTTTACTTCTTTTCCAGTTTGTATTCCTTTTATTTCTTTTTCTTCTCTGATTGCTGTGGCTAGGACTTCCAAGACTATGTTGAATAATAGTGGTGAGAGTGGACATGCTTGTCTTGTTCCTGATCTTAGAGGAAATGCTTTCAGTTTTTCATCATTGAAAATGATGTTTGCTGTGGGTTTGTCATATATGGCTTTTATTATGTTAAGGTAGGTTCCCTCTATGCCCACTTTCTGGAGAGTTTTTATCATAAATCGGTGTTGAATTTTGTTAAAAGCTTTTTCTGCACCTATTGAGATGATCATATGGTTTTTATTCTTCAATTTGTTAATATGGTGTATCACATTGATTGATTTACATATTATGAAAAATCCTTGCACCCCTGGGATAAATCCCACTAGATCATGGTGTACGATCCTTTTAATGTGTTGTTGGATTCTGTTTGTTAGTATTTTGTTGAGGATTTTTGCATCTATATTCATCAGTGATATTGGTCTGTAATTTTTGTTTGTGTAGTATCTGTGTCTGGTTTTGGTATCAGGGTGATGGTGGCCTCATAGAATGAGTTTGGGAATGTTCCTTCCTCTGCAATGTTTTGGAAGAGTTTGAGAAGGATGGGTGTTAGCTCTTCTCTAGATCTTTGATAGAATTCACCTGTCAAGCCATCTGGTCCTGGACTTTTGTTTGTTGGAAGATTTTTAATCACAGTTTCAATTTCAGTGCTTGTGATTGGTCTGTTTTTGTTTTCTATTTCTTCCTGGTTCAGTCTCGGAAGGTTGTGCTTTTCTAAGAATTTGTCCATTTCTTCCAGGTTGTCCATTTTATTGGCATAGAGTTGCTTGTAGTAGTCTATTAGGATGCTTTGTATTTCTGCGGTGTCATAACTTCTTTTTCATTTCTCATTTTATTGATTTGAGTCCTCTCCTTTTTCTTGATGAGTCTGGCTAATGGTTTATCAATTTTATCTTCTCAAAGAAGCAGCTTTCAGTTTTACTGATCTTTGCTATTGTTTTCCTTGTTTCTATTGCATTTATTTCTGCTCTGATCTTTATGATTTTTCTCCTTCTGCTAACCTTGGGTTTTGTTTGCTCTTCATTCTCTAGTTCCTTTAGGAGTAAGGTTAGATTGTTTGAGATATTTCTTGTTTCTTGAGGTAGGCTTGTATAGCTATAAACTTCACTCTTAGAACTGCTTTTGCTGCATCCCATAGGTTTTGAATCGTCATGTGTTATTTGTCTCTAGGTATTTTTTTATTTCTTCAGTGATCTCTTGGTTATTTAGTAATGTATTGTTTAGCCTCCATGTGTTTGTGTTTTTTTACGTTGTTTTCCCTGTAATTCATTTCTAATCTCATAGCGTTGTGTTCAGAAAAGATTCTTGATATGATTTCAATTTTCTTAAATTTACTGTGGCTTGATTTGTGACCCAGGATGTGATCTATCCTGGAGAATGTTCCATGCGCACTTGAGAAGAAAGTGTAATCTGCTGTTTTTGGATGCAATATCCTATAAATATCAATCAAATCTATCTGGTCTATTGTGTCATTTAAGGTTTCTGTTTCCTTACTTATTTTCATTTTGGATGATGTGTCCATTGGTTTAGTGATGTGTTAAAGTCCCCCACTATTACTGTGTTACTGTCGATTTCTTCTTTTATAGCTGTTAGCAGTTGCCTTATGTATTGAGCTCCTCCTATGTTGGGTGCTTATATATTTATAATTGTTATATGTTCTTCTTGGATTGATCCCTTGATCATTATGTAGTATCCTTCCTTGTCTCTTGGTCTTTTTCTTGTTTCCCGCTGAGATAAGTTTCTTTAGCATTTGTTGTAAAGCTGGTTTGGTGGTGCTGAATTCTCTTAGCTTTTGCTTGTCTGAAAAGCTTTTGACTTCACTATCGAATGTGAATGGGATCTTTGCCGGGTAGAGTAATCTTGGTTGTAGGTTTTTCTCTTTCATCACTTTAAGTACATCCTGCCGGTCCCTTCTTCCCTGCAGAGTTTCTGCTGAAAAATGAGCTGATAACCTTACAGGGATTCCTTTGCATGTTATTTTTTGTTTTTCCCTTGCTTTTAATATTTTTTTCTTTGAATTTAATTTTTGTTAGTTTGATTAATATGTGTCTTTGTGTGTTTTTCCTACGGTTTATCCTGTATGGGACTCTCTGTGCTTCCTGGACTTGGGTGACTATTTCCTTTCCCATGTAGGGAAGTTTTCAACTATAATCTCTTCAAATATTAGACCCTTTCTTTTTCTCTTCTTCTTCTGGGACCCCTATAATTCAAATGTGGTGTGTTTAGTGTTGTCCCAGAGGTCTCTGAGATTGTCTTCAATTCTTTTCATTCTTTTTTCTTTATTCTGCTCCTCAGCAGTTATTTCCACCATTTTGTCTTCCAGCTCACTTATTCGTTATTCTGTCTCAGTTATTCTGATATTGATTCCTTCTAGTGTATTTTTCATTTCAGTTATTGTGTTCTTTCTCTCTGTTTGTTTGCTCTTTAGTTGTTCTAGATCTTTGCTAAACATTTCTTGTGTTTTCTCAATCCGCACCTCCATTCTATTTGCAAGATTCTGGATCTTCTTTACTATTATTACTCTGAATTCTTTTCCAGGTAGATTTCCTGTTTCCTCTTCATTTATTTGGTCTTCTGTAGGTTTTTACCTTGCTCCTTCACCTACGACATATTTTTTGTCATCTCGTCTTTTTTGTTGTTGTTTAATAAGTGGGATTATGTTCCTGTCTTACTGGTTGTTTGGCCCGAGACTTTTAATAGTGGGGTTTTTAGGCTATTGGGGAGAGCTGGGTCTTGGTGCTGAGATGAGGAATTCTGTGAGACCTCATTCTGACAAATATTCCCTGGGGTCTGAGGTTCTGTGTTAGTCCAGTGGTTCGGACTCGGAGCTCCCACCTCAGGAGCTTAAGTCCAGCCCTAGGCTCATGAACCAAGATCCTATAAGCCGCCTGGGATGGCAGAAAAAAACAAACAAAAAACACAACAATAACAAAGTAAAAAATAAAATTAGACTAGGAAACTAACAGATACATTAGGAAGAATATAAAAATGTAGATGAATCAAGAACTGGAAGCTATATCAGTATCACAATAGTAAAAAAAGAGGAGGGAAAAGAACAAAAAGAAATACAGGGGGCAAAGGCCTTGGCTGTGAATGGTGGGGCCTATGCAAGGGTGAGGTTTGGGTGGTAGGCAGGGCCAATTCTCAGGACCCACAGGGCTGGAAAAGGCTCTGGGGGCTGTGGGGGTGGGGTTTACGCTCAAGGAACAGAAGGTGCCCAGGCGTGCGCCACCACCCCTGGTCTCAAGAGGGCAGGGGACCTCACCTCGGAGCCCAGCAGGCTTCCGGGGCTCGAGTGAGCGGGGACAGTGCCCTCCTCTCCTGTTCCTCCAGTCTGGGAGGGCCCCTCCCATCTGCCTCTCCTGTTCTCCCTTCGGCCTCTTTCCTATGCCCCCAAAGACCCACATGACCTGGAGGGGGCTTTGGAGGGCAGGGGATTGCCCTGGGAGCTCAGTAGGCTCCCCAGCCTCGAGTGGGCAGGGCAATTGCCCTCTGCTCCTCTCCCACTTGTCCTGGATGGCCCCTCCCGCCTGCCTCTCCTGATCTCCCTAGCCTCCCTCCTATGCCCCCAAGGACCCACACAACCTGGATGGGGGTTTGGAGGGCAGGGGATTGGCCTGGGAGCTCAGCAGGCTCCCCATGCCCGAGTGGATGGGGCAATTGCCCTCCACTCCTCCCGGAGGGCCCCTCCCACCTGCCTCTCCTGATCTCTCCAGCCTCAGGGGCACTGATTCTGTCTGGCCTCCAGTTCTCCACCCCTCTCAGTCCCCCTACATCCTATCAGTTCACTTTGGGGTTCCTCCCATCTTCTTGGGCATCAGAGTTCCCCACCAGCGGCTGGCAGGCACCCTAGTTGTGGGGAGATGCTAACTCCATGTCTTCCCACACAGCCATCTTGACTCTGCCTCTGGATTAATTTCTAATCAGGTCTACATGTTGACAAAACTTTTCTCAATATTAAGAACTATTTATTGATATTAGAAGCTCTGGAAACAGGTTTTCTAGTACTTGTTGATTAACTGTCATTTAAACTTTTCAAAAATACAAGTAGGATGCATAAGTTTATGTCAATGTTTTCTAGTAGTATGCAGATAATGATTGCTACCACAGGTAGGAGAGCATAGTTTTTTTAAAAAAAGCATTTATAGCCAACAAATCTTGGTTGAATCACATACTACCAGCTGTGTGACAAACTTGGTAAAGGTACTTAACTTCTCGATGCTTCATTTTCTTAATTTATAAAATGAGTATACTTTCACCTGATTTCTCCTACTTCCTTAGCATCTCCTTTTTCTTATCCCTTTAATGCTGATGTTCTCAAGGGTTTGATCCTGAACTCTAGTCTCTTCTAGTGATTATAAATGGTCACCAAACAGATCAGTATTTGAAACAACTGAATGTGAATGCCTTTAAGCAAGGCAAAACAGACTTCACCCACTATTCCCTGTTTGCCATTTATGTTACCTGCCAGGTCCATATAAATAACACATTCATGACCCAAATTTTACTTATGGTCTCTGATTTTGAGCATGTGCCAGATTTATAGTAGGAAGCAAGATTAAACATGTTCCTTGTACTCACTACACTTTAGACAAATGGGAGACACACAGAAAACTGGAGAAAAATTTTTAAAAGAGGTTATGTTTAGGGTAACACTGTTAGCTTAACAACATCATTGCTTAAAGCTCAGACAAATGTTTTGCCATTCAACCCAGCGCTCATTTCACTACTCTGTGCCAACTGCTCCAGTGATATTCAATTTTACATTGAGTACCTGCTGGATTTCAAAACTTCAGAAGTTTCCTTAGTCTCCTCCGAACTTTTAATATGCTAATACGTAAAGGGTTTCTCACAGATGATAAAGTTAATAATAATAGGTAACATTTGAAGAGCATTTATTGTGGGCTGGCTAAATGCTTTACACAGATCATCTACAAATACAGCAATTATCGCCATTATACAGAGACGAAAACTTGACTTAAAATTAATTTGCCAATTAATGTGGCTAGTTAGTAAATGAGGATTGAAACTTAGGTCTGTCTGATTCTGGAGTTATTTCTTTTAATGCCCAAGCTATAATTTCTGTAATAGGATATACTTATGAAGTATACATACATTTCCCAAAGTATTTAGCCATGGAATACTAAGCAAGGAACACCTAATTAACATTTATTTGAACTAGTATTTTCTAAAACAGTTTGGGAATGCTGGCTTAGTCTGCACCAAAATTAAAAAAAAAATGTTTATGGATTAAAATAGATATAATACTTAATTGCATGCACAGTAATTACAAATCTAAAACATTGACAGAGAGGAAAACAGTACACTGAGTATGTTAACTGCATATGGATAGTAAGAGTCAAGACTTTTTCTTTTTCCTACACTAAATTTAAAAAAATAAACATTCTTTATGATAAAAAGCTTTTGAAAAGTATTATCTAAATTATTCTGCCCTTTCACATTAATTCTGTTCTTCTCAACATAATCACCATAATTCATCAAACCTAAAAAGCTACTGTAAGATGCCACTAATCATAAAATCAGGTGAAGCTGGTTTTAGCAAATACATGAATTTAGACTACATCTGAATCATTAAAACACACACATAAAACATTACTTCAGAGATTCCTATCATTTCTAAATGACTTCCCTTTACCTCTGCAATCTCTACAGTAGTCTTCCCCACTGATTTTGAAATTGCCAGTACTTTTAAAAAATTAACAAATCCCCTACCCTGGGCTCTCAATGTTAGGAACCAAACATAAACTATTGCTTTGAAATGGAAGTTTTAAGTGCAGACTTTCATTTTTACTTTATAGTATAGAGAACTCTACAAAAATTTGGAAGTGATTCTCTATTTCTCAAAATATCTGATTTCACTGTTTCAGAATTGCAATTAGGTAAAAATTTAAATTCTCCTTAGACACTCTAAGCATCGTATTTCATCATATATAAGATACCATCAACTGTAAAATGACTCCAATCATAAGATGCTGCATTATTTTGGGTACCATTAAGGAAAAAAACCATGGCTGATTTAACTGACCTAATGCTCTCTTACACTTAGTCACATCCTGTATTATGTATTGAAATACCTATTTTGAATTTAGCCCTATTTTTATCTTATATCACTCTTGTGTTTCCATGAATTTCTTTTTTGAAAATTGAAGTATAGTTAATTTACAACGTTATGTTAGTTTCAAGTATATAGCAAAGTGATTGTTTTATATATATATATATTTCCTTTTTCAGAGTCTTTACAGTACAGGTTATTACAAGACACTGAGTATATTTCCCTGCGCTATATAGTAGGTCCTTATTTACATATTTTATATGTAGTAGTGTATATGTTAATCCCAAACTCCTAATTTTTTTCTTCCATTTATTTCTGCAAACGCAGTAACTTTTTATTTAAGTGCTAAATGATCTTTCAAAGGATACTTAACAGATTAAACTCTACAACTATGTACCAACAGTACACACAACTCAACTGAACTAATGACATTATCAGTTATAACCAAGTTTGCGTAAGTTGGGCAGTGACAACGATGTCACAGCTGCTAGTCTATAATGAGTTTAAAACATTGAATATCCCACTATTTCAGAGCTATAAATATGAGAAAAATATGCCTCTCAGAAATAGTGAACTACAGTAATTTTAATCACTTTTTTCTCTCTTCTACCATCATCCCTATTCTTACCTTCCAAACTTCTTTCCTCCATTTGTTTTGTAATCTAATTGCCAAGTTACCCCACTCTAAGAACACCTTTATTACAGTTCTACACAATGCAGCTCTAGATTAAAACTCCTGCTAGGATTTAAAACGTGTCAAAAGTCATAATTTTTAAACAGGTAAATGAAAAAATTAAATATTTTGAGAACAATACATTCCAGAGACACTCAAAATATATAGCAGTGGCAACCAGCAATAATTCCAGGGGTCTTTTAGTAAACTTTGTCAAAACATAGAAAGATCTAAAACTATGCTTTTTGTGAAAGTTCATTTTATTCTTTTTGTTTTTCTTCTAAGCATGTGATCAGGGAATGAATTCAAATGCCAGCTCTGCCACTCATTAGCTGTGTGACTTTTTTTTTATTATTGAAGTATAGTTAATTTACAATGTTGTGTTAGTTTCAGGTGTGCAGCAAAGTAATTCAGATACACATACATTCTTTTCTAGATTCTTTTCCCATATAGGTTGTTACAAAATATTGAATATAGTTCCCCATGCTATACAGTAGGTCCTTGTTATTTATCTGTTTTATACATAGTAGTGTGTATAAGCTACTCCCAAATTCCTAATTTACCCCCCCACACACACTTTTCCCCTTTGGTAACCATAAGTTTGTTTTCTATGTCTGTGAGTCTGTTTCTGTTTTGTAAATAAGTTCATTTTTAGATTCCACATATAAGTGATATCATATGATACTTGTCTTTCTCTATCTGACTTCATTTCATATGATAATCTCTAGGTCCATCCATGTTGCTGCAAATGGCATTATTTTATTCTTTTTATGGCTGAGTAATATTCCATTGTGTGTGTGTGTGTGTGTGTGTGTGTGTGTGTGTATACACCACATTTTCTCTATCCATTCATCTCCTGATGGATATTTAAGTTGCTTCCATGTCTTGCCTATTGTAAATAATGCTTCAGTGAACACTGGGGTGCATGTATCTTTTTGAATTATAGTTTTTTCCACATATACTCCCAGAAGTAGGACTGCAGGATCATACTGTAGCTCTATTTTTAGTTTTTTAAGGAACCTCCATACTGTTCTCCATAGTGGCTGTACCAATTTACATTCCCACCAACAGTGCAAGAGGGTTCCCTTTCCTCCATACCCTCTCCAGCATTTATTATTTGTAGACTTTTTGATGATGGCCAGTCGGACTAGTGTGAGGTGATACCTCACTGTAGTTTTGATTTGCATTTCTCTGATAATTAGCGACACTGAGTATCTTTTCATGAGTCTCTTGGCCATCTGTATGTCTTCTTTGGAGAAATGTCTATTTAGATCTTCTGCCCATTTTTTGATTGGGTTCCAAGATGAACACTACAATAGTCCAGTTAACATCCTTTATCATACATAGTTACAATATTTTTCTTGTGATGAGAACCATCAAGATCCAGTCTCCTAGCTATTTTCTAACATGCAAAACAATATTATTAACTATAGTCACCATGCTGTACATTACATTCCCATGACTTATTCATTTTATAACTGGAAATTTGTATTTATTCTTGATTGTTTTTCTCTACTCACCAGAGAGCCTTCTTCCCGTTTACTAATGAGGACACTGGTGATCCTGGAGGGCTTAAGGGATGGCTATGAGGGTATGGCTAAGAGAAGACAGTCCATGTGTTTCAGATACTATGGCCATTAACACAGAAAACTTTTTGGTCCAGTGACATATGCATAAAATTTTAAAAGGGGTATGTCTAGGTCTCCCATGGCCCACTTACCAAACAAGGTCATCTGTTAGCTGGCTCAGATTTTCCCCAATAGGATTTAACCAAAGCTTTCCACTCACAGATGTACTCACCACTATCTTTCTTCCATTTCTTATCCAAGAACACAGTTAAAAACAGTAGCCATTATTTTAATGGGCCTGGCACATTACATACATCATCATTTAATCTTTACAAACTTGTGAAACAATAAGGTTATAGATAAACTCAGAGAAATTATGTAACTTGTCTAAATCCATTCAAATATTAAATGGTAAAGCCATGATTTTAACTCGTGTTACTCCTAACCTCACACTACAAGTCATTTTAAAAGTGTTTCCAAAACCTAATTAAAGAAAATTAACTCACCATCCATTAAAGTTCTTGCATACCTAAATAAAAAGCACTAAGAATCTGACTGGTCATTTCTTACCACCCCTAGTCAAGCCACTATCTTATTTCTTCTGGATTTATGTAAAAGCCTCCTAACTGGTGTTTCTTCCACCCTATTCCCTCCAGTCTATTCTTTTTTTTTTTTTTTCCCCCGGTACGCAGGCCTCTCACTGTTGTGGCCTCTCCCGTTGCGGAGCACAGGCTCCGGACGCACAGGCTCAGTGGCCATGGCTCACGGGCCCAGCCGCTCCGCGGCACGTGGGATCTTCCCAGACCGGGGCACGAACCCGTGTCCCCTGCATCGGCAGGTGGACTCTCAACCACTGCGCCACCAGGAAAGCCCCCTCCAGTCTACTCTTGAGAGCAGCCAGAGAGATTCTTTTAAAAAGGAAGTCAGTACTCCTCTGCTCAAAACCCTCCAATGGGTTAGATGCCCTCAAGATCCTTCATGACCTGTTCCTGATCTCTGATTCTTTCTCCAGCTTTAGTTCCTTCACTCAACTCTGACCTACAGGCTTCCTTGCTGTTCAGGAGAGTTCCTGCCTGATGGCTTTTGCAATGTCTGGTCCGTCTGCCTGACTGCACCTCCCCAAAACAGCCTAATGATTAACTCTCTTGCTTCTGTCAGATCTTTACTGAAGAGTGATCTTTACAGTGAGACCTTCCCTGGCCACACTAAAATTTCAACCTATATCCTCCTTCCCGGCTTTACTACTTTTGTTTTCAGCACTCATTGCGACCTAAGATACGGTATGTTTTTCTTAACTTTGTTTAGTATGCATGTTCAATAAAATGTGAACTACAGGGAGACAGGAATTTTTGTCTGTTTTGTTCATTGCTTTTCACCGATGCCTAAAACAGTGTTTGGAACATGGTGGGCGCTGAATAACTACTTGCGGAATAAACGAATTCCTGTCACCGCCTCCCGGTTCTCTCACACACGCAAAAATAAACATGTTTGTGCATATATCTTTTCCAGTAACATCCTTCCCCTCGGCCCCGCATCCCATTTCTCAAACTTGGCTCCTTCAAAAGGTCCCAAGCTCTTCCCTACTTCCTCATGCCAAGATTGGCGCTGCTGTGGGCCGACTTCCCCGCAGGCCAGGTCCTATCATCCGAAGGCCACTAAGGGACAGGGGACTCTTATGTTCGCAATCCCCGTACCCCGGGACCCTCTGCGGACGACACTCACATGTATCGGTGAACAGGCGGAACCCTGGCCGTCTCGGCCCGGAGGCGGTAAGGACAGCCTCCCGCTCACGAAGGCAGCGAGAAAGGACCCAATGAGGTGTCCTCGCTAAACGCCGGAGCGGTCCACAGATTCTTCTCCAAATTCAGTGGCCCCCTTCCCGTGCGCAGCCACACCACACTCCCCGGCGTCCACTCCCTCAGCCAATAACGCCAACCATTCTGCACCTCTTCCTCGGTCTCTATATTTTGTCGCCAGGTTGGGCAAGGGGCAAGACGCCGGACGTCGGGGTCTTTCTTTAGAGTTCCGTCGCGGAGGCTGTGAAGTCAGAGGAAAAGGCCGAGCTGAGGGTGGTGGCGGGGGATATCTGGGAGTTGCCAGCGGAGAGCGAGGGCGTTGCTCTCCTGGCCGGATGCGGAGCTGGCAACTCCGGCTGACTTAAGCTGGCAGCCAAAGGGCAATCTCTGAGCTCCCGGCGCTCCAGAAGCAGCCTTTTTTGTAGAAGCACCTGAAATGCAGGGTCTGGTGCACTAAGCAATAGCGGCAACACCAGCTCCAGCGACAGCTCTGGGGCCCTGTGTAGGAGCTCCATCCCCTTGTCTTTGTGTCCGCCTGCGTCCCCAGACCCAGAGGCAGGTATTTGGGTTTCCCAGTTTTCTGTGTCGTAGTGGTCGGGGCTGGTGGGAGGTAGAGGAAGGTCAGGTGCAACGAGCGGCCCCGCATTTCCGCCGTGAGTGATAGAGACCACCGGTGCAGCTGCTGGCTGCTGAGTACCGTCTCCATCCCTATTTACAGCCCGCCTTCCCCCTACACACCTGACTCTTTTGAGGACTGCAGGCGACTCTTCGAAAGGATCTACTACCAGACTGTTTCAGAGAATTTGCTATCGGCTCTCCCGTTGCTCAACATAGATTCGAACTCTTGCTTTGGTTTATTTCTTGTTTTCAAAGGTTTAGTCAGTTGTCGAGATGTGGCATTCCCTTGTGCAGTGGAAGAATGTGAACGAGTGGAAGTTTCTTTAGAATTGTTAGTGGTTGCTTTTCAGGGCCTCTTGTCCCTGTTTTTATTTGGGACAGAAAGACAACTTTTTGCGGCAAAGTATATAAAATAAATGAAACCCATTGAAGAAATGTGTAAACTGTTTTATTCGTAACGAAATATGCATCTTTTGCCCTATATTTTACCTTTTTCCCTTTGTGATGCATTTCCACTTAAAGTTCTTTGAGGGCGGATATTGTGTCCTGTTCACTGGTGGCCCCGAAGCTGGAAAAACACCTGACTTAAAATAGGAGCTTCAGGATATTTGTTGAATGAATGAATTTTCAAACCCAGCTCCTTATGTTGTTTTTTTTTCCTCAACTAGTCTCTCACCTCGGCTGTTTTTTCCACTGGCTTTCTTCCACTCACCAAGCGGCAGAAAATCTGTGTGTATTTGTTATGTGTGAACTTTTTTATGTGCACCCATCTAAGAGGTAGTTGAAGCTGAACACTGATGAAATGTTTAATGCCAACTACTGTTTTATCGTTTTGAATTATTTGCTTTTTCTGTATTTGGTTATTTGATTTTTAGTTGTCTAAGTGACAGAAGTATCTAATGGAAGATCAAATAGCATGGTATAAAAGGACTGCCTAATAAAATGCAATAGCTCAGGCTCTTCCTTCCTACCCTCAGTTCTGTTCCTTCAGAGATAATCATTTTTAACCTTTTCTAATTTTAGGTCTGTATGTTGAACAAGTTAAACTGCTAATTCTTTTTTTTTAAATCGACTTCTTAAGATAGGCCACACCATCCACAACCTCTCTACTACAATTTTTTTTTGTTTTGTTTTTAATAATTTTTATTGAAATACAGTTGATTTACAATGTTGTGGGTTTTTTTTTGTTTTTTGGCTGCATTGGGTCTTCGTTGCTGTGCGTGGGCTTCTCATTGCCGTGGCTTCTCTTGTTGGGGAGCACGGGCTCTAGGCGCGTGGGCTCAGTAGTTGTGGCATGCGTGTCTAGAACGCAGTCTCAGTAGTTGTGGTGCACAGGCTTAGTTGCTTCGCGGCATGTGGGATCTTCCCGAACCAGGGCTCAATCCGTGTCCGCTGCACTGGCAGGTGGATTCTTAACCACTGCGTCACCAGGGAAGCCCTCTTTTACAAATTTTTGAATCGTTATCACAATTTTTAGTTTTCATATTGGTTATTTTTACAATTCTAAATAATATATTTAAACTTAAGTTTTTTCATGTGAACTTTCGAAAATACATATATTTGGCTCCTTAGTTGGTAAAATGAGGGAAGTAGAGACTCTACCTTCCTTTACCGCCACAGAAACCACATCCATTCCCACCTTCCCTTAGGTGGACCTTTACTTGTACTTTGTCAAGGTTATTAATAGTTACAGTATATTTCTTAACTGCAGTTGTTTTTTGCTTTGTTTATGTGTTTAAAAACTAGTAAAATGTTACAATATTATGTCTTTGTAAATAATCTTCAGTGCTGAGCCAAGAAGTATGCTATTATACATTTCCTTCCCAATGTTTTAATTTCATGACCTTAGTACCACTCTAACAAGAAGATTTGTAATATTAACGTCCAACTGATTACTCTTTCTTCCTCTCCAATAACAAAAATTATGCCATAGTTAAATGTGCTTAATTTTTTGGATTATATACTTCTTATGTAGCTTTTGGCTCGCCTCACTTTCACAAAGTACTTTGCACTTTCTTTGAGGGAAAAGATGCATGTGCTTTATTCACCACATCCTCTCATTCTTTGTATGAGAACCTCCCTTACTCTGCTTGAAGACATTCCCCTTGGAGCCCAATTACCTTCTGTTTAATTGGAACAGATTACTTTCTAGTCCTTTGGTGCAGCTTCTATACTGGATTATATTCATTGAATTCTTGAGTAAGATCCATTGTTTCTTAACTCCACGTCTTTTATTATTTGGTTTTCTCCTCTGTTTTGTTAGAATACATCCTAAAGAAACTTATTCATTAAGGTATGTGGATGTGGATTTTATTTTTTAATGTTTGCATGGTTGTAAATTACTATTTTGCTATTATGAATGATAGTTTGGCTGGGTAAAGAAACAAAATTATGTTTTCTTCCAACTTTTCAAGGCTTCACCATCTTCCAACTTCTGTTGTTGCTCATGAGAATGAGTGTCTGATCTTGATTTTTTGATGCCTGAACTATTTTCTCTCTGAAATGATTAAAATTTTTAGTTATGCTTGATGCTTTGAAAATTTGTCATGGCATGTCTTGGTCTGAGTTTATTCTCCTTGCAGTTAACTCATTCAGTGGAGCTAGGATAAATGTCTCCATTTGGGTCTTTTTTCATTTATTCTCCTTGAAATTAGAAGCCTTTTTAATTTGAAGGTACATATTTCCCTTCAGTTGTGGGGAATTTTCTCCCATCTTTCGTAATTTATTCTCCTTTATTTTTCCCTGTTCCCTTTTTTGAAATGCTTACAAGGTGGTTGTTGAATTCTTGGGTTGATTCACTATGTGTGTTTTCTTTTCTGTCATGCTTTTTTTTATCTATTTGCCCATTTGCTTCATGTTCTGAGTAATTGTCTCAACTTTATTTTCCAACACTTCTATCTAGTTTGGTAATCATATATTTAAGTTCCAAGCACTAATTTTTAAAATTATTATTTTCTCATAATCTCTAAATTTTGTTTCATTTTCTTTTTTTAAATGAGATGAAATTTACATATATTAGAGTACACTGATTTTAAGTGATCAGTTTGAGGAGTTTTGATACATGTGAACAAACGTGACCCTAATCAAGATGTGAAACATTTGGACTACTCCAGAAAGTTCCTAAGTTTCCCTCTCCAATCCCGTCCCCCCACCCCCACCCAGCTAAGGCACTACAATTCTCTTTTTTATCACTGTAGTTTAGAACTGTAGTTCTAGAACTACATTTAAATGGAGCCATAGGATATGAACTCTTACGTGTCTACTGCTTTCATCAACATAATATTTTTGAGATACATCCATATTTTGGCATGGTTGTTCCTTTTTTGTTGCTTTTGAATAGCATTTCATTGGATAAATATGCTACAACTTGTTTATCAATTCACTTGTATGATGTTTACATTGCTTCCAGTTTGGGGCTGTTATGAGTAAAACTTCTGTGAACATTCTTGTACAAGTATTTTTATGGGCAAATGTTTTAAGTTTTCTTGGGTAAGTACCGAGTAGGAGTGGAATTCCTGAGTCATAAGGGGTATTTTTAACTTTAGGACAGTTTTCCAAACAGTTTTTCAAAGTTCTTATGTCATTTTAACACTACCATCAGCAGCAGAGTATCAGCTCCAGTTCCACATTTTTCTCAACACTTGGTATTGCCAGTCATTCCAATTTTAGCCATTCTGGTAGATGTGAAATGGTATGTTGTTGTGCTTTTAATTTGCAATTCCCTGCTGATTAATTATATTGAGAACTTTTTCATTTGCTTTTTGTCTGTTTGTATTCCTCCTTTGTGAAAAATACATGTTTCAGACTTTTACTTATTTTTGTTTTTATTATTGAGTTGTAGGCATTCTTTATATATTCTAAGTCTATCATATATACAAACATACATATAATACGTATACATCTATTTGATAAAAATGTCATATATAGATATAAATAATATTTTAACTTTGGCTTGGATTTTTATTTTCTCAGATGTGACTTTTGATGTGCAATGTTTTTAATTTTGATGAAGCCCACTTTATAAAGTTAATCTTTTATGGCTTTTTTTTATCCTGCTTGAGAAATCTTTGCCTATCCTAAAGTTGCAAAAATATTCTGTGTTTTTTAAATTTTTTTTTTGTAGAAGACTTACAGTTTTAGCTTTTACATTTAGGTCTATAATCCATATCAAATTTTTGTGGATGTAGCAGTAGGAGTTGAGGTTAATTTTTTCCCACGTGGATGTCTTGTTTTAGCACCATTCGTTAAAAAGACTATCCTTTTCCTATTGAATTCATTAGCCTTTGTTGAAAATCAATTCATTGTATTTAAAAATGTTTTTCATTTTAAAATTTAAAATGTTTTTTCCAATTTTTATGAAATGTATATAGCACATATATATAAATAGATACAGATATAGAATATGGGAATTATGGAGCATAATAATAATATGAACACCCTTAACCCACCAATTAAAAATAAGAATATTACTCAAAATTTTTGAAGCTTCTTTTGGGTTATTCCCTAATCTTATGACTGTTTTTCATACACAGTGGTAACCCTAGCCTCAGGTTTTTTTTTTTAATTCCTTTAATTTTTGAATATATTCTTACCTCATATGTAAGTATTCCTGAATTATTTATTATTTAGCTTTTGTGGTTTTTGAATTTTATGAATATTGGTGTAAGTTTTGTGTGACTTTTTTTCCTGCTCAACATTATATTTCTAGGATTCATCTATATTATTAAATGTTGCTATAGTTTGCTTGTTTTCCATCCTGTGTGTTCTTCCATTAGATGAATGTACCACAGTTTATTTAGCCATTCACCTGTGTGTGGACATTTAAGTTGTTTCCAGTTTAGAGATAATAGAAACAATACCACCCTGATCTTTCCTGGTTTCTGCTTGTGTCTGTGTGTAGGAGTTTCTGCAGGAACAAAATAGTGTCAAACTGTCTTCCAAAGTCATTGTACCAATTTACACTCTGTTTCTCCATAATCTAACATTGTGTATTATCAGATTTCTTAATTTTTACTGTCTCACAGGTATAAATTCTCATGTGATTTTAATGAACAATTTCTTGAATATTAATGAGGTTGTTTATCTTCTCATATATGTTGGCAATTCCTTTTCATTCTTTTATAAAATATGTTTTTCCATACCTCCTTTTTTATATAATTGGTGTAATATCTTCTCAAAATTTTCTCAAAACTTTCTAAATATATTAGAGTTAGTTTTGGTTTGGGGTTTTTTTCATAAATTATTTTGGTTGCATCCAGGGCAGATTTTTTTTTTTTGGTTTATTTTATTTTTTGCCCTTTATGCTATAGTCTTTCCTCAACTATCTGATGATTCCTGGACAGTTCCTCATTTAAGAGTTAAGGAAGACTGTCTGGGAGCATTTTGTATGTGGATAGGCTTGTTGACTGGAATACCCTGTTTTAGGATGGCTTGGTAGACAGCCAGATCTTAACTGGGGTCTTACAAATTCCAGAATTAAGAGGAGTTTGCTTTTGTCCACAGTGCTCATACCAACTATTTATTGTAATTCTCACACAGTTTATTTTATTCCTTTAGGGATGAACCATTTTGGTTTTTGTTTTTCTTTTGCTTAGAGGATAGTACTGGCCAGTACTGGGGGGCTGGTGGCAGAGTTGACTCTTCTGTTCTTCAGCCTTTCAAATTATCTTTCTCATTTCAAACCTTCTTCTGACTGCTGCTGTTCACCATTGTTCCTGCCTTCTATGAACCTGAAGCCTCTGAACTGAAGAGGCTGAGCAAAACTTCTTGACTGTATCATAGGTTGTAGCTTCCTTCTTTCTGTTTCTTGTGACAATACTCTTCCATATGCAAAATTCTTTACAGGAGTTTCTTGAAGTCTTTCATCAGCTCAAGGCCTTTTTCTGTCCTCTTCCTTGTTATGAGTTTATACATTTTAAAACAGTTCTTTTTAATGTTTTAATGAGGTTTCTGGGCAGGCATTTGAAAAGCAGTCTGTTAACTTGATTTAGAATTCCAGATTTTTATTGTAAAAGCTGAGAAGAGAAGAATGCAGTGCTTGACCAATGGAATGTCTTTTTCATGAGACACCTGGGTGAGAGAGAGATTTTTTGTTGGAGGACCTTTTTTGTTGTGGTTGCCATAATGTGATTCAGATTTTGGAGCAAGTTTTTTAATCTTCAGGCTGCTCCATGATAAAACTCTGGGACACCATTTGCTTTGGAATCTATGCTGCTAGGACCCCTCAGGACTTACACATAGAACATCTATTTCTAACCTAGAGGCAATAACATCTGTCAAGATCATTGAGGGGATTAAAACATCACTTGTAAAGCACCTAGCACAGAAACAAAAATTGATTAGTTAAGTAACATTATAGTGCTGTCTGTTATCTAGTTTAATTTTTATACTATTAATAGAGTCCTTGATTATTTAAAGTTTCTGGTTGGTATCCTTATTTCCTCTTTCCTGACTCCCCTCACTCTGAAAAAGGAAACTCTGTGGGTTATTCAAGCTTTAGGTAAAGAGAAGAGCCTTACTGATATGCATATGCAATAACAAACTTCCTCTACACTCTTAGAACTGTCAGACATCCTTGTAGAGGGAATGTTCTGTCTTCTCTTTATATGCCATTGAAAATCTTCGATTTTGATTTAGAGCTGCAATATAAATCATGATTGGGTGGTTTTTCCTCTTTGATATTGTTTTGAAATTTTTTAACTTTTTTTTTAACTGTAAAGTGTACAGATTGGCATTTTCCTCCAAGTTATATTAGTTATCATGTTTAAGGTCAGAAAACACTGGCTTAATGTCTAGTTGATCTATCAAAAACTTCTCTCCTTTTCTAGGTTATCTTGGAAGATCTAGGACTCCGAAATGTTTCCCTTGAAGGATGCCGAAATGGGTGCCTTTACCTTCTTTGCCTCTGCTCTGCCACATGATGTTTGTGGAAGCAACGGGCTTCCTCTCACACCAAATTCCATCAAAATTTTAGGGCGCTTTCAAATCCTTAAGACCATCACCCATCCCAGACTGTGCCAGTATGTGGATATTTCTCGGGGAAAGCATGGTAAGTTGCTGTTGTTGTCTCCTATTTTGTGTTCTCTATCCTGTTACCCTGGTTAGGTTATAATATACATTGTAAACATATAAAGTAATCAGTATGTGTGTGTACAAGTACCTTCACCTTTCACTCTAGCCAAACTGCATCATTTGAGTTTTCCTTACTACATTCGAATGATTCATATTTCTTAGATCTGAGAATCAAGATTTTTAATTTTCTCTTTCAGGAAAGCCACCTATCCTCAAGCATTTCTTCACCTCTCTAAGAAGGAAATGAAAGTTCTAAAGTTAGAAACTTTAAAATTCTCTATTACAGTGTATTTTATGATTGAAAGTAATAATTTGGGTTAAGTTTCTTCAAATGAAAAGAGAGTCACTAATTTTTTATCTCTTTGGAGCTGCATTAGTCTTTTCATATAGGATTTCATTTGGAAAAGTTGAACTGTATTGGTTAAAAATTCGGTGTTTCACCAGGAAGATGTTTACTGCCTTTTTTTCTTCTGTAGCCTGTATCTTAGTCCATTCTGGCTGCTAAAATAAGACACCATAAACTGAGTGGCTTATAAACAAGAAAGGTTTATTTCTCACAGTTCTGGAGATTAAGGCACCAGCAGATTCCACCTCTGGTGAGGCCAGCTTCTTCATTGACAGCCATCTTCTCACTGTAACGTCACATGGTGGGAGTGGGAAGGGAGTTCTCTCAGGCCTCTTTTGTAAGATCACTGATGCTGTTCAGGAGGGCTCCACCCTCATGACCTAATCACCTCCCAAAGCCCCACCCCCAAACACCATCACACTGAGGATTAGGTGTCAACATACGGATTTGGGTGGAGGGGACACAAATGTTCAATCTGTAGCACCCCTTGAAGGTGCTTATGTTAGCAATATTTTAATTATTTTAAACTTATTTTTGAAAGCTTAATTGCATGCTGAGGTTCCATTTCTTAGAATTATTTTAAATGCATCTCACTGAAATATATTTAATTTTTCTAACAAAATGATTTATGAAAGTTAACCCTATATACTTGCTGATATTGTCCTGTTTTTATTCCTACAAAAATGGCATTTTCAGGTGTTTTAACCTAACATTAAAGACGTTCAGAAAATGCAAACTGTATTTCCTTTATTGTTTTGCTGAAAAACAGGCTAAATGATACTTTCAAGGTTATGCCTCTTAAAAAATAGTTGCTCTGAAAGTTTTCTAGACTGAGTAGAAAATGTTTTTTGTAATAAATATTATCGATGGCTAATATTTATTGAGTGTTTATTATGTATTAGGCAGTATTCTAAGTATTCTAAGCTTTACATATTTTAATTAACTTAATGCTTACAACCTTAAGGTGAGGTAGAAACAGGTAAGGAAATTGAGGCACAAAGCAATTAAGTAACTTCTGGCAAGTTTGTTGTTTAAAAACAAGCAAACAAAAAACCTTTTGCTAACGTTTTTATTTGATAAATGGCTTCAATGACGTTAACTAAATTATAGAACTCATTTGTGGCTTTTTATATAATCGAATACTTGATAGATATTGTCAATCCCTGAATGCCTCAAACACCACCCCCCCAATCCAATTACAAATTCTAAAGAATTTCCACTTGTGGGGTTGACCTAGTTCCAAAATCACTCCAAACTTAGCAATATAGTGGATCATCATTATCATCTGTAGCGAGTAACCATAATTAGTATTGCTGTTTTACATCAGCAAATTTGGAGTATGCCTGTCTTCCCAAAGTCTTGCCACTTTACTCAGTTCTTAGGACTTCTTCATCCTTGTATCCTGAGGTGCCCTTTATTTCTTCCCACTGTGTCTGGAAGCATGTTTAGAGCATCACTTCATATGACTGGGGTCTTGCCTCTGTCCAGTTTTCCCTAGGCTTTCTTTTCATGGGATAATTGACTCAGTAGTCCTAGATACTTCTTGAGCTCCTTCTTTTCATTCCACTATCTAAATGAGGCCCTGTAAACACTGAACTAGGAAAAACCTATGACATAATCCCTTTGGAGAACACTACTGCTAACTGCCCAGGAACCGTCTTTTTAGTTATAAATGTGCGTTAGGAAGTAATCTCCTTAGACACCGTTAGACTCTCTTAATGTAGAACCCAGCTCAACATCTAGGTAGTCTCTTTAGACCCATCTACCATATTGCTGGTTACTCTGTTTCCCCTGCTTTCCCTGCTCCTGGATCTCAGCAGCCCTTTCTTCTAGGGACACACAGGTCATGGATGTGTGTAAAATTCATATATTTTAAGTTTGGCTGCCTGGAATGAAAATATCAATGATTGTCAAAAGGTTAGGGAATTTGATTATTTTTTTACTATTGGCAATGTTCATTGTCCTGAAAAGTTGTATGCATCGTAAGGTGTAAATAAATTAGAATAAGTGTCGTCGTGAAGGTCTTTTTGTTCCAAAACATCCCAGTCATTTCAGTTGAATTTAGTTTGAAAAGTTTGAAAAGGCTCTACTCAACAGTCTCCTTAGTGAACAACACATATTTCTCGATGATTTAATACCACATGATTTTGGTTTGGACTCCACTTAATTGTCTCCTCAAAGAATTTTGATTTTGGTTCCTTTCCCCCCTTTATTCTGTTCTTACTATACAGATATCTCACAGTTTGTCATTGTTAGTCCCCCACCTCCCCACCTTTCCCTTTTTACTTGGAGTAATGTGTGACATGTGGTTTGTTTTACTAACATTATGTTTTTACATGTTAGGTTAGCTCAGAAGTCAGGCTGTCACTGTTTCCTATGGATCATTCAAAACTGATTCAAGATGATGTTAGTTTCTTGCTAACTCAGCAGAATAATGTATTTAAACTCAAGAATAGTGTACCTTAGAATTTGTGCACTTGATTTATTAAAGAGAAGTTGAGTAAAATATCTTTAAAAGAAAAAAGCCAATAAAGCATGAAAATACTTAAGTTAACAAACTTAATCTTTTTCTTTTGAACTTGAAATCTCAGCAGTTTTAGAAGCAGAATAAGGATTATAAATGGTAATACATTCCATTTTATTTGGTATTGGTTACCCAGAAATCTTTTGTTTATTGCTAGGAAAATCAAGAACAAAATTATTTTAACTAACAGATTTGAAATTTAGGTAGAGAATAATAGAATTGTTAAGAACCTATAACATAATGTATTCTATATCTCTAGCTGCATATATATTTCAACCTAAGTGTCTATATCAGTTTAGAGTTCCATCAAAGAAACAAAACCAGTAGGAGATAGATAGCTAGATAGCTACACAGATACAGATTAATTGCTTGGAGTTGGTTTATGTGATTTTGGGGTTGGGTAGGCTCATCTGAAATCCATAGGGCAGGTCAACAAGGACAAGCTGAAGTTTTAGACAACAGCTGAAGTCACAGACTAAGTGTGGAGTTTCTTCTCCAGAGAAGAGTTGATTCTGCTCTTAAGGCCTTTACAACTGATTGAATCAGGATCACCCAGATTATCTAGGATAATCTTCCTTACTTAAAGTAAACTAATTGTAGATTTCATTTATTAAATGCCTTCACAGTAACACCTAGATTAGTGTTTGAATAACTGGAGACTGCAGCCTAGCCATGTTGACTCGTAAAACTGACAATCACAGTAACCTAGTAACAATACTGTTTTTTAAGCACAGAATTTTTCTTTATCAGTTTTACTGTATAAATATTTATTTAGAGATTCTCTTTAAAAGGTAATGAGCTAGGGGCTTCCCTGGTGGCGCAGTGGTTGCGCGTCCGCCTGCCGATGCAGGGGAACTGGGTTCGCGCCCCGGTCTGGGAGGATCCCACATGCCGCGGAGCGGCTGGGCCCGTGAGCCATGGCCGCTGGGCCTGCGCGTCCGGAGCCTGTGCTCTGCAACGGGAGAGGCCACAGCAGAGGGAGGCCCGCATACCACAAAAAAAAAAAAAAAAAAAAAAGGTAATGAGCTAGTCTCAGTTTTTAATGTGAATAACAAAAGAATGATGCAGTAACTATATTCTAATAACTTTTCATGTTTTAACGCATTTACAATTTACCTCTTTCTTTAAGCTAAAAAAGTTTCTTTTAATCTTTCAATCTGTTTTAGTCCCTCATTTTATTCAACACCTTTATTATCTGTCTTGCTTAATACTGTACTCTCTTCCATTTCTTAGCAATGACTTAAAACATACAGTTCAAACTGTATGTACACTACAGTTATGTTTGGCATTCATCAACTATTTGTTAGAAGAAAGATTATTTCACGGTTCTTGTATGTTCTACTCTTTAAAGTTCATCTTGGTGTCACATTTGTTTTTTATAAATAATGCCACTACATTGCTGACTTATATTTGGCACATTATGATTCTCAAATATTTCTGTCATATTTTATTCTGTGAAACTATATTATTTTATAACAAACAGAAGTTATTTTCAAACAGTGGTCCTGAGTTTCAGAATGAAGACTCTCTAACAATTTTTTGAAAAAAACTGGTTCTTATTGGAAACATTGTTTTGGTATACACTCTATTACCTCTGGGAGAATCTTTGATATTCTGCCAAGGATTATGGTTCTGCTGTCTTTCAGTAATACTTTGAAGGTCCATAGTATCCTAAAGCTTTGGCAAACTCTGGCTTATGATATTTTGAAGGAGTTTACTGAAGAAGCCTGATAATTTTTTTTTCCTAAATCATTTTAAGCCTGACAAATTTTAGGCTAATGCCAAACACTTTGAAAATTCTTCATAGATATGGAGACTTATGAATATATAATTTAAAATTATTCATTAATGGGATATGCACATTTTAATATATTCTGATGGTTTTGTTTTATGTTAAAATCAGTGCTATTGTGGTGTTATTATGCCTAGTTTACAACATAGGCATATACTTTCCTAGGCAGGACACACTTCTGTTTAGACAATGACTATCATTGTGTGAGACTCATTCATTTCTAATGGCTACATTGAGACTTTGCTCAAGTTAACTCATTTAACAAGTATTTTTAAATTAGATGCTTATATGTTTGAGGTATGATTCTAGACACTGGGGATGCACTTTGAACAAGACCAATATCCATCCTGGCATCATGAAATGCATTATCTAGTAGAGAACAAAGACATTAGATAAAAATGCATACAAATCTTTAGGAGTTGAAATAAGTGCTACAAAAGAAAAGTACATTGTGGAATAGATTATATGATAGGAGGAGCAAATTGATTTGGGGGGACCAGGAAAGTGTTCCTGGAGGAAATCACATTTAACTGAGTAATGAATAATAATAATAGCTAACTCTTAGGGCTTCTTATGTGCCAGGTTCTTATTATGTTTTAACTCATTTTAACCTCACAACAGCTCTATGAGGTAGGTACTGTTGTTTTACGGAAGAGGAAACCTTGGCATAGAGAGGTTAGCAAACTCCCCCAAGGTCACATAACTAATGAGTATGAAACCTAAAATTTGAGCCCAGACAGAATAGTCTGTGCTCTTAACCACTATGTTTCATGATAGGAGTTAACTGGGAGAAGGAACAAGGAAGATCATTTTAGGCAATGGGAATCCATGTGTTAGTATTTTAAGGTAGGAAAGGGGAAGGAAGAAGACCAGTGTAACTGGAAGTTGGTGAGTGACAGACAAAATAACAAAACATAAAGCTAGACAGGGAGTTACGTATTCAGATTTATTAATTATTATATTATCACTTAGATTTTAGTATAAAAATATTTTGGAGAGGGAATAAGAATTAATATGAAAAGATTAGTTAAGAGATTGTTATAGTAATCTAATGAGGGGTGATGTTGGATTGGACCCAGATTGTGGCAGATGGAGCAAACTTTGCAGATTCAGGAAACATTTGCGAAATAGAAATAGCAGGGCTTTTTCTTTGGATTTGAGAAAGGGAGATTACTCCTAAATTTGTAGCTGGAGCAGCAGGCAGGATAGTGGTACCATTTACTGAAACAGTACTAAAGGGAAAGGCTTAAGGAGCAAAATATAAATTCAGTTTTAGTCCTGCTGTGTTTGAGGTAACTTTTATATTAAAGTGAGAAACAGGCTATAAAAGCCTGGAGTTCAGAAGAGAGTTCTGGGCTTGAGATAAAATTTAAGAGTCTTTCAACCTTGGAAGTAAATAAGGAGAAAACACAGTCTGAAGACCCAGAATCAAAGGTGGAGGCACTAGAAGCATTTAAATTTGGGTAGAAGAGGTACCAGTCTACAGAGGAGACTGAGGAGAGGTAGCCAGATAGGTGTAAGGAAAATTGAGGTGGTAAAAAATGTGGTAAGAGGGAAAACAAAGGAATGCTGCTTCCCATTTTGGTTTTCTGACAATATTATTTACTTTTTCCTTCTAGAACTTCACAGTTGTGCTAAATTGCTTAGAATTCAACTTTGCATGCTCTTTTCTTTATTGAATTGAAGAACTAGAACTTTTATCTCAACTTTCATATTTATTTTCCTTTTTTTCCCCTCATTAAGTGTTCTTTCAAATTTAATTTTCTTTAAGTTCCTGTTTAGATCATTTGGAGTTTTTTTCTGAAAGTGATAGTTTTCATTTATAGTTTTAAAATTTTGTGTTTCAGTTCATTCTATGTAATGCCACCACCTCAGTTTGAGCTTCCAAGATGTGACCCGTTCAATATCCTGCCCTCACACCTCACATGATTGCCGGTGTACCATTGTCCTTCATCTCTACTCCCAGCAGGGAAGACCAGACCTTGAAGCAGTCCTTCCCATCTTCTGCTCTCATTTTTCTACCTTTGCTGTTTTTCATTTTCACCAAACCTCCTTGCAGTTATCACTATTTCTGGTCCCTTTTCACCTTTACTTCTTTATCTTGTCTTAGCTTGCCATCTGTATTATGTGTTTACCTTCTTCCTTATCTTAGAACTCATTTTGCATAGATATTCATAGTACTCCAATTTCTTTCTCCTGAAATAACCTTATCAAATCTCCAGCCACTTGTGAGCCCAGTTGTGCTTTTCTCTCACTCCTCTTACATTCTTTCATCTCAAAAGGAAAAGAGTTTGCTGATCTGCTACTGTGTCAGACAAAGTGTTAGTCACTAGGTAACTGATGATTACATTAAAAATGTATAGACCTTCAAAACTGTGCTGTCTTATTCTTGAACAGTTGATCTGTTGGAAAATAAAAATTGCATCATGATATAGATTGTGCCCACCAAAATTTTATATTATTACTAATCTCAGCAAGCCCCATGATGTTACAAGTAACCCCAAGTTGATTTTCTGTTCTTTCTCCATAGTCATGATTCAGAACATTTCTACTTTTCTCAAATTTCTGAACTCAGTTTCAAAGCCCTTATGTTTGAACCAGACCATCAAGACAATTTGTCCCTAGCTCCCAATTTCCCCTTCACTTCAAAATTTCTTTATATCTTCATCCAAGCTTTTTCTTCTCCTAGTCTGTGTCGGAAGAAGGATTGCTTCTTTTTGCCAAAGGTAAACTTTTCCAGCTGTATTTCCTGATGCACATGGGAGAAATTCTAGAGAAAAACACAAGATGAAAAGAAATTGTTATTTAATGTGTTGTTTTATTACACATTTATCCTGTTATTCTACATATTTGATTTTTATGTAGTTAATGTAGACTTTGAAAAGCTCTTTTAAAATATCATTCGTACTATATGTTAATAACTTTAGTGGGGTATATTATTTTGTTATTAAAACATTGTGTTAATCAAATATAAAGTGGAGTTGGTGTTTTTTTTTACTCAGAGAGACTGGTGGTGGTGGCTGAACACTGTGAACAGAGTCTAGAAGACTTGCTTCGAGAAGGGAAACCCGTGAGGTACTGTATAATATCAGGACAATTACATGAAAAGCAGAAATTGGCAAACAAAAGGCATTTTAACTAGAAACTGCAGGATTTTAGTTTCTTCTGTTACTTGTTTAATGATAAAATCCAGGTGTAAATTTTCACTTTAGGAAATTTAATTCACAGGCCTCACAGAAATTCAACATTGACTTTATCCAGTGTTCAGCTTTTGTGAGGTAAGCATAGTACTTCTGCAAAGTACTTGACAAAAAATTACTAAAGAGGATATACAGGAAAATTTGAAATCTTTTTAGTACCAAGCATTTCTCTAACTGAGTTTTAAGAGTATTTCCTGAGAGAAGTACATGGTAAATTCTCACAGGGCACTGGTATTCTTAGGGACATAGGACATAGGACATAGTGAACTGTGTAGAAGGCTAGATTGAAGAATAGAGAGAAATAATAATCATGGCTTGGGTGGAATGTAATCATACAGTTTAAATTCAGTTATTTCAATGACACATGAAATTTACTTTCTAAGGCATTTTTGGCAAGAAAAGTGGTCTAAACTTTCTTACAAATATACTATTAAATGAGCTTCTTCACAGATTTTCTGAAATTATCTTAAAATTATGAAAAATGTTTCTTTAATGAATTAAGTTGTACTAAACCAATGAAAAATATTTGCCATGAGCCTTTATAGGATTGTAATTATCCATCCTAGATTAAAGAAATATTCTTGGTCAATACTCTTTAATCATTGCTATATTATAGATGAAGTTAAATCTTTTGCAAGGGAGGAAAAATGTGTATCTTACTAAATGGTAGTAATTTAATAGCAGCAAAACAAATAAATTGAATAAAAGTACTTTCCTTGCTACTTTAAATGGTTTGGTTTTAAGTGGTCGCTGAAATGAAAGATGCAGATATCAAGTATCCAGTTGCCTCACTTGCTTTTTTAGAAAAGTCTAATCTGACCATGGTGATAAAAGTGACTTTTCTATATATTTAACCTAACTTAGTAAATATGTTTTTATAGGTATAATTTTTGCATGTCACAAATCTTTAATTGTATTTTTTAAGAACATATTACTCTTTGCCCAGCAGTTTAAATTTACACTTTAATTTATAGCCACCAATGCAAAAAAAAAAAAAAAAAAAAGTTCTCTGTGAAAGCTAGTTGACATTAAAATTGAAAACCAATTGTAGTTATGTCTTTAGGAATTTTAACTGAGTTTGGGTTAAATTTGTATAAAGATTTACAATGCAATATGTATGATGAAAAAGCCACTAACTAGCTAGGCAGCCTTGGACTGGTCTCTTAATCATTTTCCATATCTGTAGAACAAGGAGTTTTACTTGAACTAGGGATCATTCTAGAGGAAGTTATTGTCAACTTTCTATTTTATTTAATATGAATTACATGTGATAATATATTAATCAATTGCCTTTGTAAGCATATGTTTTCTTATACTAATATATTATACTAGTATATTAACCTACTATTCCCCATTACTTAAATGGTAGATTTTTTTGACAGAAGAACCCATGACAAGTCTAAGTGTAAAATTCAGTGCTATAATATAAAAGGCAAGTTGTTTTAGAAACATCTATTTTATGATCCAGCAATCCTCCTCCTAGGTAGAGGATCTCCTTAAATTTGTGCCAAAGAGGTACATCATTTGCCTCCCTGTAGTCCCAGCCCTGCTTTGGCATTTAATCAAGAGAAAGGAAAAATGCATGCCCACCAAAATATTTGCTCAAGAATGTTCCCAGAAACATTATTCATAGTAGCCCCAAACTGGGAAGAACTCAAATATCCTTCAGTGGGAGAATGGGTAAGCAGATTGTGGTATATTAATCAACAATAAAACGGAATAAACTACTAATACAACAACATGATGAACCTTAGAAATATTATCCTGAGCAAAAGAAGCCAGACACAAAAATCATATTCTTCCATTTATATGAAGTTCTAGAACAATCAAAACTCATCTATGGTGATAGATATAAAAATAGTGCTTGACTCTGGTTGGGAAGAGGGCAATACAAGTACTGATTCAAAATAGCCTTGACTGAACTATCTGGGGAATGGAAATTTTTACATCTTGATTAGGGTATTACTTACATGGTGCATGTTCTTGCAAAACTTGTCAAAATTCACTGACGTATACACTTAAGAGTGTGCATTTTGCCTATGTAAGTTATACCTCAAAAATTTTTTAAAAGCCTGTTGAGTTATTTATTTGGCTTGAATTGTGAGTCTTGCATATAGCAACAATGTTATGTTGTTAATGAAGATGCTTCATCCAGTGGCATACTTGTTTGTATTTCTTTGTTTCTATAAGAAGAAATAGTATGAATTAGTTATTACTGCTTAACAAATTACCTCAACACTTAGCAGCTTAAAATAATAATAAACATTTATCAATTTATACAATTTCCCTGGGTCAGGAATTCAAGAACATTTAGCTGGGTGGTTTTAGCTCAGGATCTCATGACATTGTAGTATATCAACTGGGGCTGTAGTCATCTGAAAGCTTGACTGGGGATTCAGTCAACTGTTTCTAAGTTAGCTCACTCATTTGGTGCCAGTTGTTGACAGGTGGTTTATTTCCTCCCTACCTTGAGAGCCTTTCCATAGACCTTTTGGTTATTCTCACAATATGGTGGTTGGCTTCTCTCAGAGTGAGTGAGTGAGCAATCTAAGAGATGAGAGAAAGCAAGGTGGAAGCGGCAATGCCTTTTATGACCTCTCCTGAGGAGCCGCTCATTGGATACAGAGGTCAGCCGTTAATTCTATTCAGTGTGGGAGAGGACAACACAAGAATGTGAATCCCAGGAGTCAGGGGGCATTGGAGCATCTTAGAGTCTGGCTGTCACAGAAGTCTTGGAGATCATACAAGTACTAGAAAAAAAAAAAAGGGAAAAGGTAGGAATGAAATACTAAATCAACATTAACACTAACTGGAAAGTAAAGTTCCTAAAATTATTCAATACTCATTAGGGTACTTGGGACAGAAAAAGGGAAGAAGTTTACCCTATGAAGAGGACAGATTATTAAGGGAATATCCAGAAGTACCAGAGGATATAGCTATGCCGTGATTGGAATTGCTCTACATCATGTAAATTGATGTTACCCATGGTCTTGTGCTCCCAGCCGTTCCAGAGGACTCTATAAGCCACAAGTAGAGTAGTTCTTGTCATCAGGGTGGTAGTATCTGACCTTCCTTTACTTACTGAAAAGAACTAAAGGAGAGAGAAGCTGGTGATTCAGAAGACAAATTTCCATTTTCATCATTTTACCTCACTCTACCCTTTTACTTTATTTACTTTTGATTGTACTGTATAAGGGTATAATTACCTTTGCTTTGTCAATAAGATTAAATCCATTAGCTCATGAAAAGTTTTACATTTCTGTGCTTGTTATCATTTATCGTTGTTTTAGAGATAATAAATCTCATAGCAATGGATACCAGTAGCCTCAACGGTGTAAAGGTATAAAGAAGCCACCTTTCTTCAATGCCCTTGTATATGTCTTCATGAGGATAAAATGTTATAGATGGAAGCATATTCTTTGAGTAGGTAGCAGAACATCAATAGGATTAAATGCAGATTTCATACTGTCTTTCATGACATTTACATGGTCTTTTTCATTTATTTGAAATAGAACGTATGGTAGTCTTATGGGTCTTTGTAATTTCTTCAAGTGAGATATTTTTAAACATTTTTGTAAAGTATTGTTTTTAATCATTCTGGTAATAGATTAAAATTCAATATTTTCCTTGTTCATTTTGGGATATAACATTCAGCACTTACTGCCTTTTAGTAGAAATGATTCTTTCAGGTTCAGTTCCAAGTTGTTATCTGATCCATCCATCTAAATTAGCTTTGTTGAAAACTATTTGACTTTCCACATATTTGGATTACATTAGTCTCCAATAACAGAGCAGGTTTCATGTGCAGAGTTGATGTGTTGCAGTTTTAATTAATTCTATAACCTATTTATGGAAAGTGAGAAGATGTTCTTATGGCTTATAAATCAGTTCTTTCCCCTACTGCCAAAAGTAAGCACCCCGCACCTGTAAGAAAGGCTGATGCAAATTAAACAGGAAATCTATTTAGATGGGATTGCTATTTGAGAGCCATGATTTTTACTTGTACATCTGTCTCTAACTGTTGCAAAACTGTAAGCTGCCAGTTGTCTGGTAGTTATTTGCAGTTCATTGTCCAAACTTAAGCATCATTTAAGCATCATTATGTCTTACTGGATTTATATTTTGAAGAACATTTTGCGTCTTCTGTAAAACTGGTGGGATGGGGGATAGAGGAATGAAAACTAGAAACTTAGAGAAGAGTCTTGTATCAATTTACTCACTAACTTTTTTCATGATGAATTTAATATCACTTAACTAAGCAATATTGTACTAAAACATTATGGTAGTAATTCGTATTACAAATGTATTGTAACTTAAGACTATCTTGAGGTTTCAGATCTCGCTAGAAAATTAAGTGTTCTTTCTTGTTATAATTTTAATAGCCATAAAACCCTTTTGAGAATTCATGTTATCCAAACCAAAAATAATAATTTTGTGCAATGACCTGGAGCTTATAATTGAGTCAGTCTTTTATGAAATAATGTTATTTGTGAGGGTAGTTTGCTAACCTGGTTTGAAAGATAAAACTCATTTTCTTTAGAGGCTATTCAAGCTTGAATATGAGGAATTAATTTTGGAGAAAACTTCTCTCTTTTCAGTGGCTTTTATATATTACTTGTGCCAGAGTTCTCTCTTGCCAGTATCCTCTCCAGTTTCAGTTAAATGATCAAAATTATTTGCTGGAAACATAGAAGCATGGAATTCAATTAAACTCCTATAACCAGTACATTTCAAGAAAAAAAGTACAGTGTTTGAAAGATTTGTTTGAAATCATCTCGTATTTGGTGCCTGTGAATCTATTTAATTGCTACCCTAAAGCCAGATTCAAGGTACTGAAAAGTGGAGAAATTTAAATTTCATCTCATTTCTAAAATATTTTCCAGAAAATGTTAAAAAAGAGATACACCTTTTGTCACTCTTGTTAAAACAAGCATGAGGGAAATGGTTTGTCTTTTAAGTCTAGGTGCTATTTGGAAAGCATTTCCCGTTGTGTTATTCAGAGCATGTACTTTTTCTTAATCTATAAAAGTGTCAGCAAGTATAGTTCATAGACAGATATGCAGCAGAGTTTTGGCACTTGCAGTAAAGCTCCTGCATTGTCCTTACATTTGCAAATGAAGGCAGGGCGAGTAGTGCAGTCAAGTTTCTTTAATAAAATGTCATTTGTCATATGTTTTTAGGGTTATGATTTTGAAAATTTACCAGAGAACCATCAACATTGCAGAGGTTATACACGAGACTTTGATGGGAAGCAGGCTATGTCTGCAGCTGTTCACTAGCTTGATGGAAAACATGATATGACTTACTCAGATGAGTAAGTTTTATTTGCCCCTATTAAACGATTGCCTACTCACTGAATTAGATACTCCAAAGAATTTTGAACACATTCTAGAATACGCTCCACAGATGGATAATGGGCCATGGGTCATAGTCATCAGAAATAGATAGTAGATACTCTTATTTTAGAATATAACCTGGTGGTAGAAGTTAAGGCTCTCATACATTTTTTGCCTTCAAGGGCCCTGGTTTCAAAATGCATTTGAAATTACCACAGTATAGTCAAGTAACTTAAAGATTTATATAACTGATGTGTATTTTTCTTCCAGTTTTACTTGTCTTGTTTAAAGACAGAAAATAATACCAAAAAAAGATGCTCTTCACCAGGCATGGAATCTTGCAGCAATCTTTTGCTTTCTCCCTCCCTTGTATCCTTTATCCTATTTGCCAGTCAAGTATTGTTAATACCACCTCAGTGATATTTCTCTTGTCTCTGCTGTCCTCTACATTGTTTAATTCAGGCTTCATTAACAGAGAGCTTGACTATTGCATTGCAGCATTCTCCTAACTGGTCTTCCTGCTTTTAGTCTTTCCATACTCCAGTTACTCCTACTTTCTGCTGCTGTATTAATATTGTTATAGATGAGTCCATTCCCTGCTCAAAAACATTTTGTGGTTCTCCGTGTGTGTGTGTGTGTGTGTGTGTGTGTGTGTGTGTGTGTGTGTGTGTGTGTGTGTGTGTGTGTGTGTGTGTGTGTGTGTGAAGAAAATGCATTTTATAGGCATAGGACCTGACTTCAAACTCTCTAAATTACTTCCAGAGTATCTAAATTGTTCAAGTATTTTCATTGTTGCCAATATATGGTTGAAGAAATTGAGTGCCAGATAATTGAAATATACCTTGTTGAAGACCAAGCTGTCTTTTTGCCCAATGTACATAGCACAGTGTACATAACACTTCTTCAAGTAATTCACTTACCTCTGTCTGCCTCTGTACCATACCACTGAACCAAAGCACAAATTGTATTTTTCTCCTCCAAATTCCTTTATTACATTGTATCTCTCTAGTTGTAAGGTACCTTTCCCCTTCTAAATTATAATTGTTTTCCTTGCAATTATTTAATTAAGGAAGGTATGGTTTACTTTCCCTTAATTAACCATACATTTTTAACATGCATACAGTATTTTTTATTTTTTCTGTGTCCCGAAATTGTTGGCATAAGAGTTTGCATAATGTTAATGTTATAAATTAACTATTAAATGAACTAATTATGTTTTTAGTTTAGTCATGCAGTTTGAATTCTATCTCCTTATTATCTTCATTTTAATCATGTGTCATAATTATATTTCCCAAACAAATGAGTTTTGGTGAAAGTATAATGCAAATGTATCTTGGTAATTTGTTTATTATTTTCTTGGAAATATATTTATTTCCAAGATTTATTATTTTCTTTAAAAATGGAATGATTCGAGGAAACAAATTGTCGATTTCCTTTCTCATGACTCTGGGAAAGAATCCACTTCTAAGCTCATTCAGGTTGTTGGCAGAATTCAGTTCCTTGCAACTGTAGGAATGAGGTCCCTGTTTCCTTGATTACTATCAATGAGGGGCTGCTCTCAGCTCCTGGAAGCCATCTGCATTCCTTATCATGTAGCTTTCTCCATCTCCAAAGCCAGCAATGGATAATAGCCCTTGTATCACATCTTGCTCATGCCTGGAATCTCTCTTATTTCCTGTCTCTAACCTCTAGATCCAGATTTCAAGGACTCATGTGATAAGGTCAGCTGCACCATAGAATATAATGTGATCATGAGGGTAAAATCCATCATATTCATAGTCCTGGGGATTATGCCAGGTGTACATCAGGGTACAGGGATTTGGGGAACCATCTAAGAATTCTGCCTACCTCAATTTGGTTAGTAAAGATTCGGGAAAATTTTTTAGTCTTATGGCAAGTGTCATATTTGGTGTTCTCTTTCGTATTAGTAAATCATTTTGGCTGAGATGGTGGGAACTGTGATGTGTCAGGGGTCACCAAGACCCCTCCCAGTTTCAGTGATTCAATAGAAGCACTCACAGGACTCAGATGTTATTATACTCATGGTTACATTATACTCATTGCAGCAAAAGGATGCAAAGCAAAATCCAGCAAAGAGAAAACAATGGGGCAAAATATGGAGGAAACCAGTCACAAGCTTTCCAGAGTTCTCTCCCAGGAGAGTTGTAAAAGATGTCCTTAATTTCTCCAGCACAAAAATTGTGACAACATGCACAAAGTATTGCCTATTAGAGAAGCTGGCCTGAGCCTAGGAGTGAGAATTTTTATTGGGGGTTGGTCACAAAGGTACATAATGCCTGTGTGACTGATTGCAGTTAATGATGCTCCAGACCACCCCCCCACACACAGAAGGAAGCAGGTGTTCAACATAAATCACATTGTTTGCACAAACTATCTGGACAAGCTAGAGTGATTCAAGGCTTCAAATGGGCAAAACACTCTTATCAGTTAGAGCATTCCAAGAGCATAATTCCCCAAAGCCCACTAAGGGCCAGACAGGAAAGTAGACGCTTTGGGGAGAATGTGCAAGATTTGAAACTGATGGGAGATTCCTTTTTTGAGGAGGTATCACAGTAGATTTTATAGCTGCGCCAGTAATTCATGAAATATGTGTGACTTTATAGACTAATGGTTGCTGGTCTTGTTCAGTTAGGGTTTGTGTAAAGCCTTTTTTTTTCATTCATCAGCAAAGTATTAGCCCTCTCCATTGTTGCTGTAACATATTGCCACAAATGTAGCAGGTTAAAGCAACACAAATTTATTATCTCATAGTTCTATAAATCAAAAGCCTATTGGGCTTGGGTGGTTTCTCTGCTTCAGGTCTAACAAAGCCAAAATCAAGGTGTTGGCAGGGCTACATTTCCCCTGGAGGCCCCAGGGGAGAATCCATTTCTAGGCTTATTCCCGGTGTTGGTAGAATTTAATTCCACGCAGTTGTAGGACTGAGATCCCTGTTTCCTTGCTGGCTGATGGCCAGGAGTTGTTCTTAGCTTCTAGAAGCCACCACCATTCCCTGGCTCATGGCCCCAATTCTTCATCTTCAAAGCTAGTAGCAGCAGGCCTGGTCTTTCTGATACTTTGAATCTCTGACCTCTTCTGCTTTGCTCTTCTACCTTAAGGGTTCACATGATTATGGTGGCCCACCTTGATAATTTGGGGTACTCTCCCTACTTTAAGATTAGCTGATTAGCAACCTAATTCCATCTGCAAAGTCCCTGTACAGTAGTACCTAGACTAGTGATTGAATTAAAACCTAGGTGACAGGAATCTTGGGAGGATTCTGCCTACCACATTCTTTATACAGATAGTTACCAAAGTTTTCCCTTCTCGCTAATATCTAAATTTCATATGATTAATTATACCTCAATTTCTAAAAAGCTAAATGAGGGAATTCCCTGGTGGTCCAGTGGTTAGGACTCCGTGCTTTCACTGCTGTGGGCCTAGGTTTGATCCCTGGTTGGGGAACTAAGATCCCACAAGCCGTGCAGCATGGCCAAAAAAAAAGTAAATGATTAATTAACTAAGCAGTAATCCTTTCAACAATTATAAGCATGTTTAACCTCTGTATTTTTGATGAAAGAAAATTTTCTGAGTCACTTGAGTTGCCAGTTATCTTCAGAAAAAAAAAATCAAACTTTAATAAAGTTTAAATTCAAACTTTATTATATGCTATTTTCCAGAATTATAGTCAAGAGTAAAGTAAACCCTTTGTTTATTAATATAAAATTCTTATTGTGGAGAGGGAACTACTTCAGTGTCCATGTACAAAAAGGATGGCCAGAAACCATGTAAATATGTTGGTATAGAATGCTGACCTATCTGTTATTTTCCATTAGAGACACTTTTTTTTAAGCCAAATACATCCTCAATTGAAATTTTTAGTGAAGTAATAGATGCATGTTATTTTGATAGAAAGAGAGCGTGAGTGAGTGCACAAGAGTAAGGACTAGAGTGAGGAAGGAGACTAAATTTGGGATGGGGAATATTTGTAATAGAGATTATAAACTCATTTGAGTCCAGGCAGGTAATTTGAGTGAAGTGTACTGAACTGAAACTGGGTTAAACTGGAAAGCTGCATCAAAAAGATGCAGCTAATATTCAGCTCCAGCTCCTGTGTTGCCTTGTAAGAATGTGTCCTGGTGTTACTATCTCTTTCAGATTTTCAAAAGAACTCAGAATCTGGATTCTTATGTGAAATCTCTGAATTTCTAAACATTTTCAAGTAGTTAAAAAGTTTTAAAAGACCATGATCGAAACAAAACAAAATAATGGGCCGAATTTGGCCAATGGGCAGCCAATTGGCAATATCTGGTCTAAGAAGTTAAGTTGTTGCTAGAGGAAGATACTCTATGCTTTGTCTGATTTAAACAGATGGGGTCATTGTGAGAAGAAATGAAAAGTACTGGGTTTTTTAACTTTTAAGAATCATTCACTTATTTAACACATTGGAGAGAAAAGGTGAAATATGTGCATTTTCTAATTTTACTAGTGAGGTGGGAATTAAAAGATTATTTTTGTCTTAACAGCAGAATGATCTGAGAATAATAGGGCCCATCTGTGTTGGAAATTATTTTCACCTATGATAACTTTCTACTTTAAGAAAATCATGTGTGTGTAGCCTCAGCAGTCAACTATCACAGCATTTTTTTCATTTACTCATTGTTTTGCCTCCTATTAAACAAATTAATTCCTTCAGTGAGTGAGGACACTTTAGTAAACTAACTAAGGAGGTTTGTGTTAGGAGTTGCACTGACTTTAAGGGAACACCTTGAATTTTATTCTGTGGTATTGACTATACCCATGAAAGGCAAAAGAAGGAGGAAATAGTAATGAAATTGAAATTAACCAGTACAGTTTCCTATTGGGAAATGTTTGAAAAGCAGAAACTTCTGAGTTGATAAATTATAAGGTGTCAACATGTAAAAGAATACAAATAAGTACTTGAAATCAGTCTGTAAGAGGGTCAGAGGGTTTTTTTATTGTTTTATTTTTGTCTGTCTTTTTAGCTATACTTTTTTTAAGTGCTTGTGGTAGCGATTACAATATACATCCTTAATTTATCACAGTCTTCCATGAATTAATATTATGCCAATTCATATATAATGTAGGAATCTTATAATAATATACTTCTGTCAGTATTTACCGTCCTCCCATCCTTTGGGTATTGTCATACATTTTACAATTTATATTTACGTTATATATATTATAAATCTGACCATACATTATTTTTTTATTTTAAACAATTTCTTTAAAGACCTTGAGAAATGAGGAAAAAAAATTCTTTTGCATTTAACTGCGTATTTACCATTTCCTGAGCTCTTTATTTCTTTGTTTTGATCCAGGTTTCCATCTGGTCTCATTTTCCTTCAGCCTGAAAAACTTCCTTTAAAATTTCTTTTAGTGCAAGTCTGATGTTGACAAATTCTTACAGATTTTGGTGATCTGAAAATGTCTTTATATTACCTAACTTATTTTTTTCTTGGCTAGTATTTAATTATAAAAATTTCAAACATAGCAAAGTTTGAAATATATAAAAAAATTGTATATTATACAATATACCTATATCCTACAATTAACATTTTTGCCAACTTTTGCTTTATCATATATCTGTCCCTCCCACTACCTGCTCATTAACTCATTGTATTATTTTGATGCATTTCAAAGTCAGTTGCACATATGACTACACTTTATCCCTAAATCTTTCCGCATGTATATCATTAAGTATAATTCAATATGTATGCTTATGATTTCTTTTTAGGTAAAATTTATATTCAGTGACGTACAAAAGCCTGTGTATCATTTGATGGATTTTGAAAAATGTATATACATCTCTGTAGCCCAAATACACATTAAGATTAGGTCTCTACCATCATCCTAGAAATTTTCCTAATGCCTTTTCCCAGTAAATCTTTGCCATTCACCCACCCCCAACTCCTAGAGGCAACCACTTTTCTGATTTTTTCACCTAGGATTAGTTTTGCTAATTCTAGTACTTTATATAATTAGAATTATACAGTATATACCCTTTTCCGTAAGGATTCTTTCACTCACCCTCATGTTTCTGAGAGTCATCTATGTGGTTTCGTGTATTATAACTCATTCCTCTTTATAGTTGAGGTGTATTACATTTTATGAATATGCCATGGTTTATTTAGCAATTATCTGTTTATGAACTCCTGGGATATTTCCAGGTTTTTGGCTATCATAACAGGTTGCTGTGAGTGTTCTCCTAAGTCTTTATCTACTTATTTATTTATTTTTGGCTGCGTTGGGTCTTCGTTGCTGCGTGCAGGCTCTCTCTAGTTGCGGAGAGCAGGGGCTACTCTTCATTGCAGTGCGTATGCTTCTCATTGCAGTGGTTTCTCTTGTGGAGCACGGGCTCTAGGCACACGGGCTTCAGTAGTTGTAGCACTCGGGCTCAGTAGTTGCGGTGCACAGGTTTAGTTGCTCCACAGCATGTGGGATCTTCCCAGACCAGGGATCAAACCCGTGTCCCCTGCATTGGCAGGTGGATTCTTAACCACTGTGCCACCAAGGAAGTCCCTCGTAAGTCTTTCTGTGGGCAAATGTTTTCATATCTCTGCGTATATATGTAGCAGTAGAAGTGATGGCTTATATATGTATAAGCATATGTGTCTGTGTATGTATACGTAGTATATGATTAATACTATTAGAAACCACCAGACCTTTTTCCAAAATGTTGTACCTTTTACATTCCTACTAACAATGTATGAGAGCTCTAGTTCCTCCATATCCTTGCCAGCAGTTGATGTTTTCATTCTTTTAGTCGTAGTGAGTATAAAGTGGTATCTCACCGTAGATTTAATTTCCATTTTCATGATGACTAAAGATGTTGGGCTCTTTTTGTATACTAATTGGGCATTCATGACATACATACCTGTTCAGTTTGGGGGATCCCATTTTTAAGTGGGTTATTTGTCTTTTTATTATTGATTTATAGGCATTCTTTGTACATTCTCTGTATTCTCCATACATAGACTTTGCTAGATATCTTTTGCAAGTATTTTCTGCCAGTGTGGCTTGTCTATTTTTAAGGTGTATCTTGATGAACAGAAGTTATTATTTATAATGAAGTCTAGTGTACCAATTTTTCCTTTTTTGGTTATTGCTTTTTGAGAAAACGTTGCCTTCTCCCAAGTCATGAAGATATTCTCATATGTTTTCTTCTAGAAGCATTATAGTTTTAGATTTTATGGTGGATCTTTGATCTTTCTCAATTTAATATTTGTATATGGTGTTCAAGTTCAGTTTTTGCCATATGGATATCCAGTTGTTCCATCTCTATTTATTTAAAAGATATTTCTTTTCCCATAGGATTGCTTTAGTGTTTTTATTGAAAATTAAATGGCCATGTACTTGTAGGTCTGTTTCTGGCCTTTATTTTGTTTCATTTATCTCTTTTTCTATCCTTATGCCTGTCTTAATTACTCTAACTTTATAGTAAATCTTGAAGTCAGGAAATATAAGGTTCCCAACTTTGTTCTTTTGTTTCAAGATTGCTTTAACTATCCTTGGTTGTTTGCATTTCCAGATAAATTTTATAATAACCTTCTCAATTTCTAAAAATGTCTGTTGGTATTCTGATTGGGATTGCATTGCATCTATGGACAAATTTGGGAACAACTGACATCTTAACAATATTGAGTCTTCCAATAAATGAACATGTTGTTTCTCTCCAAATTTTTAAAAAAATTAATTTATTTAATTTATTTTTGGCTGTGTTGGGTCTTCATTCCTGAGCGTGGGCTTTCTCTAGTGTTGGCAAGTGGGGGCTACTTTCTGTTTCAGTGTGCGGGCTTCTCACTGCGGTGGCTTCTCTTGTTGCAGAGCAGTCTCTAGTCACGGGCTTCAGTAGTTGTGGCACGCAGGCTCAGTAGTTGTGGCTCGCAGGCTCTAGAGCTCAGGCTCAGTAGTTGCGGTGTACGGGCTTAGTTGCTCCATGGCATTTGGGATCTTCCTGGACCAGGGCTCGAACCTGTGTCCCCTGCATTGGCAGGTGGATTCTTAACCACTGTGCCACCAGGGAAGCCCTCTCTCCAGATTTTTAAGTCTTCTTTATCTCAGCAATATTTGATAGTTTACAGTGTAGAGTTCTTGTTCTTTTGTTAAATTCATTCCTAAGTATCTTTTGTTTTGATATGACTATAGATAAATCTGTTTTATTTTCCAATTGTTTGTCCGCTAGTATGTAGAAATGCAGCATAGGCATGCAGTATATAAAAATACAAACATGAACTCGGTCAACAAAAATAACTATAAGACCTATAGATTGTAAGAAGAAGGAAGAGGAGAAAAGATAAAAAGGGGAGGAAGAGTTGGAAACATATTTCTATTTAATGATGATATGGTTGTTTATGTGGAAAATCCTAAGGAATCTAAAAAAGTACTCTTTGAATTAATAAGTAAGGTCACAGGAAACAAGGCCAATATAAAAATATCAGCAATAAGTTAGAATATGTTGCTTACTTAGCAACATATGTAAATCACCCAAACTGCTTAGCATCTAATTTTTTCTTAAGTGTATTAGATTAAATCTTTCTCTTGGAAGATCAGGTAATCCAGTGAGGTAGAAAGCGATTATTTAATGTAGTCTTTGAATAATATTAAGGCCTAGAGCAAATTCACTAGCTCGTAGTCCCTAGAACTTAGATATGAAACTATTTTAGGTAGACAGGGTGCCGGAAATCACCAGACTGGGCGCTTGTGCTACAGCAAAGGTGACTTGACAATTTCTGTCTAGTGGTCATCTGAGATGAGATAGTTGGAAAACTGAGATAGCCATTGTTTTTGAGGATAATAAATACTTCTTTAATGTTTTAATAAAAGATATTTTTGACTGAATGGAGGGTGATCCTATCTCTGTGTGGATATGGGTTGCAGTCATAATGGCTAGCAGGGTCAGAACTTTTCTCAGAGAGCAAGATTGGATCTGATCAATTTCTTGAACACATACTTGATTTTAGCCCCAGTGGACAGCAGAATAAAACATGGGAGAAATTGTCTTTGTTTGAAAATAGAATTGAGAGTGGAAGTTGTCAAATGTCCTTTTCTATCATAGAATAAGCCCCCATAAAATTTTAAAATTTGAGCAAGTCTGCAAGGGTAAACTTGTCAAAATATAGCAAAACTAACCCCCAGATACCTAGAAGAGTTAACTTGTCCAAAGGCATTCTTTAAAATTATTCATCTGGATGTCACTATACTCTCCAAAACAATTTCAGTTTTGACATAATTAAAGGTTAGAAATTCTTTTAAGCAATAATTGGCCAAAATTTCTTGAAGCTATTTCTGGATGGAGGGTCACGTCATCAGTATGCAAAAGGACCTCTCTCTACAATGTCAGCAGGCATACATCTAGTTCACCTAAAAGCTGTTCAAGCTAAGGAGGGGAGGACTAGCGCTGGCTCTTTGTATTTTTCTCTCAAAACAGATTTTTGCCCTGACTGAGTGGGCCATTATTGCTTATTCTAATCTTACAATAGTATTTCCTTATAGGCTTTTTGAGTAATGTTAAAAAGCCTTGAGATAATATTTATGTTGTATAGTTTGGCACATAAGCAAATATTGTCTGTGGTGTCAAAAGCAGATGACATATTGAAAAAATCAAAAGATTTACCAACAGAAACTGACTGACTTTAATAGATACTAATTAAGATAATGGTCAGTGGAATGGTAGTTATAACTTTTCCTTTCCTCTTTTAAATGTTAGTCTTGAAAAATTATGTCAATAATTAATTGGCAAAAATTTTTAGGAACTATCTAAATGAGCTTTCTTTACATTTTTAAATAGGATGTGTTACACATTACACCCTAACCCTTGTTATATACTGAGGGAATGATATATATGAGGACTTAAATAAGTTAATGTTATCAGCACTTTTAAGAGCTTTGGGACATTCTTTAAGTGGAGCACTTTTTTTTTTTTTTTTTTTTTCTTTGCGGTACATGGGCCTCTCACTGCTGTGGCCTCTCCCGTTGCGGAGCACAGGCTCCGGACGCGCAGGCTCAGCGGCCATGGCTCACGGGCCCAGCCGCTCCACGGCGTGTGGGATCTTCCCGGACCGGGGCACGAACCCATGTCCCCTGCATTGGCAAGCGGACCCTCAACCACTGCGCCACCAGGGAAGCCCAAGTGGAGCACTTTTAAATTTAAAACATTTAATCATATCATTCATAAACAAGAGGGATAGAGAAAAAGAAGGGACACAGTATTTTTATTGAGCACATACTATATTCTAGTTACTTTGCTATATACTTTCCATAGGTAACTTTAAGGTTATTACTCCTAGTTAGTGAGTGATCTAAGGTTTACAGAATATCAAATATCTACTAAAGTCACAGTGTAGCATAAATAGTGAACTGTGCCTCTGAAAGGCCTGTTCTCACTGTAGCCTTTCTTAGAGCAACAGTACTCCAGAATCTGCCTTTATGACAGGTCCTGTTCAAACAGCACAGTCTTTTGAGAGAATGAGCTGCTTTAAATTTCCAAGTTCAATGAGTCCTATCCATTAATTATCAGACTATCTTGATGGCTCTGTGGGGATTTCTTTGTTTCCTGGCTTTTTTATCCAGCTAGAAACCAGAGAACCCAGTGCTTTCACTTTGTCAGACAAAGAAGCAAGCAAAACTTGTTTCTTTATGACAAAAATCTATTGGTATACTCATGGCAAAATGGTTTCTCTTGTAAGATAGTTGAGGTGGAGAAATAAACACTATATATACTACAAAACAATATACATGGGGTTCATGAGTTCTTATTTTATTTTGGCCTCCTTAGCCACCTATTTCAATTATTTATGCAAATGCAAAGTTTAAATTAGAAATGATTTATTTATCCTAAATTATTCAGAACCTCAAAAGGGAAGGACTAGACAAAAATAATGATGATGATAGCAACAGCATAATTGCAGAATTTTGTGCAATACTTTGTGCTAGACATTGTCCTAAGCACTCTACAATGGTTATTTTTTTCTTATAGGAGCTCTATGATGTGGTTTACTAATATTACTTCCATTTGATGTGTGAGGAAAGTTAGGCTCTTATGAGGGATCCAAGAAGTAAAGTAATTTTTCCCTGATCATACAACTAATAAGTTGTAAGAGTTCCAGGTTCTCCCCTAATGATGGCAAAATGATCATAACTCTAAGTTCATATCCTCTCAGTCTTCCAGAAAGGAGCAAGCCATTTTTATTGGATGCTGTGTAAGACCTAAGATTTTCAATCAGAACTATTATTATAGCCAGGAGAAAACAATTGACAAAGGCCTGAGTCATGTTTCCACTCCTAAAGGCAGGACAAGTGAGCTGAGGAGTACAGGAGAAAGGTGGAACCTGAAATGAAAATTGTAAGTTATCATTGGAAGCAAGGGGCATGGATACCAGGAAGGGAAACAACAAATGTCTACTGCATTTTAAAGAATAAGTTACTGCTCTAAACCTCCGTTACGATATCACTACCTGGAGCTTAAACTCTCTCTTTTGATTTCACCATCCATGCTGTTAAACACAGAAAAGCAGTGTAGTGTAGTGGTTAAGGACATGGACTCTAAGACCAACCTGCTGGGTTTTAATCAACTCTACCCAACTCAACCTGCTGGGTTTGAATCAACTCATTTCCATGAGTGTCTCTGTGCTTCAATTTTTTTACCTTCTAGGATAGTGGGGAGAATTAATGAAGTAATAGATGTGAATTACTTATAACAGCACTTGATATAGTACAAGTTATCTGTGTCCTATTAGTAGCAGTAGTGGTAATAGTGTTGTTATTATAGCTACTATAGTGTACTAAATGATTATTGGATATTATTATCAATAAGGATTGTCTGTGCAACAGTTATAGCCTTTCTGTGATGACGAATTATGATTAATCTACTCAAGGATCATTCCATACTTCTTCAAGTACATATATGTTTCAGATACTGTGCTAGGTGCTAGTGTGTCTGAAGATGAAAATATAAAGTCCCAGCCTTTAAAGAAATTGCTAGCTAGTGAGTAAGACAGAGCTGTAACAAACAATTACAAAATTGCATTTTTTGGGGGGGGGGATGTACTCACAAGAGGTATATGCAAGTTATCTTGGTAGACAGAGTACCTCACAACCAGGAGAATCCAGAAAAGTTTTACTAAGAAAATAATGCTTGTGTTGAATCTTAAAGGATGGATAAGTATCATCTAAGTGGACCAACTAGAAGGGCAGAGAAAATAGCAAGTGCAAAAAGACATTGGTATGCAAACATATGACTAAAGTAGAGGCAGAGGGTCCGTGGGAAGAGAAGTGGAGGAAATGAACTTGGAGAGCTAAGTACTAAAAACATCCATCAGAAAGCAGTGAAAGTGCTCTCCCTATTTTCCTTTCTAAAACAGTTTTGGAGGGTAGGACAGGGCACTCTTGTTTAAGATGATGAGTCTTAATATGTGCTATTTTGGACAGTGACTTAAGATGAAAAAGTGGTGGTCATATGAAGAATGAGAGATTTCCTACTTTTGAGCTCCTCCCACATTACCTAGAAGAAAGATTCTGATTTTTCTCTGCTCTAGTCATCTCAATAAATGAAAGTGTTAGCTCTGTTACAAGCAATCTGGTCATTGCATTTGACCTGTGCATGCTATTAGTATCTAATTGTACTTTCTCTGCTCATATGTTAGCTTATTCACTAGCTCAACATTTTGTCAGCTGTCAGTGTTGTTTGTCTTGGTGATAGGCCATAAAAAATCATTTGTTTTTTACACCATTTACTCAGTTTCAAAGATAGATAAGTACTTCAAAATCATCATGATAATGATGGAACATCCCCAGTTCTACCACATACGTATTAGACAAACCCCAGATCGTAATTTTCATGTTTTGATAGTCTTCCTTACTAGTTTTTCCCCACAAATTTTTATTTGTTCTCCCATAATGACAGTTTTAAGAATGTGAGACTTCTCAAAAATCTGGGACTCCGTATTCTTTATTTTCTTGTGAAATTTTATGTTAAATGTGTCTACAGCTTTTATGGTAAAATACTATACTGTGTTTAGCTGTTAAAAGTCTGAAAGAGAAAAATGACCTTCAGCATATGAATAGATAAACATTATGGCATATCCATTCAGTGAAATACAAAGAAATGAACTGGTAATACAGGCAACAACATGGATAAATCTTAAGAACGTCATGCTGAGAAAAAAATAGCTAGACATAAAATAGTGCTGTATCATTCCATTTATTTGAAACTCTTGAAAAGACATATTTAATCTATAGTGATAGAAAACAGTTCAGTGTTTGCTTGGAGCCAGGGGTAGGATATGGGATTGGCTGGGAAAGGGAATAAGAGAACTTTTTTGAGATGATGGAAATGTTCTGTTTCTTGATTGAGGCAGTACAGTTGTCAAAACTCTTCTGATGGTATATTTTAAATGAGTATATTTCATTGTACATAATTTGTATCTAAATAAAGATCATTTAAAGAAAGAATTACTCTGTTATAATCATGTCATTATGGAGATAAACTAGTTTCCTTGATGTCATGTGTATCTTTATAGCCAACTATACTTGTTTCCATGGCTGCTGCTACAAATTGCCACAAATTGAGCAGCTTAAAACAGCAGATATTTATTATCTCACAGCTCTGAAGATCAGAAGTCAGAAATCAAGGTGTTGGTAGGGCCTACTCCCTTTGGAGGTTCCCGGGAAGAATCCTTCCTTGACTCTTCTAGCTTCTGGTGTCAGTATTCCTTCGCTTCCTTTTGGCTTGTGGGCACATCACTCCAATATCTGCCTCCGTCTTTACATCTCCTTCTCCTCTGTGTGTCTCTCTCTTACAAGGGCACTTGACATTGGATTTTGTTCCCAACTGGATAGTCCATGATGATCTCCTCATATGCAAAGACCCTTTTCCCAAATAAGGTAACATTCACAGTTTCCAGTGATGAGGATGTAGACATATTTGGGGGGAGGGGCCACCATTTAGGCTACATCAACTAACATTATTATTCATTCACATAATAGTTTTCTGTGACTTGGTAAAAAATAACTGTCCTCCAATTTTTAAACAGTATTCTGGGGTCATTATGGGATTCTATGGGTAAAAGTTTTTTTTCACTCTCTCTTCTAAAAGCATGCTGAAATAAGTCTGATCTTTCTTGCATCATAGTGTTAAGACCTGTGACTCTAGTTGAAGGTTAGGAAAAATAGACGAAATGGATTCATTCACGTGATCTGACTTAGGAAAAAGGAGCTATGTAGGTAAACAAAGCTCCCTAGAGTTCTACATTAGGTTTGAGAACAAAGCCCTGGCTATTAAATTGTTATCTTGCCTTGTTCTACCTTCTCTATGGATCATAGGAACCTTGATTTTGGATTCTTTGATCAAAATATGATCACTGTATCACCTCAACTTCTGATAAATAGAATAGGAAATTTTCATCAGTCATATTTCTTATAATTTTCTTGACACAGACCAACACAGCATTGAACTGAACATTTCAGTTTGATAAATGTTGTTTGCAGCAGACGTTTTATTAAACAAGTGCATAAAATTCAGGCCCTCTTGTGTTCACTGTTGTGATGGATTGCCTAAAAAATGTGAACTGTTCCACTTAAAGAATGTAAATTGGCCTCAAATAAAAATTCTGAGCAGTAATAGTAATATGTTCATTCTTTGTTCACACAGTAATATGTAAATAAATTTAAGTTTAATTTAAAAAAAAAAACTTAGGAATGAACTAGGGTACAGATTCAACCAAATATGAACCATCATAGGTCCTGTCTTAGAGAAAAGTTATAGCTTTATGTCATCCCAAATGCTGCCAGGCTTGGCAAGTGGAAGTTATTACCCAGTGCATTTGCACTGCCAGTGTCAGTAACTCTGGTGGAAAAAAAAAAATGGTTTTGGAGTTTTCTGTGCCAAGATAGTAAAGCTGCTTGGGAGAAGAAAACATTGATGAGGCAGAAATATACCCAGCTCACCCTGGGATCCTCCAATTCTGCTTATCAAGTGGTGATTTTATTCTCACAGAGAAATTAGAAAATCATTCTTCAGATTTTGTTGTGTCATGGAAATAATTGAAGAGCCCAGTTTACAATCTTTGTTAATTTATGGAAATATATATACAGATGTGTTGTAACAAAATGGTATTATATTGTTTATTATAAAGACCCTAGTTTTTTTTGAGGGGGACTTGGACTTTTTGTTTTGTTTTGCTTTTAAGATGATCAGCGTTCTGTGTAGGGCCAATAATAGCTCATTGATCTCCGTTTAGCCCCTGTTTGGTGTTATATTTCCCACTTTATAAAACTGCAAACTGAGGCAGGATAAAGTTGGAACACTTTCCAAGCATAGCAAATCAGTGACAGTTTCCTGGCTTTATGTCTGAACCTCAAACCACTAGACTATGCTTTCCATATGTACTTTGATCTTATCAAATTAATTTTCTTCTGAGAAAGGAAAGGTATCTAGTATTCAAGTTGGAAAGTTAATTTCCCAATTTATTGTATCCCATTGAGAATTAGTCACATTCTAGACTTAGAGCTTTCAACTGGTTTTTTTGGAGTGAGAATTGAATTATAAAATATGCCCAGTCTCACAACTTATGGACAGATGGACTGTTTGGTGTTTTTTTTTAGACCTATTACAAAATAATCTTTCGGTAAGCAGTTAATCAATGCAACTTCCTTTTCAAAACATCTGAATCTGAAGCAAATTAATTTTTAAAAATAAATTTATTTATTTTATTTATTTATTTTTGGCTGCATTGGGTCTTTGTTGCTGTGCACGGGCTTTCTCTAGTTGCGGTGAGCAGGAGCTACTCTTCGCTGCGGTGCTTGGGCTTCTCATTGGGGTGGCTTCTCTTGTTGCGGATCATGGGCTCTAGGCACGCGGGCTTCATAAGTTGTGGCACATGGCCTCAGTAGTTGTGGCTCATGGGCTCTAGAGCACAGGCCCAGTAGTTGTGGCGCATGGGCTTAATAATTGCTCCGTGGCATGTGGGATCTTCCTGGACCAGGGCTCAATCCCGTGTCCCCTGCATTGGCAGGCGGATTCTTAACCACTGTGCCACCAGGGAAGTCCCTGAAGCAAATTAATTTTTAAATTTAGTATGGGTGTGTATCCTTTTAGGCTCAAACATGTGTGCCAGTAGCGAAATGAGTTATTTCCTTTTTCAATTCCAAAATCGTCTTGTTTTCTTTTTCCTTTGGAAGAAAATTGCTCTGTTAAGTATTGTGATATTTTTTTAAAAGTGTCAAAATTTAGTAAGTGATAAGAGGCAAATTAAGAGCATCAAAGACATTAACTCATCACTGAAAATACCCCTCTCCAAATTCTGAAATTATAAACCAGTGAATCATTAAAAGTTCTACACTAGTTTAGTTCTTTTGCCTTGAAATGATAGGACAGTTTAGGTTAAAGATAAATACAGGATTATACAGTTGTTTTATTATCTGAACATTAATCACTAGTATTTTATTTTTCCTTTCCATTTCTTAAATCACACAGTAGCTAACTATATTTCATCTGTGTTTCCTCTTTTCTTCACATTTTACCTCAGGCTAATACCAAGTAAAGAAAGTTTTAGACTAAAAGGAAAATTTCTGTGGGAATGATCAGGTTTTATAAGGTGAAAGAACATCTTGAACTCATAGAATCCAGAAATGTGTTTGCTCCTTTGGCTTGCTGACTGTATGGGTATTTTGGCTTATGGAATGGCCCTTAAATATCATGCGATTATGGGTCTGAGGAAATAGCATGTGTGGCTTTAGTTACCACCTATCTATGAATGACTTCCAAAGCTATCTCCGCAATCCTGACCTCTCATTCTCTTTCTTGGCCTCTATTTCTTGCAATCTGAATAACATCTCTTCTTGGAAACTTTGCAGATACTGAAAAGAACTGATGGTTTGAGGCTGATAGGAATTTCTCCTTATTTTAATTTATTTTTCAACATTTTTATTGGGGTATAATTAATATACAAGAAAACTGCAAGTATTTAATATATACATTTGGTGAGTTTGGACATAAGCAGGTACCCATGAAACCATCACCACAATCAAGGTACATAATAGACATATCCATCACCTCCAAAAGTTTCCTTGAGTCCTGTTTATTTGTGTGTGATCTCACTTAACGTGAGATCTACCCTCTTAACAAATTTTTAAGAGTTCAATACAGTATTGTTAACTGTAGGCACAATGTAGGCACAATGTTGTACAACAGGTCTCTAGAACTTAATGATCTTGCATAACTGAAACTTTACACCAATTGAACAGCTCCCATTTTCTTGTCTCCCTAGCTCCTGGTAACTACTGTTCTTCTCTGCTTCCATAAGTTTGACTCTTTTAGATACCTCATATAAGTGGAATCATGCAGTATTTGTCCTGTGTCTGGCTCATTTCACTTAACATAATGTCCTCCAGGTTCATCCATATTGTTGTCACAAATGGCAGGATTTTCTTTCTTTTTTTAAGACTGAATTTAACCATCTATTGATGGACATTTGGGTTGTATAAGAGAATCTTTATGGTATGTTTTAAATCTGACAGAATTAGTCCCCCTCACTGATTTTTTCCCCAGTGTTTTCTTACATATTTTTGTATATTTATTATTCTTACCATACACACACAAAAAGGGGCACAAGGAAACTTTTGAAGGTGATGGATATGTCTGTTACCTTGATTGTGGTGATGGTTTCATGAGCGTATGCATATGTCCAAACCCATCAAATATGTTAATAAATATGTGCAGTTTTTTGTATATCAATTATACCTCAATAAACCTGTTTTTAAAAAATAATAAAAACTCTGAAAGACATAAAAGTAGACTTGAACAAATAGAAACACATCCTTTTTTTTGGATAGAATAACTCAAATTCATAAAGATGTTAAGCCTCCCCTAATATATACAGATTTAATGTGAACTCAACTCAAATACCAAATACTAACAAGTATTTTTTTGGGGGGCTAGAAAAATTGTAGGAATCTATCTTAACAACTTAGTCTAATTCACAGTTTTAGCCAGATATTAACAAGATTATCATATTACCCACCATACAGTGGCTCATTATTCTTTCAGTAAATAAAAGACTAGAAGGAGAGGTTTATTTTCAGCAAACTAGTACTTTCCTTTTTGGATAACCATTGTGTGAACTTAAGCAATTTATGTTTTCTTGACTTACTGAAGAATTATACACTTTGTTATAAATGAAGTTAACACCATTGATCTAGTCTAATATACTTTTCTTGAGCTGTTATTTCCTTAGTGGTGATGAACTTAATCTTGTTATCTCCACCTTCTTGTACCATCATGGATGTGGTTGTATACATTTATTGAACACCTATTATTTGATACCCATTTATTGAGCACCTACCTTATAGGCACTATGATAGGCATAGGGATTCCAAGTTGAATAAGCTTCAAGGTATTCAAGGTACCACTGCCTCAAGGTACAGTGAGAGAGACAAACCTATACAGAAATTATTACCATAGAATTAATAAACCCTGCAACTATGTACTGTCAGAAAATAGAGACGTACAATTCTACCAGAGGTAGAGCCATTTGATGAGAAGCCATTAAGGATCCTGGCAATATATATATATATAAATGACAGAATAGATCTAGAATAAAGAAGAATGTCAAAAAAAAAAAAAAAAGGACTGGTTGAGATAACAGGGGTCTGAAGGTCTTAATGAGATTAGAGAGCAGGGTCCTCAGGAATGGGGAACAGAGAAGTATAGGAGATTGTAGTTGAAAATCAAGATGTTTTGAGTAAGTAGCAGTTGAGCAATGTCTCATGACATTGCTCTCTGTATTTCAGGATATTGGCTGGAGTTTGATGAAAATCTGTGGCTATGAACATGGGAAGCTATCTAATCCTTATAGATATTAAACCCATGATCTTGGCCTCAGTATGTTTTAACCAACTAAGCTAAACAGCTGCAGATAATTTACAGATGATTGAATCAGAAGCACACAGTATAAATTTCCTTTGAAATACATCTGGAAAGGGATAAACAAACATACTTGGTATTGTACTAAATTAATAGATTTGAAATTCATTAAGCCATATTTAAGCCAAGTTGAGTCATGCCTGGAAATTATTGACATTTGTTCTTGGTGGTGGTGGTGGTAGTCATGTTTTTTTCTCTTTAATTATTAACCTTATTACTTTCCAAGATTTATGATTTTTGTAGGTCTGCTTTGTTCTCACCAATGTAATAAATAAATTTTCATGCTTTCTTTTACTCTCAAGATAGAGAAAAAAGATGATTATCATTTCCTAACTTAATTATTGAATTATAATTGTATCAAAATTCTATTGAATTCAACTGTATTAAAATTGTTGGTTTATAAATCTGTGTTTTCAACTATGCTGTAGGCTTTTTGATTGTGGAGATCAATTTTTCTTCCATGGAGCCTAAAAATGCAGAGGCCTAAAAACATAGTACCAAGCAGTTAAAAACAAAAAAGTATACAAAATTCCACAAATACTGATTTCTTTTTCCCATTATAGAAAATAACATTAGCTTTTTCTTCTCCTTTATACCTATATTTTAAAATAAATTTAAAAATTAAATCCCAAGAGCACAAATGGGCAGAAAAGCAAATGTGATTTCCTGCCTGATTTAAACTGAAGAATACTGAGTTCATTAACTGTAATTCATATATTATCTCAAGTAATAGCTAAGAAAAGATGTGTCATGAGCTCAGCTTTATATGTTCATATTTTTAAAAATTTTTTCAATGTAAATGCTCATCAGCTCAATAATAGCATGAATGTGCTTTTTGACCTGCAAGTGTTTTCCAATTATATCTTAAAATCAGCTAACAAAAGCAGGTCGAGAAAGTAGAAGATGCAGTCTTCTGTTTTCAGCTGTTTCAGAACTGGCTTAATGAAAAAGTCACTTTAAAGATTTGGTTTTAATTTCACGAGAAAGACATCTGTATTGAAATAGTGTGCAGCTGAGGTCCTCTAGTGTCGCAGCTGAATATAGCATCAACTTTTAAGATTTTGTGGTGTGTGTGTGTGTGTGTGTGTGTGTGTGTGTGTGTGAGAGAGAGAGAGAGAGAGAGAGAGAGAGAGAGAGGCAGAGACAGAGACAGAAACAGAGATACAGAGAGAAGAACAAGGACAAGAGAGATGACTACCTTAAAGATGACTCAGCAAATGACCTCAGAAAACTAGGTTCTTATGTTTTATTTGTTAATCAATCTCTAGGAAAGTTTTCCTTTGTTTTTAAGAGGGGAGGGGTTTGCATTCTTTCATGTGCACATAGTTATCTATGTAATTGTAGTTGTTTTAAAGTTTGGAATCTTTTCCTTTACATAGTTTGTTTATTTTTTTGCAGATGTTAATGAAAACTCTATTAATTCTTAACTGTTCTCATCTCATCTTATTTGCTTAATACTGGCTGTTGTGGCATTTTAATATGGGAGAAACTATTTGATAAAGTAGAATAGTTTATAGATCAGTTTAATAGGAATTCTTTATAAATAGTAACTTTTATTGTTTTTTTTTAATATACTTCATGGGGAATATCAGCTTATTGCTTTGTTTTAAAATATGGCTGACAACCAGGAAGTACCAGATATATGAGGGAAGAAATAGTTTGAGAGAAATAGTCAAGGGAGGAAAAAAAATTAAAAAACTTACCCCAGAGGAAATGAAGATAACATACTTTTTTCCCCCTAAATTAAAAGAATTCTAATAACTATCCTCAGAGAGACTCAAAAGAATAATGTATCCATAGCCAAAGAACAGGATGTATTGAAAAGGAACAACTGGGGACCAGAAGAGAGATCTTGGAAATTAAATAATAGGCCATGCTCATAGGAAATAAATCATAAAGTTGATATAGAGAATAAATCCAATATTCACCCGCCCCCTAAGAGTTCCATCTATAAGATACAGTAGAGGGAGAAAATAATCAAAGATATAACAAATCAACTTTTCCTTGTTAATGTTTTGTGTTAATGGAACATGTGAGTTTTCGGATTAAAATAGCACACCTAATGCTTACAAGCACAAATTCTCAAATGCCCACACACTAGACATATTGGGCTAAATTTTTTATAAGTCTAAGAATAAAGTATAGAAGAATCCTGAAAGCTTCCACAGAGGAATAGCATGGTATCTACAACAAAATTAGAATCAGACTGATATTAGATTTCTCACCATTAATAAAGAACACTCAAAGACAATGGAGAAATTCTAAGTTTAGAGACAATAATAAGACATTTTAAGACATGCTATGCTTTAAAATATCTACTCATGCCACCCTTATGAAAAATTTTCTCATGACTATATTCTAGCTAAATAAAAAGGAAACACAAAAAGAATCATATGAGGTATAAAAAATGATAGTAGCTGATGATAACCTTCATGAATAGAGTTATAATTATAAAATTATAGTATCCATTAAATCCTGATGACTGAGATATTTTCTCTTGAGAGCTAGGGGTTAAGTGGCTTAGGTTTTTATTTCTTTCTCTGCTTAGTTCCATGGTAAATTTTTACTATACGTAATACAGCAGTGTACCAAAACACTTCCCATCTGTCTCAGAGTAAAAGCCAAGGCCTAAATGGCCTCGCATGATCTAGCCCTCTGACTTGCTACCTCTCTGCCCTCATTTCCTCCCAGCCTCACCCTTTGCTCATTCTATTGCATACACAGTAGCTTCGTTGCGTTTTTTTTTTTGTTTTTTTTTTGTGGTATGCGGGCCTTCCTCTGCTGTGGCCTCTCCCGTTGCGGAGCACAGGCTCCGGACGCGCAGGCTCAGCGGCCA
>NC_041220.1:111518216-111529166 GCF_002837175.3 Physeter macrocephalus | reverse complement strand
GCATCGGCAGGCGGACGCGCAACCACTGCGCCACCAGGGAAGCCCTCGTTGCGTTTTTTGGTGGGGTTTTTTTGTTTGTTTTTCTTTTTTTGAACTGCTGTGCATTCTTCCAGTTAAGACTTGCTTACTGTGCCCTCTGCCTGAATCACACATTTCCCAGGGAGCTGCATGTCTTTTTCATTTCCTTTAGATTTCTGCACAAATGTCACCTCATTGAAGCCTTCCTTGATCACACTGTATGTATAAAATAGCAACCCACATTCTGTCTTCTCTTCTCTACTTTTTTCTCCTTAGCACTTAATCACTATATATCATGTTATATATTTACTTGTTTATTTGTTTAGCCTTCGAGAAAGGAGCAAAGGTATCTTTTATCTGTCTTATAAAATTTGATAATGCAAAATAATATAAACAATAAAAAAAAAAGAGACTTCCTTTGTGGCACAGTGGTTAAGAATCCGCCTGCCAATGCAGGGGACACAGGTTCCAGCCCTGGTCCAGGAAGATGCCACATGCCGTGGAGCAACTAAACCCATGTGCCACAACTACTGAGCCTGCGCTCTAGAGCCCGTGAGCCACAACTACTGAGGCTGCATGCCACAACTACTGAAGCCCGCGCGCCTAGCGCCTGTGCTCTGCAACAAGAGAAGCCACTGCAATGAGAAGCCTGCGCACCACAACGAAGAGTAGCCCCCACTCACTGCAACTAAAGAAAGCCCGCACACAGCAACGAAGACCCAACACAGCCAAAAATAAGTAAATAAACTAATTAATTTTAAAAAATCAGGAGTTTGAAAAGGAAAATGGGGAAGTATGTTAATTATATCATCTTGCATAGTGAAGAGTTAATTATAATTATGTAAAAGTCTAACACCGGAAGAGTTCAAAACACAAACTGCTAAAGATGGTTACTTCTGGAAAGTCAGACTAGGATGAGAAGAGAGAGAGATTTTAACTTTTCATCTCTTGTTCTTTCTTATGGTTTTAATTTAGAGGAGGGAGTCATAGTGCAATTATTCTTTTTTTAAATTGTATTCGCCCTACTTTTTATGTCAGGTTTATTGAGATTAATTTACATACCTTAAAATTTACCCTTTTTAGTGTGCAGTTAAATCAGTTTGACCAACTCAGTCCTATAACCATCATCAAAATTAAAAATAGAACAATTCCATCATGTAAAATTTTCTCATACTCCTTTATATCAACCCATTCCCTCCACCCAAGCCCATGACAATCAGTGATCTTTTAACTTAACACTTTTTGTTTAATGTGGGTTCCTTGTAACCTGAATATAATCAAGTCTGAATTGGTGAGTTTGGAGCAGTTACATTTAATGTAATGGTTGATATATCTGAATTAAAATCTGTTAATTGTTTTCTAATTGTTCCATTTGTTCTTTGTTCTTTTTTCCTTTTATTTGCCCTGCTTTTAGGTTGACTTTTTTGTCTGTAATTTCATTGTATCTCTATTATTAGCTTGTTATTTATACCTTCTAAAAAATTAATTTAGTTGTTACCCTCATATTTATTTCGTTTTTTTAAAGTCTGATTTAAAGTGTAAAAAAAAAAAAAAAAAAAAGGGAAGAAAGGAGGTCTATACCCAAAAGTTAATAATAGTGGGTGGTTTGGGGATTGGGTTTGAATTATTCTCCCCTACTTTTCTGTATATTCTTCCTAACTTCCTATATGAATGATGTTTTATTTAAAAAAAAAAAAAAAAAAGGAGAGAGCAAGACAAAGAAACTGGGCATCCCTGTGGAAGTTGGCTTAAGAGAGAATAGGATAAGAAAAAAATGTTTGATAAATTACTGGAGGTTGCTTTGTGGATTGATCTGGAAAGTAAGCTCATGTCTACTATAAAATATAGCTATTTTTCAGGGACATAGGTGTTTTGTCTTGAGCAAGATAGGTGGTTTTCATTGACTTAGTTCTGCCATATATCTGAAAGTGTCCTGATAATTTGGCAAAGCCCAACCTGCTGAAGGTCAAGGTCATTTGTATACCACCAATATTAAACTACCTTCGTGGAAGAATAATACTTCAATTGGAGTAGCCTTTAGAAAACTGTACGTTCTTTGTCAGATCAATTCTGTTGTAAGCAGAAAATCAAAAATATTTCGAAGTAGATAGTTTAGAAAATGTGTAGAGTCTATTTTCTCTGAATAGAGGAGGTACAATAAAAATATAGCTCTTTGGGAAATTCCCTGGTGGTCCAGTGGTTAGTACTCTGCACTTTCACTGCTGAAGGTCTGGGTTCAATCCCTGGTCGGGGAACTAAAATCTCACAAGGCACGTGGCCAAAAAAAAAAAAAAAAAAAAAAAAAAAAAATATATATATATATATATATATATATATATATATTTGAATTTTATCACTGAACCTCATTTTATTTCTTAAAACAGGTTCTATATCTGCTTTGTAATTGACCTATTGATCTGTGACTCTTTTATTTTCTTTGTAGATATTCAAAGGTTTTGTGCATAGCATTTGAGATACTTCAGGGCTTGCAGTATATGAACAAACATGGTATAGTACACCGGGCACTGTCTCCTCATAATATCCTTTTGGATCGAAAGGTAATCATCAAATAGTATATTAAATATTTGCTTTTTATTTCACATTGGAAGCTACTGAAATCAGGCCCACTCAGTTAATCAGAGGGACTGTAGAATTAGAATATGTCTTAAGAGTATTCATAATGAAAAGATTATACGAATATAATATACTTGTGGTTGTTTAAAAAAAAAGTATCTCTAAATTATATGAATCTGTGTGTCTTTCACATGCATTATTCTTTTTTCCCCAGACCCATTTTCGAACTTCATGTTTTGTTTTTCCTTCCATTCATTTTCTAAACGATACACATTGTGGCTTCCCAATCCACTCCTTCTCTGAATTTGCTTTCGTCTTAAGAAAGATTCTCTGACTATTTACATAGAATATTTTTCTCATAGCACAACTGAATTGTGTTTTCTCCACTTTATTCTTCTTTCCTACTTCCTCTTTTCACTTTATTCCTCATTTATTTTCTTTGTTTACCAGCTGTTCGTACCTAGCTTCTTTTATTAATTGGAGCGCTGATTCTCTACTTGGAAATCTTATGGGGGATTTCTAAGAAGCTAGTCAACCTCTAAGACAATTATGGGTAGCAAGGTGGTATTTTTTCAGGAATAATCATAATTTCATTCTTTTTCATAAGCATATAAAATAGTTTTGAGGAAACTTTTTGTGGGGAATTATTTTTTGTATCAGTAGGATTATTCTTTTTCTCTGACTTCCTTCTAGACTTTCAGTATATACCCTATGATATTAAAAATAAAGATAAAATGGTGCTCATTAATTTCATACTTACGGTAGTAGAGTATCTAACTGTCTGAATTGTTTTAAAATATAAATGTTTTGTAATTCTGGGAAATAGAGTTCTTGAGAAGAAGAAAACAACTTTTAAATTGACTATGTTTTTTTAAAGTCTTAAACATCTAAAAGGGGAAAAACTTAAGGGACTTATAAAATTTGTTTTGCCTTTTAAGAATCTTGCTTTTGTGATAATTATGCTTATTCTCAAACAGTATAAAAAATTGTTAAGGGGGGCTTCCCTGGTGGCGCAGTGGTTGCGCGTCCGCCTGCCGGTGCAGGGGAACCGGGTTCGCGCCCCGGTCTGGGAGGATCCCACGTGCCGCGGAGCGGCTGGGCCCGTGAGCCATGGCCGCTGGGCCTGCGCGTCCGGAGCCTGTGCTCCGCAATGGGAGAGGCCACAGCAGAGGGAGGCCCGCATACCATAAAAAAAAAAAAAAAAAAAAAAAAAAATTGTTAGGAATCAAGCAGATTCACTAATATCTTGATTTGCGAACTGACCTTTTCAAGTTAAAAACGTCCATGTCAAGTTTAAATTATAACATTGTGAATGGACTTGCAACTCCCTGAAAAAATTTTCTTTTGTGAAAATTACCACAATATATTCTAATTGAGGATTCAAGACAGCTAAGAACATTTTTGCTATTTAGAGAAGCCCAGAAAATATAAGCAGCAAAAATTTTTTAATGTTATTTGTCATTTTGATATATATGTATATAAAATATGTGTGTGTGTATATATATGTTTGTAATGAATATAAAGCAGACTTCAAACACTGACAAATAGTTTTTAATAAAATTATGGCAAATTAAAATATATTTTCTAATGTATCTGACTATATGATAGTGTCCTTACGTATAAAATGTATAATCATAATTTTCCCTGTCAGTGATATTAAAATATTTTATAATGATTTTTTTTCTTCCTTTATTATTGTAGGGGCATGTTAAATTGGCTAAATTTGGACTTTATCACATGACAGCATATGGTGATGATGTTGATTTCCCAATTGGGTAAGAATTATTTTTTTCTGAGTTCCGTCTTAAACTTTCTAATCTTTAATGAAGTGTGTATTTTGTTAATTTATTATTTTTGACATAAAGCTACTTTTTTAAAATTAAAAATATCTTAATTTTCCATATACTTCTAAGAGTAGACAGTGAATTTTTCCCAGCATACAAAAGGTCCCTGATGTTGATCTTTCATTGAATTGGTAGTGAGGCTAGCAGATTATTGACTTTCTTCACCTTATAATGCTTACTAAAATTAATTTTATTTCATTCAGAATTAGGTAAATTTAAGGCAAGAAGGCTGACAAGATTCTCACTTAATGATAATGTATGTTCCTCAAAAGACAGAAAAATCACTCTCTTATTATCTTCAAATATTTCTAAGTTTAATTCCCTGTTCTTTAAGATGTAATTGTACGTTAAGCTTCAAGTCGAGTCACTGTAGCTATCAGAGGTAATGGGGTGGATTCTGTAACTGAAAGTCTGTGTTTAAATTTGAAGAGGTTCTGATATGGAATTCCAGATTTATGTTAGCCTCCAAAAAAGGAATGAAAGTTTATTTCATCCTGGACTCAATTGAATGCTTTGATATAGATGTTCGTATTATATTTATTGTTTGGTTGCTTTTTAAACATGTTAATAATATAACTCTTTTATAAGTGTTTAATTTTGACATTATTTTAGATACATAGAAGTTACAAAATAGTACAAAAATTTCCTGTATAGCCTTAACTGAGACTCCCCAAATGTTAACATTTCACTACATTTTTTCTCTCTTTCTTTTATCTTACACATATATGTGTATTTGTGTATAATACAATTTTTTTTTCTGAATTATTTAAGAATTATTAGTGTATATAATGGCCTTTTACCCCTCAATACTTCAGTTTGTATTTCCTAAAGTAAGGAATTTTCTTACCTAACCACAAAATAATTATCAAAACCAGCAAATTAAAATGATATAATACAATTTTCTAGAGACCTTAAGCATATTTCTTAATTGCTGTGAGATTCTGTTTAATAGTATCCATTTGTGTTTTGCTCTTTGTGCTCCCTGAAGTCAGTTCTGTCACTCCATTATTGGGAATTATGGTTTGGAGTCATGGAGTATGTTTCTGCAGGAAAACATTGCCTAAAAACTTAATTAGATGTTTTTAAAAAAAGATCTCATTTATAAATTACCTTTTATCTTTGTAAGTAGGCTTATAGTTTTGTCACTTAAAATTTTCATTAGCTTGGCCATAGCTAATAATCTTAAAATAAATTGTTTAGTCATTCCTTCCTTTATTTATTAAGAAAATATTTATCGAATACCTTTTCTTATGGCTGCTGGATATACAAACATGGATAAGATAGTTTCCCATTCTTCAAGAAGCTCATTATTTAATGAGAAATTTTCTGTTTTGATGGCCTACTTATTAATGTGCATAAATTCATAGTCTTATAGTTTTACCTACCAAAACTTGTGGTTGTAGGCAACAAACAATTTTTTCACAAGCACAAAAACAGTGTTTTAAAAAAAACCTTTTGAAATAATAAAACTAAGTTCATAATAAAACTCTGGTATCTTCATCATATGTAATAATTGCCTTTTAAAATAGCTTTTAGGCAGCTGTAGTAAATGTGCTTCTTCATTTTGTCTAAATTTGTATGAGAGAGAACTCCAAAAACAATACAAACAAAAATTAATTTTTTGCCTTTTACTTAAAGGTTCTTTAGGTTATAGTGATGAATAGAAGAAAGGAAGTGATTTTTCTTAAAGCACATCAAGGATTTTGAAGAGTTCTGTTTGAATTTAAAACGCTTGGATAGAATTGGTCTCATGTGCCATTTGGTTTGGCTTACTTTGAAGTCTTTGACCCAAAAGGTCTGACCAGAAAGTATCAAAGAGCAAAATGTGAAACATTAGCCAGGAAAAATAAAGTGATCAAACAGCTAAGTCATGAAAGAAAATATTTACACCAGAAGAAGCTTGCAGTTGATTCAAAAGACAAATATTAAAGAACAACAAAGTAAAATGTTAACATCTGTTTCAAAATATTGTAAAGAGTTAGAAATTGGACATTCATTTTATTTGGCCAGTAGCTTAATACCTTGTTAAAGCATCAGACAAATGGTGAAAGCCACTTATATTTATCTCACCAGTCATACTCACGGCAGAGTTCTGGTAAGAGTGTTAAAATGCTATGCTAAAGAAGAGACACTTGTTGAAAGGAGATAATTTACATTAAAAAATCCTAAGTTTTATTATTTTTATTAATTAACAAGTCCTTGATAGAAAAGAAATTAGAATTTTGGGAGCAAAAGTCACCTCTATACTTCCAGAGATCACCAATCAGAAGTTTTAGATATAACAATTTACCCGTAGTATTGCTTGACTTTTCACTACCCATGCTGTTATTTTGGAGTTAGATGTGCTGGAAATCAAAATTAAAAATGAACAGTTTACCTTCTGGATGTATCATGCTAATGATGACAAAGCTAAAACATTGTATATGTGTCATATTTTTCATTTTTATAAAACTTCTGTATGTATTCACTAATATTTATAACAGCAGTTTTGTGAGGTAGGCATTATTATTCCTATTTTATAGATTAAGAAACCCAAATCATATATAGAATATGTGATAGGACTGAAGTTAGAATACAGGTATTATAATATTACATTCATTGCTTTTCTACTAGACTTCACTTGTCTCCAGAGATTTCACACATTCATTTAGAAGATCAATATGATCACCTTAGGGTAAAATGACATCATAATACAAATTTATGTGTATGAAAATGTGCCTCAGCCTCTTTAGTTATCAAGGAAATGCAAATTAAAACTACAACAGTGTGTAGGTCCCACCCACCAGATGGCCAAACATTAGAAAGTCTGTCACTGCTGTCTAACAAGTGTTGGAGAAGTAAGCGATAGGATCTGTTGTACACTGCTCGTGGGAGTATAAATTGATACAATCCCTTTCAAAAAACATTTGACATGATATTATAAAGTTGAAAGTGCACATGTCTTATGGCCTAGAAATTCAATCCTAGGTTTATACCCTTGGGGAAACTTTTGCAGATGTACACATAGTATTTCTAGCAACATTGTTTATAATATAAAAAGACAGGAAATAACTTAAATGCCCATTGACATTAGAATGAATAAATTATGATATATTCATAAAACAGAAGTAAAAATTAATGACTTAAATCTACATGCAACTATATGGATGACTCTTTTAAATAACGTTGATTAAAAAAGCAAATCACAAAGGAATACCATCAGCATAATTCCAATACTATACAGTTCAGAAATGTGCTTGACTAAACAATATACTTTTTAGGGTTGCAAACATATGGTAAAGCTATAAAGAAATGGAAGAGAATTATAAACACAAAAATTCCAGTTGTCTCTTCCTTTTGGGGGATACCAGGGAGGTATAATTAGGGAGAAGCAGAGAGGGACCTTTAGTGATAATATCATATTCTTTACTTAAACTTCTTGATAGGTACATGGGTGTTCTTTTTAACTTTATTCTTTGTACCTTATTCATTTAATATTCTGTCTTTTGTATTTACTAAAGCAATTTTCAAAAAACTTGTGTTGGTGAAGGTAAGAGGAAATAGGCACTCATATTGCTTATGAGAATATAAATTGCCATAACCTGAAAGGGCAACTTGGCAACATGTATCAAAATTTAAAATGCATCTACCTTATGACTTTGTAGTGCCATGTCTAGGAATTTGTCTTTCGTCTACACATACACATTCATGGGAAAGGGAATATTTGTAATATATCCATGTCAGCATTGTTTGTAACAGCAAAAGAGTGGAACTTCCAACATATCCTTCTTCAGAGTTGCATCAAGTAAATTAAATGCATCAATACAATGAAATTATTGGAAGTTTTCAAAAAGAATGAGGCAAATCTATACTTATTTTTTTAGAATGATCTCTAAAATATATTTTGAGTGAAAAAGGGTACAGAATAGTGCATATAGTATGCTTCCCTATGGGGCAATGATGATGGGTGATCAAGTTTATTTATACATACATATGTGCGGGTGACTGGAGTACAGAGATGGGAGAGAGTCTTACCTTTCAATTTATATATTTTTACAGATTTTGACATTGCTACTGTTCAAAAGAATAAATACTATTTTCAAAGATAATATATGCTTTAAATAAGAGTTAAGTATAAAGAGAAGATAGGCAGTAAGGAAGAAGGAAAAACGCCTGGAAACCTGGAAAGCTGCAAGAAAGCAATGTGTTAACACAGAGGAAAGCAAAGAAAGGAACTAATATTGCAGAGACACGATAGGTTTTAAATTATTTGAGACTCATGTATTTGCTCTTGATTCCTAGACATAAAAGCCTGTATTATGGTTAGTTTAGAATTCTTCCTAGAAAGAGTTGTTCGTTTAATTGCATTGAGCTTTTACATAGGTCGTACTGTACTGATAGTAAAAATGTACCACTACATACTTCTTTCCCCCTTTCTAGCTCATAGTAATTATTCATTTCTAAAATATACCATTTTAGGTATCCATCATACTTGGCACCTGAGGTAATTGCACAAGGAATTTTCAAAACCAATGATCATGTGCCAAGTGAGAAACCATTGCCTTCTGGCCCCAAATCAGATGTTTGGTCTCTTGGAATCATTTTATTTGAGCTTTGTGTGGTATGTATAAAGAAATACTAAACTCATAAAAATAAATTGTGTGTTTCTTAGAAAAGTATTTTTGGATACGAAGGCTATTTAGTAATATCAATAGCATGTTTTTGCTTTGCAAATTGACTAGTTAACAGGGAAAAAAATCTCAATTTGACTTCTTAAAAAATCCTGTTTGACAATTTATTTGTATATTATTTTGGTATATCTAGAAATATTGATGCTTTTATTAAGTATTAAAAATTTACACTGTACTAAGTGTAAAAAATTAAGCATATTTAGAAACATTTACACTAAAACTGCTTACACGCTTTCGTATGTTCATGCTCTCTCTCCTTTCTTTGGTATTCTTTCTTCCTTAAATCCCTTCTCCTCTCTTATTCTGTCTCCTATAAGACTGACTTTGTAACTGAGTTGGCTTTTTATGAGGCCTTCCTGAAATATCCACTATATTTATTAGGGTAATAAAGACTATACAGCTATTAAAAACAAAGGAATTAAAACCGCAGTAGCTTAAAGAACACAGATGTTTTTCTCCCTCATGTAACAGTCCACAGAAAGTTAGGGTGGGCTCTGTTCCACAGCGTCATGAAAAACTTAAGCTATCAGGAATGGCACCATTCTTGCCACCTGATTTCCAAAGATGCTCTCTTTATCCTCTTTTTAACCGTAAGGAAAGGAGAGGAGTGAATTCATGGTAACTGTCTTTAAAAAGATGACGTAAAAGTTGCAGATATCAACTTTGTTCTTTTCACTAGTGGCACTTTACTTATGTGGCCACATGTAGGTTCAACAGAATACAAATGCCTAAATATTAAGAAAGAAGATCAGGATGGATTTGGAGAGACAACTAATATTTTGTCGATCCTCTCTCCAAATACCTGCCAGGGTTAGTTCCTGTCTTCTTTTCTCTCCTTTTCTATTTTAGCATTTGTCATGTTTGTCTACATGGACAATAAGGTCTTTAGAGGCAAACATTTTTATTATTCATCTGTTGTTCTGTCTTCCAAGAGATTTTTTTTAACATTTTTATTGGAGTATAATTGCTTTACAATGATGTGTTAGTTTCTGCTTTATAACAAAGTGAATCAGCTATACATACACATACATCACCATATCTCCTCCCTATTGCAGCTCCCTCCCACCCTCCCTATGCCACCCCTGTAGGTGGTCACAAAGCATGGAGCTGATCTCCCTGTGCTGTGCGGCTGCTTCCTACTAGCTATCTGTTTTACATTTGGTAGTATATATAAGTGTACTCTCTTACTTTGTCCCAGCTTACCCTTCCCGCTCCCCATGTCCTCAAGTCCATTCTCTACATCTGCGTCTTTGTTCCTGTCCTGCCCCTAGGTTCTTCATAACCATTTTTTTTCTTTTTAGATTCCGTATGTATGTGTTAGCATACAGTATTTCTTATTCTTTTTCTAACTTACTTCACTCTGTATGACAGACTCTTGGTCCATCCACCTCACTACAAATAACTCAATTTCATTTCGTTTTATGGCTGAGTAATATTCCATTGTATATATGTGCCATGTCTTCTTTATCCATTCATCTGTCAATGGACACTTAAGTTGCTGTAAATAGAGCTGCAATGAATATTGTGGTACATGACTTTTTGAATTATGGTTTTCTCAGGGTATATGCCCAGTAGTGTGCTTGCTGGGTCGTATGGTAGTTCTATTTTTAGTATTTTAAGGAACCTCCATACTGTTCTCCATAGTGGCTGTATCAATTTACATTCCCACCAACAGTGCAAGAGGGTTCCCTTTTCTCCACACCCTCTCCAGCATTTATTGTTTGTAGATATGTTGATGATGCCCATTCTGACTGGTGTGAGGTGATACCTCATTGTAATGTTGATTTGCATTTCTCTAATGATTAGTGATGTTGAGCATCCTTTCATGTGTTTGTTGGCAATCT
>NC_041220.1:111517098-111518078 GCF_002837175.3 Physeter macrocephalus | reverse complement strand
TTAGTTTATTTTTGTGTATAGTGTTAGGGAGTGTTCTAATTTCATTGTTTGACATGTAGCTGTCCAGTCTTCCCAGCACCACTTATTGAAGAGGCTGTCTTTTCTCCATTGTATATTCTTGCCTCCTTTATCAAAAATAAGGTGACCATATGTGCGTGCGTTTATCGCTGGGGTTTCTATCCTGTTCCATTGATCTGTATTTCTGTTTTTGTGCCAGTGCCATACTGTCTTGATTACTCTAACTTTGTAGTAAGGTCTGAAGTCAAGGAGCCTGATTCCTCCAGCTCCGTTTTCCTTTCTCAAGATTACGTTGGCTATTCGGGGTCTTTTGTGTTTCCATACAAATTGTGCAATTTTTTGTTCTAGTTCTGTGAAAAATGCCATTGGTAGTTTCATAGGGATTGCATTGAATCTGTAGATTGCTTTGGGTAGTATACACATTTTCCCAATGTTGAGTCTTCCAATCCAAGAACATGATATACCTCTCCATGTGTTTGTATCATCTTTAATTTCTTTCATCAGTGTCTTAGAGTTTTCTGCATACAGGTCTTTGGCCTCCTTAGATAGGTTTATTCCTAGGTATGTTGTTCTTTTTGTTGCAATGGTAAATGGGAGTGTTTCCTTAATTTCTCTTTCATATATTTCATCATTAGTGTATAGGAATGCAAGGGATTTCTGTGCATTAGTTTTGTATACTGCTACTTTACCAAATTCATTAATTAGCTCTAACAGTTTTCTGAGAGAGTCTTTAGGACTCTCTGTGTATAGTATCATGTCACCTGCAAACAGTGACAGCTTTACTTCTTCTTTTCCGTTTTGGATTCCTTTTATTTCTTTTTCTTCTCTGATTGCTGTGGCTAAAACTTCCAAAACAATGTTGAATAATAGTGGTGAGAGTGGGCAACCTTGTCTTTTTCCTGATCTTAGTGGAAATGGTTTCAGTTTTTCACCATTGAGAACGATGTTGGCTGTGGGTTTGT
>NC_041220.1:111515764-111516661 GCF_002837175.3 Physeter macrocephalus | reverse complement strand
TTTTTTTTGCGGTACGCGGGCCTGTCACTGTTGTGGCCTCTCCCATTGCGGAGCACAGGCTCCGGTCACAAAGGTTCAGCGGCCATGGCTCACATGCCCAGCCGCTTCGCGGCATGTGGGATCTTCCCAGACCGGGACACGAACCTGTGTCCCCTACATCAGCAGGAGGATTCTCAACCACTGCGCCAACAGGGAAGCCCATCCTTCAATTTTTTAATATGGTGTATCACATTGATTGATTTGCGTATATTGAAGAATCCTTGCATTCCTGGGAAAAACCCCACTTGATCATGGTGTATGATCCTTTTAATGTACTGCTGGATTCTGTTTGCTATTATTTTGTTGAGGATTTTTGCATCTATGTTCATCAGTGATATTGGCCTGTAGTTTTCTTTCTTTGTGACATCTTTGGTTTTGGTATCATGGTGATGGTGGCCTCATAGAATTAGTTTGGGAGTGTTCCTTCCTCTTCGATTTTTTGGAAGAGTTTGAGAAGGATGGGTGTTAGCTCTTCTCTAAATGTTTGATAGAATTCACGTCTGAAGCCATCTGGTCCTGGACTTTTGTTTGTTGGAAGATTTTTAATCACAGTTTCAATTTCATTACTTGTGATTGGTCTGTTCATATTTTCTATTTCTTCCTCCTTCAGTCTTGGAAGTTTATACCTTTCTAAAAATTTGTCCATTTCTTCCAGGTTGTCCATTTTATTGTCATGGAGTTGCTTGCGGTAGTCTCTTAGGATGCTTTGTATTTCTGCGTTGTCTGTTGTAACTTCTCCTTTTTCATTTCTAATTTTATTGATTTGAGTCCTCTCCCTCTTTTTCTTGATGAGTCTGGCTAAAGGTTTATCAATTTTGTTTATCTTCTCAAAGAACCAGCTTTTAGTTTTATTGATCT
>NC_041220.1:111499967-111515418 GCF_002837175.3 Physeter macrocephalus | reverse complement strand
TTTATGATTTCTTTCCTTCTGCTAACTTTGGGGGTTTTTTTGTTCTTCTTTCTCTAACTGCTTTAGGTATATGGTTAGGTTGTTTATACGATATGTTTCTTGTTTCTTAAGGTAGGATTGTATTGCTATAAACTTTCCTCTTAGAACTGCTTTTGCTGCATCCCACAGGTTTTGAGTCGTCATGTTTTCATTGTCATTTGTTTCTAGGTATTTTTTGATTTCCTCTTTGATTTCTTCAGTGATCTCTTGGTTATTTAGTAGTGTATTGTTTAGCCTCCATGTGTTTGTATTTTTTACAGATTTATTCCTGTAATTGATATCTAGACCCATAGTGTTGTGGTCAGAAAAGACCCTTGATATGCTTTCAATTTTCTTAAATTTACCAAGGCTAGATTTGTGACCCAAGATATGATGTATCCTGGAGAATGTTCCATGAGCACTTGAGAAGAAAGTGTATTCTGTTGTTTTTGGATGGAATGCCCTTTAAATATGAATTAAGTCCATCTTGTTTAATGTATCATTTAAAGTTTGTGTTTCCTTATTTATTTTCATTTTGGATGATCTGCCAGTTTTGTCTTTTGGTTGGAGCATTTAATCCATTTACATTAGAGGTAATTATCGATATGTATGTTCCTATTACCATTCTCTTAACTATTTTGGATTTGTTATTGTAGGTCTTTTCCTTCACTTGTGTTTCCTGCCTAGAGAAGTTCCTTCAGCATTTGTTGTAAAGCTGGTTTGGTGGTGCTGAATTCTCTTAGCTTTTGCTTGTCTGTAAAGGTTTTAATTTCTCCATCAAATCTGAATGAGATCCTTGCTGGGTAGAGTAATCATGTTTGTAGGTATTTCCCTTTCATCACTCTAAATATGTCCTGCCACTCCTTTCTGGCTTGCAGAGTTTCTGCTGAAAGATCAGTTGTTAACCTTATGGGCATTTCCTTGTATGTTTTTTGTTGTTTTTCCTTTGCTGCTTTTAATATTTTTTCTTTGTATTTAATTTTTGATAGTTTGATTGATATGTGTATTGGCGTGTTTCTCCTTGGATTTTTCCTGTATGGGACTCTCTGTGCTTCCTGAACTTGATTAACTATTTCCTTTCCCATATTAGGGAAGTTTTCAGCTATAATCTCTTCAAATATTTTCTCAATTCCTTTCTTTTTCTCTTCTTCTTCTGGGACTCCTATAATTCGAATATTGGTGTGTTTAATGTTGTCACAGAGGTCTCTGAGAGTCTCCTCAATTCTTTTCATTCTTTTTTCTTTATTGTGCTCTGCAGTAGTTACTTGCACTCCTTTATCTTCCAGGTCACTTATACGTTCTTCTGCCTCAGTTTTTCTGCTATTGATTCCTTCTAGAGAATTTGAAATTTCATTTATTGTGTCCTTCATCATTGTTTGTTTGCTCTATAGTTCTTCTAGGTCCTTGTAAAACGTTTCTTGTATTTTCTCCGTTCTATTTCCAAGATTTGCATCCACTTTACTATCATTACTCAGAATTCTTTTTCAGGTAGCCTGCCTATTTCCTCTTCATTTGTTAGGTCTGGTGGGTTTTACCTTGCTCCTTCATCTGCTGTGTGTTTCTCTGTCTTCTCATTTTGCTTATCTTACTGTGTTTGGGGTCTCCTTTTTGCAGGCTGCAGGTTCATAGTTCCCATCGTTTTTGGTGTCTGCTCCCAGTGGCTAAGGTTGGTTTAGGGGTTGTGTAGGCGTCTTGGTGGAGGGGACTAGTGCCTGTGTTCTGGTGGATGAGGCTGTATCTTGTCTTCCCTGTGGGCAGGACCACGTCTGTTGGTATGTTTTGGGGTGTCTGTGACCTTATGATTTTAGGCATCCTCTCTTATAATGGGTGGGGTTGTTTCCCTGTCTTGCTAGTTGTTTGGCATAGGGTGTCCGGCACTGTAACTTGCCGGTCATTGAGTGAATCTGGGTCTTAGCGTTGAGATGGAGATCTCTGTGAGAGCTTTTGCCGTTTCATATTACGTGGAGCCAGTAGGTGTCTGGTGGATCAATATCCTGCACTCGGCTCTCCCACCTCAGAGGCATAGGACTGACACCCAGCCAGAGCACCAAGACCCTGTCAGCCACACGGCTCAGAAGTAAAGGGAGAAAAAAAGAAAGAATTAAAGAAAGAATAAAATAAAATAAAGTTAAAAAAATAAAATAAAAAATTATTAAAAGTAAAAAAATTAATAAGTAATTTCAAAAAGGAAAAAAAACGAAAGAAAGAAGAGAGCAACCAAACCAAAAAACAAATCCACCAGTGATAAGAAGTGCTAAAAACTATACTAAAAACAACAACAACAACAAAAACGGATAGACAGAACCCTAGGACAAATGGTTAAAGCAAAGGTATACAGACAAAATGACACAAAGAAGCATACACATACACACTCACAGAAAGAGAAAAAGGAAAAATATATATATATCGTTGCTCCCAAAGTCCACCTCCTCAATTTTGGGTTGATTCATTGTCTATTTAGGTATTCCACAGATGAAGGGTACATCAAGTTGATTGTGGAAATTTAATCCGCTGCTCCTGAGGCTGCTGTGAGAGATTTCCCTTTCTTTTCTTTGTTCACAGCTCCTGGGGTTCAGCTTTGGATTTGGCCCCGCCTGTGTGTGTAGGTCGCCTGAGGGCATCTGTTCTTTGCTCAGACAGGACAGGGTTAAAGGAGCGGCTGATTAGGGTGCTCTGGCTCGCTCAGGCCGGGGAAGGGAGGGGTACGGAATGCAGGGCAAGCCTCGGGCGGCAGAGGCTGGCATGATGTTGCAACATCCTGAGGCGTGCCGTGCGTTCTCCCAGGGAAGTTGTCCCTGGATCCCGGGACCCTGGCAGTGGCGGGCTGCACAGGCTCCCGGGAGGGGAGGTGTGGCTAGTGACCTGTGCTCTCACACAGGCTTAACATTTCATGCCCGTCTCTGGTGTCTGCACTGATAGCTGCGGCTTGCACCTGTCTCTGGAGCTTGTTTAGGCAGTGCTCTGAATCCCCTCTCTTCGCACACCCCGAAACAATGGTCTCTTGCTTCTTAGGCAGGTCCAGACTTTTTCCTGGACTTCCTCCCGGCTAACTGTGGCGCACCAGCCCCCTTCAGGTTGTGTTCACGCAGCCAACCCCAGTCCTCTCCCGGGGATCTGACCTCCAAAGCCTGAGCCTCGGCTCCCAGCCCCAACCTGTCCCGGCAGGTGAGCGGACAAGCCTTTCGGGCTGGTGAGTGCTGGTCAGCACCCATGCTCTGTGCGGGTATCTCTCTGCTTTTCCCTCTGCACCCCTGTTGCTGCGCTCTCCTCTGTAGCTCCAAAGCTTCCCACCCTGCCACCCCTGTCTCTGCCAGCGAAGGGGCTTCCTAGTGTGTGGAAACTTTTCCTCCTTCACAGCTCCCTCCCAGAGGTGCAGGTCCTGTCCCTATTCTTTTGTCTATGTTTTTTCTTTTGCCCTACCCATGTACTTGGGGAGTTTCTTGCCTTTTGGGACATCTGAGGTCTTCTGCCAGCATTCAGTAGGTGTTCTATAGGAGTTGTTCCACATGTACATGTATTTCTGATGTATTTGTGGAGAGGAAGGTGATCTCCACGTCTTACTCCTCCGCCGTCTTGAAGGTCTCTCTCTTCCAAGAGATTTTTAAAGTATTTTGGAAGTATTAACTCATTGATCTTTACCATATCTAAGAATTAGGATGACATTATGTTTTTCATTTTGTGTGTTTTCAGAACTAATTCAACAGTGGAGGTAGTAAAGCATAATAGTTAAGAGACAGCCTTTTGTAGTCAGAGAGAACTGGGTTTGAAATCTAATGCAGCAAAATATAGTTGTATGACTTAGGGTAACTAACCTAACTTCTTAAGGCTTTGGTTCTACTTCCATAAATAATAATAGTATCTATATTGTAAAGCTGTTGGAAAAATTAAATGAAATAACGTATATAAAGTACTTAGTATAGGGTGTTGCTTTGCAAACAGTCCATAAATGGTAGCTTTTATTATTAATATTTAAATATTCACAAAAACATGGTAGCTTACACATTGGCCCTGCTTTTTCTAAGGGAAAATGCCAGATTTTCTGATTCTTTGCTATCCTTTGTCTAGACCATCTTTCTTTTCATTGGTATGAAATGATAGTAAATCTAATTTTTGTTTAAAATCATAGCCTAAATGAAGAATTTTATTGGAATGTGAAGTATACATAAGTGTACATGTGAAGTATGTAGCTTTTCCTTTTTATTACCATCATTTATATTTAAACTCTTTACTAATGATCTAGGTATGTCTCATATGAGTAATTCGATTGAACAAATGTTGATGAATCTTTACTGTGTGTATAGCAATGCAATAGGGATAAACTGTGATTAAGGTGCATTGTCAAAGAGCTTATAATTTAATGCAAATTCATAAACTTTGAAGATAAACACAGAGAGCTGTGTGAATTCCAAGAAAGGAAATATTAATTCCATGATAGGGGCTTCATGACATTTTTTTTTTTCATGACATTTTAAGTGGTGCTCAAAGTTTAGAGTCCAGTTTTAAGATGGATTAAATCTTCTTCTACCTCATCAAACCTTTAGATTTGATACAAAATATTAAGATATTAATTGATTACACACCAACAATTAACAAAGGGACTTTTGGCAGGTTAGAAATTTTAAGGAAATAGTCGAAAAGCTATAGCACTTTGCTAGGAAGATCTTGCCATGTTACCAGAAAGTCAATACAGCTGCTCTGTCACCCAGAAGTTTCCATAGTCCAAACATGTATAGGAGAATTCTGTATTAAAAAATGAGTACATATCTAAGAAACACCAAGCATCTAAAGTTGGCCTCTACTATAAAAAAGGAACAACGAATAGAGTTTACATTTTATTACAAGTAGAAAGGACTTTATAATAAATGTACGTGTTAAGAGATAAAAGAAACAATTAAATTTATGAAACAATTACAGAAACTAGGAATCAAGAACATTTACTGAAAAAAAGCAAGAACCAGCTAAGAGTTTTAAGAAAAAAATGTAATTATTGAAATAAAGAACTAAATAAATGGATCATAGGAAACTGGACACACTGAACACTGAGTTAATCTCCCAGGATATGACACAAATAGATAAAAAGATTGAAAATATAAAAGAAATTTTAAAAGATGGACAAGATAGATTCAGATGTTCTAATATCTTATAGTAGTATCAAAAGTAGAGAGTAAAGTTCTCAATCTGAAAGAACATACTAATTACCTTTCAAGGTAAAAGATAAAAATCACAACATACAAACAACAACAACAACAAATAGCTAGAAATCTTATACTAAACTTTTAGGAGATGACTAATGATGAAATAGTGGGTAACATTTATTGACACTTCGTAAGAGCCAGGTACTTTTCTAACGTATTTACATCTATTATCTCAATCCGTACTCTTGCCAGTCTTATAAAGTTTATTTAATTACTATCTATACAAATTAGGAAATTGAGGTACAGAGAGGTTAAACAACCTGTCCCAGTTACATAGTAGTAACTAATTCAGCAGATTTGTGTCCATCAATCTGTGTCCAAAGCTTTATGTACCCTTAACCAACGTGCTAAGCTTCCTTTACTAAGCTCTGATGTCTTTATGTGTTGAGAAAATCTTAAAATGTGCCAGAGAAAAGACATATTACCTACAAAGAATAACAGTTAGATTGGCATTAAACTTCTTAGCAGTGTGAATGCAAGAAAACAGTGGGACAGTGCCATCAAAGTGCTGAGAGAAAGGATTTTGAATTTTGAATTCTTTAAGTCACAAAACTAACATTTGGGAGTAAGAATTAAACAAAGGATATAGTTGGCCCTCTGTATTTGTGGATTCTGCATCTATGGATTCAACCAACCATGGATTGAAAATATTTGAAAAAAAATTCCAGAAAGTTCCAAAAAGCAAAACTTAAATTTGCCATGCAACAGTACTGTTTACATAGCATTTACATTTTATTTATAACTATTTACATAGCATTTGCATTGTATTAGGTATTATAAGTAATCTAGAAATGATTTAAAGTATAAGGGAGGATGTGTGTAGGTTATATGCAAATACTGTGCCACTTTAAATAAAGGACTTGAGCATCAGTGGATTTTGGTATCCAAGTAGGTCCTGGAACCAGTCCCCCTTGGATAGTGAGGGATGACTATACAGAATTTTGATAGACACAAAGAAAAAATTACTAGTAGAGAAATAACATGAGTCTGAATAGTAGGGTGTGTTCACTGTATTGCAAGTAATCAAATTTAACTGCTTCGTGTGTGTGTATGTGTTTACATCACAGGATAGATAAATAGTAAGCATTTAAACTGAAAAGTTATATTGGAGTCATATCCTAGGAGACTTTGAATGCTGTAGTGAGAGATTTATATTTAGTTATGTAAGGTATGGAGGACCATTTAAAGTTTTTAAGTAAGCTGAAATCAGTTAATTTTTTAAGGTGGTTCTTTTTAAAAAAATTTTATTGGAATATAGTTGATTTACAGTGTTGTGTTAGTTTCAGGTGTACAGCAAAGTGAATCAGTTATACATATATCAACTCTTTTTTAGATTCTTTTCCCTTTTTAGGTCATTACAGAGTACTGTGTAAAGTTCCCTGTGCTATACAGTAGGTTCTTATTAGTTATCTATTTTATATATAGTAGTGTGTATATGTCAATCCCAATCTCCAGTTTATCCCTTTCCCCCTGGTAACCCTAAGATTGTTTTCTACATCTGTGACTCTATTTCTGTTTTAGATAAGTTCATTTGTACCATTAGTTTAGATTCCATGTAAAAGCAATATCATATGATATTTGTCCTTCTCTGTCTGACTTACATCACTCAGTAGGACAATTTCTAGGTCCATCCATGTTGCTGCAAATGGCATTATTTCATTCTGTTTTATGGCTGAGTGATATTCCATTGTGTATATGTACCATATCTTTATTCATTCCTCTGTCAATGGACATTTAGGTTGCTTCCATGTCCTGGCTATTGTAAATAGTGCTGCAAATGAACATTGGGGTGCATGTATCTTTGCGAATTTTGGTTTTCTCAGAGTATATGCCCAGAAGTAGGATTGCTGGATCATATGGTAGCTCTAAGTTTAGTTTTTTAAGAAACCTCCATACTGTTCTCCATAGAAGCTGTACCAATTTATATTCCCACCAACAGTGTAGAAGGGATCCCTTTTCTCCACACCCTCTCCAGCATTTATTGTTTGTAGATTTTTTTGATGATGACCGTTCTAACTAGTGTGAGGTGATCCCTCATTGTAGTTTTGATTTGTATTTCTCTAATAATTAGTGATGTTGAACATCTTTTCATGTGCTTTTCGGCCATCTGTATGTCTTTTTGGAGAAATGTCTGTTTAGATTTTCTACCCATTATTTTGATTGGGTTGGTTTTTTTTGTTGTTATTGAGCTGCATGAGCTGTTTGTATATTTTGGAGATTAATCCCTTGTCAGTTGCTTCATTTGCAAATATTTTCTCCCATTCTGAGGGTTGTCTTTTCATTTTATGGTTTCCTTTGCTGTGCAAAAGCTTTTAAGTTTAATTAGGTCCCATTTGTTTATTTTTGTTTTTATTTTCATTACTCTAGGAGGTGGATCAAAAAAAGATCTTGCTTCGATTTATGTCGCAAAAGCTTTTAAGTTTAATTAGGTCCCATTTGTTTATTTTTGTTTTTATTTTCATTACTCTAGGAGGTGGATCAAAAAAAGATCTTGCTTCGATTTATGTCAGAGCGTGTTCTGCCTGTGTTTTCCTCTACGAGTTTTATAGTATCTGGCCTTACATTTAGGTCTAGGAGATTAATGTTGATAGTAGTGTAAGTGATTGAGAAGAGGGAGAGGAATGGCAGCTTGTTTTCAATGATCTCTCCACCTGTAGTTCTAATTTCATAAGTCTTCAAGAGATTTTTTCCTCTCTATTAAAAAAACAAAAAAACAGAAAATCAGAGCCTCTTTTTCTCTGTATAAAGACCAAGCTATCTTCTTAAGCCTTTTCCTTCTAAGTCTATTTAAATGATCATATAAGTTTAATTTGTTAATAATAAGAGAAACATAATAATAGCCAACATTTATGAAGCATTTTCTTTATTCAGAAAATACTAAGCACTTTTTTTTTTTCTTTTTTTGCGGTACGCGGGCCTCTCACCGCTGTGGCCTCTCCCGCTGCGGAGCACAGGCTCTGGACGCTCAGGCCCAGCAGCCACGGCCCACGGGCCCAGCCGCTCTGCGGCATGTGGGATCCTCCCGGACCGGGGCACAAACCCGCACCCCCCGCATCGGCAGGCAGACTCCCAACCACTGTACCACCAGGGAAGCCCTAAGCACTTTTTTATACATCATATAACCTTCACTGCACCCTGTGTGGCATGTATAGTTAATACTCCACTTTATAAATGAGAAAAGTTAGGCTTAAGGTGGTTAAGTAATTTGCCCAAGTTATATAATCGGTGGTAGAAAGTCCAACTTGGCACTCGGTAGTTGCTCAACACATGATCATTAAAGTTGTAAATGTTTGATTCAAGGCTCCATTCCAAGGAGCCCCCTGAAGCCAACTAATAAGGAAACAACTAAAATACAATGTATGTGTCTTAAAATAAAGAAATATACCAGGTGCTATGGGAACACCAAAATGGTTGTCTTAAGTCACTTTGGGAAGAGGAAGGAGTGTCATGGAATGTTTCTTAATGGAGATAACAGACTACCTGGATCATGCTATATAAGTAAGAATTAATTGGGTAGATGAAAGGGTAATATGGCATCTTGGTCTTTTAATCAAATAAGACTCCTGGATTTCCTCTAGACAACCAGGTATATGTAGGTCTCAAAAATGAAGAATAGGGGCTTCCCTGGTGGCGCAGCGGTTGCGCGTCCGCCTGCCGATGCAGGGGAACCGGGTTCGTGCCCCGGTCTGGGAGGATCCCACATGCCGCGGAGCGGCTGGGCCCGTGAGCCATGGCCGCTGAGCCTGCGCGTCCGGAGCCTGTCCTCCGCAACGGGAGAGGCCACAGCAGAGGGAGGCCCGCATACCACAAAAAAAAAATCCTCTCTATTAAAAAAACAAAAAAACAGAAAATCAGAGCCTCTTTTTCTCTGTATAAAGACCAAGCTATCTTCTTAAGCCTTTTCCTTCTAAGTCTATTTAAATGATCATATAAGTTTAATTTGTTAATAATAAGAGAAACATAATAATAGCCAACATTTATGAAGCATTTTCTTTATTCAGAAAATACTAAGCACTTTTTTTTTTTCTTTTTTTGCGGTACGCGGGCCTCTCACCGCTGTGGCCTCTCCCGCTGCGGAGCACAGGCTCTGGACGCTCAGGCCCAGCAGCCACGGCCCACGGGCCCAGCCGCTCTGCGGCATGTGGGATCCTCCCGGACCGGGGCACAAACCCGCACCCCCCGCATCGGCAGGCAGACTCCCAACCACTGTACCACCAGGGAAGCCCTAAGCACTTTTTTATACATCATATAACCTTCACTGCACCCTGTGTGGCATGTATAGTTAATACTCCACTTTATAAATGAGAAAAGTTAGGCTTAAGGTGGTTAAGTAATTTGCCCAAGTTATATAATCGGTGGTAGAAAGTCCAACTTGGCACTCGGTAGTTGCTCAACACATGATCATTAAAGTTGTAAATGTTTGATTCAAGGCTCCATTCCAAGGAGCCCCCTGAAGCCAACTAATAAGGAAACAACTAAAATACAATGTATGTGTCTTAAAATAAAGAAATATACCAGGTGCTATGGGAACACCAAAATGGTTGTCTTAAGTCACTTTGGGAAGAGGAAGGAGTGTCATGGAATGTTTCTTAATGGAGATAACAGACTACCTGGATCATGCTATATAAGTAAGAATTAATTGGGTAGATGAAAGGGTAATATGGCATCTTGGTCTTTTAATCAAATAAGACTCCTGGATTTCCTCTAGACAACCAGGTATATGTAGGTCTCAAAAATGAAGAATAGGGGCTTCCCTGGTGGCGCAGCGGTTGCGCGTCCGCCTGCCGATGCAGGGGAACCGGGTTCGTGCCCCGGTCTGGGAGGATCCCACATGCCGCGGAGCGGCTGGGCCCGTGAGCCATGGCCGCTGAGCCTGCGCGTCCGGAGCCTGTCCTCCGCAACGGGAGAGGCCACAGCAGAGGGAGGCCCGCATACCACAAAAAAAAAAAATGAAGAATGCTTGAGATCAAACTAAAATGAAATGATCCTTAGATACATGAAATGCCTAAGTGTTAAATATTATGCAACATTTTTAAAAATGTTACATCACCAATGATTTTTCTTTAGTGGAGCCAACTCAAAAAATCTAATAAAACCTCTGAAGAGAAATAGAGGTAACTGATAAACTCATTTTCAGCGCTGAAAAAAAAAGACCTCCCTGAGAAGAATGATGTAAATGTTAACAAGAATTTCTTTTCTCATTTTATTTAGGGAAGAAAACTATTTCAGAGTTTGGATATTTCTGAAAGACTAAAATTTTTGCTTACACTGGGTAAGTGTCTCACAATTGATTATCTTTCAACTATAAATATAATCTTTAGTGACAGTAATTATGCATATTGAGAATGTGTTCTTCAAAATAGTGGATACACTGAAATATACTCACTTTCTTTAATTTTCTAATGATCAGTGGTAAGCATTAACAGGACAGTTTAAGAAGTGCATTTGAAGTATTATAGGACAGCTTTCCTCATTCACTAAGGAATTATAATGTACATGGATATAATCTTAGCATGATCTAGCCAAGTAAACTAACTTGTGAAATCAAAATATGAGATTATAAAATTGTACTTCACTGTTGCAGTTGCCTTCAGGCAATGTATTGTAACTTTTGAGCTTTCTACTTGGTGAATCGTGTGTGAATAATGACTGAGGAAGAATGTTTATTTTTCCTTATAACAAGCTCATATATTTTACATGTATATAATCCAAATATTTGTCATTCACATTTATAAAAATTTGTGTAATCCACTTTAGAGTGGAATAATTTAAGCACGTGTGGTAAACAAAGAGAGAAAAACAGTGATAGAGCATTTTGTGTAAAAGAGTGACAGATTGGTGTCCAGGTTAATAGGGTCTACAAATAAGGATTTGTATAGAATAATATTAGTAAATATTAAATAATAATGAATTGTAAATAAAATTGCATAAAATTTTATAATATTTACCACTTTAATATCAAAGATTGATAATATAGCTATTAAGGAGTCTTAGAGATCTATAAATGTTGTCTACAGACTAGAACTTGTACTTTCTTTTTTGAATTTTATTTTATTTATTTTTTTATACAGCAGGTTCTTATTAGTCATCCATTTTATACCCATCAGTGTATACATGTCAATCCCAATCCCCCAATTCATCACACCACCACCACCACCCTCCACTGCTTTCCCCCCTTGGTGTCCATACATTTGTAGAACTTATACTTTAAATCCCAGAGAAACGTGTGTAGATTCTCCAAATTGTATTTAATAAAAATAAATTAGTCTTATAATCGTAAAAATATACTAAAGCCTTTTTAAATAGTAATATGTGTATATACATATAGAGGGGGGTGGAGAGAGAAGGAGAGAATCTTTACCTCCTTGAATTACTGCTTTAACTCACTATTTAAGGTGCTATCTTTCAGTATCTATGATACAATTAATACTTAGTGTTTGAAGTCTTTATTTTTATCAAAGCATGTTAGGAAAGTTGAAAAAATCTCAAGCTTTTTAATATTCCAAGTTCTAAAACTGCATTACACAATTAAAAAAAATTTTATTAGAGTTCAATTCCCAGTTAGTCTAAGTTAGAAAAGCAGCTTTAATTCATATAATTTTTCTGTTTTATAGACTGCATAGATGACACTATAATAGTTCTGGCTGAAGAGCATGGTTGTCTGGACATTATAAAGGTTTGTCGTTAATCTGTTATTGAAAATTTATCTGCATACTTGGAATTCAATAGCAAACTATTTTAAAACTATGTTTATTTCTGTTTAGATATCTGCTTTTTCACAGAGTGACAAACTAATATGAATTTCTTTAAAGTCCAAATAAAGACTTTCAAAAAAAGTCAAAACATTGTAAAGTAGCAAACATTTAAGTAATATAAATTTTTAAATGGATTGTTTAAAATAATTCTTTTCTCTCTCTATTTACCAGGAGCTTCCTGAAAATGTGATAGATCTTTTGAAGAAGTGCCTCACCTTCCACCCTTCTAAAAGGTTGATATCAAGAGTTTGGGATTATTACTGAGATCTTAACATAAAAGTAGTTAATTTTTTAATACTAATGGGTTAAATAAGAATATTAACATATATAGTAATACATGATTGATATTGGTATCATAATTGTTAGTTATGGCTTTAATGTATGGTAATAAAAGAAGAAAAGATAATTAACCATGGTTAGAAAACTGGCATATACCAAAAGCAGTTACTAGTTCATTTCCTAGCCTCCAATTAGAAAATCAGCTAAACTGTGGAATGTAGATATGCCTAGATACAAATGATATGAGAAAAATGAGAACAAAAGTTTATTGGCAAATATGTATTATAGAAAAGAACTTAGATAAATGGTGAGGTAAGTTAATAATTGTTGATAATATAAAAGGATTTCTTAGAAGTTTTACTATTTATTTTCATTTGATGATGTCATTGTTAGCCATCCAGTTGTCCCTAAACTCAGTAAGTATATAATATTTGAAAATAATGCATTCTAGTTTGTCTTTAGGAAAACATTTCCTAAAGAGAGGAATGGTATGAAAAGCATAGTTTTGGGTAAATATACCACATAAACTAAGAGAGTAGGAAGAAAATCAGAAGATATTATCAGTTTACAATTTTATTATTTAATTAAGGTATTCAGTAAAGCAGGTATATGATGGTCAAGCTAAAAGTAAAAAATGGAGATGCTCATATGTAATAATTTTTTATAGATCATAAAATACAAAAAGCACCACAAAGGTAAAAAAGTCAGCATTTATTTACAGTCACTTGATTCTTTTTAAAGGTATATATCTAGACTCTAATAAGGAGAACTTTATTATTTTCTATGCTAATGAGGTAATTTTGACTTTTAACTATCCCTTGAAGTGTGCCATTATTCTAGGAAAATTTTAATGACTTTCATTCATGTTCCGTATTTTAAATATTTCTTAAGGCCAACCCCAGATGAATTAATGCAGGACAGTGTGTTCAGTGAAGTGTCACCTTTATACACCCCCTTTACCAAACCTACCAGCCTGTTTTCTTCTTCTCTGAGATGTGCCGATTTAACTCTGCCTGAGGATATCAGTCAGCTGTGTAAAGGTAATGGTAAATACAGCAAAGGATAGAAGTATTTCTGGAAGTGATTAAAATATAACCTAACATTTTAGTCCTTTAAATTTAATTTCTTTGGAGCAAGAAATGTAAGAATCAAGGAAAGGAAGTAGCACCAAACAAAAATTTTTTTATTATGTAAACCAAGGTCTTATTTTCATCTCAAATCTTAATGCTAAAATCAGATCTTCTAATTTCCAATGGAATTTCTACTATAACAATATTTGTATATCATATTTCATAAAATTTATTATAAATGATCTCAAAAAATCATATTATTGATAGGAAGTCCATATCATTATATTCTATGTTTTTAACAGAATATCACCTTTTCTCTTTTAATTCCTCTCTGAAGATTACAACTCTCAGAATGTGTGTTTTAGGGACACCAGTATGTTACCTTTATACTGAAAAATTATCATGACATAAGTTGTGGCAGGAAATACTTACTGAACATTGGTTCAATCAAATATTTATTGAGTTTCTACTATGTTCCATACACTGTATCTGCAAGTATCATTTGTGCCAAATGGGGAGGCAGACAGACATTCAGTCACACAATTACTGTTATAAATGAAGGTTAGTACGCATGTAGTACAGTGGAAGCAAAGCCTCCCTGAGATATTAAGGACTTCTCAAAAGAGGCCGAAATTGCCTCAAGACATAAAGATGGGACAGTGTGTTGCCTACCCAAGTGTTTTTTTCTGCCCTTCTTTCTTTCCTGCAGAGCTTGATATATCTGATATGTATATCCCATATGTCTCTGATACAGAGGGTAAAAATTACACTTTTTTCTAAAGAAACTGAATACGCAACCAATATGTATATCTGCATTTAATCCTCTGCATTTTGTAGTATGACTATTCTTTTTTTTTTTAAATAAGCAAGAGAATTTGCTTATGAAGCTAGACTTGGATTACCACCAAATGAGCAGATTTCCTCACCTCCCCTCCAGAATCTTAAAAATTTATATATAGATGCCTTAGTTGGGTTCAGTTGTGTATTCAGTGCAGACAGTCTCAACACCACATGTCTATCTCAAGGCTGTATTCTTGGAGCAGCTTCTGGGAGTGGGGAAGGCAAGCTGAACGCACATTCCAAGGACAGGGGAAGGGGTGGGAGCCTCCATTTGCCAGGGTCCAGCTTGACATCAACTGGCTTTCATGTCTTTTTGATGACCTCCTTCAGTAGGAGGAATACATAATGATGGGGTTCCAGGAAGGCCTCCCCAAGAAGTGCTACTCTGGCACACAGATTATTTTGAGCTAAAAATAAGCAAGGCCCAAAAGACTCATAAAGAACTTTTGGACTTTCCCCTAACAGTTTAAAAGAATTGAAGATAAAAGACCTGTTCCAGGAAAGAGTTATCACCCACAGATAATTACAGAAAATATGAACTCAGTGTGGTTAACCTGGAGGAACCTAGCAAGGCCCCTTTGATCAAAGTCCTCTCTGTATAGTATGACTATTCTAAAGGGAATCTTATTATGTTCTTCAGTTTTTACTTTTTTATAATGTCAGCTATTATTGCCTGTTGCCTTTCAATAAAAACAGAAGGTGTGATAGCTTTTTAAATTTCCATTAATAGATTTAAGCAGTGATTACCTGGCAGAAAGATCTATTGAAGAAGTGTATTACCTTTGGTGTTTAGCTGGAGGTGACTTGGAAAAAGAGCTTGTGAACAAGGAAATCATTCGATCCAAACCACCTATCTGCACACTCCCCAAGTAAGGAAAGAAAACTTCTCTTGGAAATGAGAAAAATCTAGTAATAACTTCTTTTTAATTTGATATTTTTTTCTTTTGGTAGACATTCCAGTTAAGTGATTATGAAAGCAATTGGGAGTCAATACCTTGTTTTCTTGGCAGGAGTTTCTAATTGCAGAGTTCCCATCAGTGGTTTTATTATTTTAATAAATATGGTTTTTTTTTTTTTTTTTTTTTTTGGTTTTTTTTTTGGTTTTTTTTTTTTTGTGTGTGTGTGTGGTACGCGGGCCTCTCACTGTTGTGGCCTCTCCCGTTGCGGAGCACAGGCTCCGGACGCGCAGGCTCAGCGGCCATGGCTCACGGGCCCAGCCGCTCCGCGGCATGTGGGATCTTCCCGGACCGGGGCACGAACCCGTGTCCCCTGCATCGGCAGGCGGACTCTCAAC
>NC_041220.1:111476734-111498897 GCF_002837175.3 Physeter macrocephalus | reverse complement strand
CAGAGTTCCCATCAGTGGTTTTTTTTTTTAAAAAAATAGGTTTTTTTTTTTTTTTTTTTTTTTGGTTTTTTTTTTGGTTTTTTTTTTTTTGTGTGTGTGTGTGGTACGCGGGCCTCTCACTGTTGTGGCCTCTCCCGTTGCGGAGCACAGGCTCCGGACGCGCAGGCTCAGCGGCCATGGCTCACGGGCCCAGCCGCTCCGCGGCATGTGGGATCTTCCCGGACCGGGGCACGAACCCGTGTCCCCTGCATCGGCAGGCGGACTCTCAACCAATGTGCCACCAGGGAAGCCCAAATATGGTTTTTTAATAAATAATTTGTTTTATGATCTATTTGAAGTAAAGTTAATATTATGGAACATCTCACAATAGTTGGTGATCAATAAAAGAAAAAATTTATAAATCAGAAAGAACAGTAATGTTTAAGAGAGTTAATAAACTATGCTAGTGTGCCCATTATGAGGAACTATTTTTTTTTATTTCTAATATTTTGAAATGTATTCAGTGACCTCATTGCTTGTGCTAGAGATCATCATGGTGCTAAATCACTGTTGAGAAAAATCTGCAGAGCTACATAAGGTCTTGGACACCATCCTGTAAATTATCTAGAAGTTAAATAACAATACAACCCTAAGGGCCAAAATTGTCACTGTTCCATTGCTCTTCATATTTATTCATAAAGAAGAGAACCTGAATCTCTTTCCACCAATGCCTTAAAGTTTTAATTTTAGATTTTAGAACTAGATTTCATCTTTGTAGGTACCTGCAGAATTCATCTGCTGATCATTTTTTTCTTCACATGTAAATTTTAGGTTAATTATTTGAATACACCACTAGCTCTCTACTTTTTTCCCCTCTTAAGCTGGTTTTTAAATATTACTTCAATTATACTGTTCACACAATGAATTAAGTAGAAAATTAGGAAATAAGCTGATGGAAATTATAAGAATTAATGGTTTGAAGGATATAAAAATTCTCAAAAGTAATTCTCTAAAATTCTAAATGCATTTATTATTCAGTATTCTTTCTCCTGAGGAGTTATCATCATTAGCATCTTTCTTTCTTGTTCCTTTTTATCATTTTTTACTCATATAAACTTCCTCAGGAACACATTTACATACTGTCAGGAGAGTAATTTAATCATTGCACCTGCATGAACAAAGAGTGTAAATCATACTCTTGTATTCCTAAAATGCTTTATATTTATATACTGTGTTTATACCAACTCAACGTATATTTAAAAATGAAGGGCTTCCCTGGTGGCGCAGTGGTTGAGAGTCCGCCTTCCGATACAGGAGACACAGGTTCGTGTCCCGGTCCGGGAAGATCCCGCATGCCGCGGAGCGGCTAGGCCCGTGAGCCATGGCCGCTGAGCCTGCGCGTCCGGAGCCTGTGCTCCGCAACAGGAGAGGCCACAACAGTGAGAGGCCCGCGTACCGCAAAAGGAAAAAAAAAAGAAAATTTTTTGGAGAAATTTCAACCAACGGTTACTTTTTTATTAACCCATTCAGTCTAAAATTTCTTTTTTTCTTTTGTTGAAGAGATTGATGATTTAGAATAAATTTTCTAGAAGAAACAATAAATCAGATTTCTGTGCTCATTAAAATAATTATTGTTTTTTTAATCTCCTTTCAGTTTTCTCTTTGAAGATGGTGAAAGCTTTGGACAAGGTCGAGATAGAAGCTCACTATTAGATGACACCACTGTGACATTGTCATTATGCCAGCTAAGAAATGTAAGAATGGTATTTTGGCAAACTTGCTTCAGAACTTTCTCCCTTCCTTCCTTCCTTCCTTTTTTTTTTTAAAAATAAAACCTTACAGATACACATGAAGCCTTAAATTTCTGACTGATACTATAAAATATGTGAGAGTTTCTTTAAGGTATGTGCCCAGGAGTGGCATTGTTGGAAAATAGGATCTGTACATCATCAGCTTAGTATATGTTGTTATATTGTCTGTTCATAGAAGTGGCCTTATCACTTTATCTTTTTACCATCATTGGATAAGGGTTCTCATTTGTCCACATATGTGATAGCACATGGTCTTATCAAATTAAAAAAAAATATTGTTCTGAAAGGTGTAGCATGGTATTTTGCTATAATACTAATTTTCAGTTTCCTGATTATAGTACAGTTATGAGCCTTTTCATATTTTTGCCATTTGCTTACCTCTGTACATTACTAGTTCATATCTCTTGCCAGTTTTTTTGCGTGATTTCTTACTGATTTGAGGACTTTTAAAAATGTATTCATTTACACAACCTTTGTTGGCTATACAGGCATACCTCAATTATCACACTTAGCTTTATTGCACTTCAGAGATATTGCATTTTTTACAAATTGAAGGTTTGTGGCAACCATGCATCAAGCAAGTCTGTTGGCACCGTTTTCCCAACAGCATTTGCTCACTTTGTGTCTCTGTGTCACATTTTGGTAATTCTTGCAGTATTTCAAACTTTTTCATTATTATTATATTTTTTATGGTAATCTGTGATTAGTGATTTTTATGTTACTGCTGTAGTCGTTCTGGGGCACCACGAGCTATGCCCACATAAGATGGTGAACTTAATCTGTAAATGTATGTTCTGACCATTCCACCAACTGACTGTTCCATCTCTCTCCCTCTTCCCCAGCCTCCCTATTCCCTGAGACACAAAAATGTTGAAACTAGGCCAGTTAATAACCCTACAGTGGCCTCTAAGTGTTAAAGTGAAAGGAAGAGTTTCTCATCTCTCACTTTAAATCAAAAGCTAGAAATGATTAAGCTTATTATTGATGAAGGTGTGTCAAAACGTGAGACAGTCCAAAAGCTAGGCCTCTCATGCCAAATAGCCAAGTTGTGAATGCAAAGAAAAAATACTTGAAGGAAATTAAAAGGTGCTACTCCAGTGAACAGTGGTCTTGATAGAAGATGAAACCAGCCACAACATTCCCTTAAGCCAAAGCCTAATCCAGAGCAAGGCCCTAACTCTGTTCAATTCTGTGAAGACTGAGAGAGGTGAGGAAGCTGAAAAAGAAAAATTTGAAGCTAACAGCGCTTGATTCATGAGTTATAAGAAAAGAAGCCATCTCTAGAACATAACAGTGCAAGATGAAGTCAGCGAGTACTGATGTAGAAGCTGCAGGAAGTTATCCAGAAGATGTAACTAACATAATTAATGAATGTGGCTACACCAAACAACAGATTTTCCATGTAGATGAAACAGCCTTCTATTGGAAGAAGATGCCATCTAGACTTTCATAGCTAGAGAGGAGAAGTCAATGCCTGGCTTCAAAGCACAGACTGAGTCTCTTGTTTGGGGCTAATGCTGCATTTGGTGACTTTAAGTTGAAGCCAATGCTCATTTACCATTTTGAAAATTTTAAGGCCTTTAAGAATGATGCTCAGTCTATTCTGCCTATGCTCTATCAATGGAAAAATAAAGCCTGTGTGACAGTACATCTGTTTACAGCATGGTTTATTGAATATTTTAACCCCACTATTGAGACCCACTGCTCAGAAAAATGATTCCTTTCAAAATGTTACTGCTTACTGACAATGCACCAGGTCACCCAAGAGCTCTGATGGAGATGTACAACAAGACTAATGTTTTCATGCCTGCTAACATCGATTCTGCTGCCCTCAGATCAAGTCATTTTGACTTTCAAGTTTTATCCTTTAAGAAATAAGTAAGGCTCTAGCTGCCATAGATAGCGATTTATGTGATGGATCTGAGCAAAGTCAATTGAAAACCTTCTGGAAAGGATTCACCATTCTAGATGTCATTAAGAACATTCATGATTCATGGGAAGAAGTCAAAATACCAACATTAACAGGAATTTAGAAGAAGTTGATTCCCCAACCCTCATGGAAGATTTTGAGAGGTTCAAAAATTCAGGGCAGGAAGGAACTGCAGATGTGTTGGAAATTGCAAGAGAACCAAAATTAGAAGTGGAGCCTGAAGATATGATGGAACTGCTGCAATCTCATGATCAAACTTTAAATGACGGGTAAGGATTTGCTTGCTATGGATGAGCAAAGAGAGTGGTTTCTTCAGATGGAATCTACTCCTGGTGACGATGCCTTGAAGATTGTTGAAATGACAACAGAGGATTTAGAATATTACTTAAACTTAGTTGATAAAGCAAGCAGCAGGTTTTGAGAGGATTGACTCCAATTTTGAAAGAAATTCTGCTGTGCGTAAAATGCTATCAAACAGCGTTGCCTGCTACAGAGAAATCATTCATCAGACGATGTGTCAATTGATGGGGCTGTCTTCATTGTTGTCCTATTTTAAGGAGTTGCCAGGGCCACCCAACATTCTGCAACCATGAGCCTGGTCAGTCAGCAGCCCTCAGCATCGAGGCAAGACTCCCCCCAGCAAAAAGGTTATGACTTGCTGGAAGCTCAGGTGCCGGTTAGCAGTTTTTTTAGCAATAAAGTATTTTTAATTAAGGTATGTGTATGGTCTTTTTTTTTTTTCTACATAATGCTATTGCACACTTAATAGACTACAGTATAGTATAAACATAGCTTTCATATGTACTGGAAAACTAAATAATTTGTGTGATTCACTTTATTGTGATATTTGCTTTATTATGGTCGTCTGGAACCAAGCCCACAGTATCTTTGAGGTATGCCTGTATGTGGTGCGTGTATGTTCTCATCTGTGGCTTTTCCTTTAACTTTTTGATGGTGTCTTTTAATGAATAGAGTTCTTAATTTTATCAATGCTTTTCTTTATAGTCAAATATGTTTTTATATATTTTACTTATTGTAACATTTAAATTTAATGTTAACATTTACCGAGGTTACAAATATATTTTTATGAAGTTCTTCTGTATTTTCTTCTAAAAGATTTAGACCTTTTTTTCCACATTTTGTCCATTAATTCACCTGTAATTTTTTTTTTTTTTTTTTTAGTAAGATGTGAGGTAGGTATGCAAAATCACATTTCATTCATAAGAAGTAATCCCTTGTCTCAGCACTACATATTGAATAATTCACTCTTTGGTTTTTTGATCTGTAATGTCAACTCTTTCATGTATGTGTGGATATGTTTCTGAGCTTTCTATTCTGATCTTTGACCTATTGGTATAACCTTAGCCAATAACACACTATATTAATACATGGTTTTATATGAGGTCTTGTCGCCTAGCAGGGGAAATCCCCAGTTTGTTCTTTAACGTGAACTCTCTAACATGGAGCTCTTCTATTTGGTTTTTATAATCATCTTGTCATTTCATTTTAAAAGTATAGGATTTTGATTAGAATTGCATTGAATTTGTAGAGAATTGATATCTTCAACATATGGAGTCCTATTTCTTGAACATGGTGTAGATATACCATTTATTTAGGTCCTATTTTATATCAAAATTTCCTTTTTAGTGTCTATATATATGTTATCAGATTTATTCCTAAGATATTAAATTGTTGGTCTTATAAATAGGATGTGTGTATGTGTGTATATGATGTTTCTTACTCTGAAGTTTGTTTTGTTTGAAATTAATATAACTATTCCAGTTCTCTTTTAATTAGTGTTTTCATGGTATATTTTTATCCCTTTACTTTTAATGTATCTATGTCTTTATATTTAAAGTGGGTTTCTTTTAGACAACGTAGAGTTGGATCTTTCTTTACTTTTTTTTTAAAGTAAATTTATTTATTTATTTATTTTTGGCTACATTGGGTCTTCATCACTGCGCGCAAACTTTCTCTAGTTGCATCTAGCAGGGGCTACTCTTTGTTGCGGTGCGTGGGCTTCTCATTGCGGCTCCTTCTCTTGTTGCGGAGGCTTCTCGTTGTGGAGCATGGGCTCTAGGCACACGGGCTTCAGTAGTTGTGGTGCACGGGCTCAGTAGTTGTGGCTTGCGGGCTCTAGAGCGCAGGCTCAGTAGTTGTGGCACATGGGCTTAGTTGCTCCATGGCAGGTGGGATCTTCCTGGACCAGGGATCGAACCCATGTCCCCTGCATTGGCAGGCAGATTCTTAACCCCTGCACCACCATCTTCTTTACTTTGAGGGGTAATTTTGCTGGATACAGAATTCTAGTTTGGTTGTTTTTATCTTTCAATACTTTAGACATTTCACCCCACTCTCTTTTTTGCTTACGTGCTTTCTGGAGACCCGTCTGATGTCATTTTTATCCTTTTTAATCATAGTTATTTATATAAAATTCCTGGTCTGATAATTCCAAAATGTCTACCATATGTGAATCTGGTTCTGAATGTCTTTCTTTTACATTTTAGCAGGCCTTACAATTTTTTTTTGAAAACCCAACATGATATATTAGTAAGAAGAACAATCGTAAATAGACCTTTAGTGCAAGAGTTCATGTTTATCTAGCTGTTGTGTAGCTTTTTTGTCAGAGGGTAAAATTTTCTCAAGTGTCCTTGTTCTTATCTTCCTTACTGCCTTTGGGTTTCCCTGGAGACTCTTATATATAGGGTCTGAGGCTTGCAGTTCTTTCAGCTGGAATCCCCTGTATTATACGGGAACTCTATATATGGAGATAAGATAGGGGAGGGAGATAAGGTTGGAGGGATAATCCTATCATTAGGTCTCAGTATTTTAGTGAGCCTTTGTCTCTGGACCTGAGCTTCTCAGCTTCCCTCCCCATTTCTTTAGGTGAGACAGGAAGGCTAGAGAGAGCTGGAATTAGGTATTTCTTATCCCCACATCAAAGACTAGAGGGGCCTAGAATCTCGTATTTCCCTTACCCCAGGTCATTTAGACTCTGGTAAAATAGTTTCCCTTGAGGGCAGGCCTTTACTTATGACAACAGGGTACTCTGGGAGCAGTTTAAAGTGGTTACTTTGCCCCTCCTCCTGCAAGAGACAGGAGGGGATTTTTCTTAGACTTTCACCCTGAGAACCTGTTGGGACTTATGGAGGTAAAACTCAACGAAGTGTGGAGTTTCCCCTAGGGCTGGGCCTCCAGAAGTTTTTATCTCTCAGGTTAGTCCTTGCTAAATCTGCAACGATTAGTCAGTTACCCTTCAAATGTTCTTACCAGGCTCCAGCAGTAGCTTCTGCTCCACCTTAGCTGTGATTGTCTATATTTGCTTGTCTCTCCAGTTTTCCAGGGAGCATTTTTGCCCTGATCCTGACGGCTCTAAAAAGAGTTGTTGGCCTTCCCTGGTGGCGCGGTGGTTGCGCGTCCACCTGCCGATGCAGGGGAACCGGGTTCGCACCCCGGTCTGGGAGGATCCCAAGTGCCGCGGAGCGGCTGGGCCCGTGAGCCATGGCCGCTGGGCCTGCGCGTCCGGAGCCTGTGCTCCGCAACGGGAGACGCAACGGGAGAGGCCGCAGCAGAGGGAAGCCCGCATACCACAAAAAAAAAAAAAAAAAAAAGAGTTGTTGATTTTCAGTTTCTTCCGTTTTTTTTCTTGCTGTTAGGGCAGGAGGGATAACTTCCAAGCTTTTGAGTGTTGGACTGGAAGCTAAAACTACTAGCCTTTTTATTGTTAATCGTCTATAGCCAAAGATAAAATAGATAATTTCCCTTGTTGTCTGTCTCTAGGCTAGCAGTTCAGCGCCCTCTCCCCACCCCACCGCCAGCACATACACACAGTTCTGTCTTTACTGGGGTGTAGCAGGGTCTTCTCCAGTTTGGCTGCCCCTTTAATCAGGTGCCTGAGCCTATTTCCCATTGTGCTCTAAAACTCCAGGCCACAGTTATCAGTAAGTATACTTTAGTGCTAGCTTACCACCTTTCTCTCTAAACCCAGCTTTGTGTCTTACATCATTGCATTTTTGTTACTCTTTTAGGCTCTTCCTGTCATTTAATATTTTACACATTATACAATAGGGGGATATTAGAATCTCTTATCTGCTGTAATGCCAGGAACAGAAAATTAAAATATATGATGATTACACCTGATACCCTAAACTTATCATCTCTTTGAAGAGAAAGAATGTGTACAGTGGACAAAATAAGTAGCAATACAAGGTGGTAAATAATAAAGTATATCCAAAACATATGGTTTCAACTGATTGTATTTAACTCTTAATTTGTTTCTTTAATTTAAATATAATCCAAATGATATGAATACAAGTTGAATGTAGGCTTTCATTTTATTTACTTCCTCAGTTCCCTTACATTTCCACTTCTGAAATTTAAACTACTTTTTAAAAAATTATTCAGAAAAAATATTAATGTTGATTTTTAAAATAATGTGGAAAACAAATCATAATTTTTACCTTATACTTTTCTGTATAAGTATTTTTGCCTTTATAAACCCTTAGTATGCTAAATTTTTAACTAGAAAAAAAGCAGACAAGTTACTAATAATATTTATGACTTTCAGGGCAGTAAAACCTAAGCTTTAAAAAAATATGTACGTTAATAATGCAGTAAAAATTGGGTAAAATCTTATTTTTCAACTTAGAATTTTAATACGTGAAAGAATTACCTCGAGGTTTAAGGGCAAAATGGTCTAAATGCATGTCAAATTTTAGAGAAAAGTTAGGCATAAATCCAGTGTTTGCCAGATTCTCAGTGTTGGGTTTTCTTTGGCTTTTAAAAATTCTGGGAATAACTCACATGGATGAGTGCACAGTGCCTCTAATCAGCAGAAGGTCGATGCTGGCTACACACCAACTTTGATCTTCTGTGTCGGTCCCCAGAGGAGCAGACACTCTGCCTTGTAGTTGGAAGTTGAACTGAACAGCAGAGCAGCAGGCAGGGTGGCATTAACGTTAATCACCCTGCTTAGTGTTTGTCTAAGATTTTACTTTACTACTGCCTCCCTTCTTATGTTTTTGGAGAATAAGTGTAATTCTGGCAATGTCATTATTTGGAGTAACATTTATTATAATGACTTTGTGAAAAAAATAAAAGAATTTTGTCAGTTGATTTATCAGCTCTTTGAATCATCTACTTTCAAAGTAGGATGTGAGGAATTCTTTTGAATCCTTTTTATTAGCACCTTACTTTTGTCTTAGTTTGTATTAATGTCAAAACAAAAATAAATCTGACTTTGAGGGGTATGTAGGCAAAAGTACATTTTAAAATAATATTCATATAATTTTAAAATATCCATTTATTAAATTTCATACTAATTTTAGTATTTCTGAATTGTGTTTGGAAAACAATTATTATAGGTGTCTAACCTTTACAAGAGATACCTGGAGGTTAAAAAATCAAAAACCAAAGAAACAGTTCTTCACAGCCAGATTTAATCACTGGAGGCATGGTATATTTGCATATTTATGTTAGGAATGAATTTTAGATTCTATCTTATACTTTTCTTGGTACCTTTATAAATTCATAATTTTAATGTTATTTTTCCTTTTAAATATGGATCAGCGTTTCTGTCTCAGATCCTAAATATCACAAATACTTTCTCTCTGAATTCACAGAGATTAAAAGATGTTGATGGAGAAGCATTTTACCCACTACTTGAAGATGAGTGAGTATATCGTCTCCTTTTACACTTATTTTCCTTTCTGTTTATAGTATACTGGTAAGAAGCTTGTACATTTTCTTTGAAAAGTATTTCCTAAAAATAACACAAAAATGTGGTGTTTTTAATTTTTAAAATTTTTATAACTTTTGTCAATTTTTCTGCTTTTGTTTCTCTTTTACAGTCAGTCTAATTTACCTCATTCAAACAGCAATAATGAGCTGTCTGCAGCTGCCACTCTCCCTTTAATCATCCGAGAGAGGGACACAGAGTACCAACTAAACAGAATCATTCTCTTTGACAGGCTGCTAAAGGTAGAGATTCTAAACTGTAAAGTGTTATAAAGAGCCCACATACAATCCTTATTTTTTATTTCATTGGTAATTCTTAGAGAATCTTGATGTCATGAGAACACTAATTCTTATGACCTATCTTTTCTGATTAACTTTAATTATAAAAATGATACCTGTTCATAGTACATAAAATTAAACAGTAAACAAGATGCAGAAATCTGTGCAAAATCATATTAGACAAAATATTGATATCTGTACTATTTAAAGAACACCTAAGGGGAGTTCCCTGGTGGTCCAGTGGGTAAGAATCCGCCTTCCAATGCAGGGGACACAGGTTCAATTCCTGGTCAAAGAGCTAAGATCCCACATGCCACAGGGCAACTAAGCGTGCGTGCTCTAGAGCCCACGCGCCACAACTAGAGAGCCTGCGTGCCGCAACTACTGAGCCTGTGCGCTGTGGAGCCCGTGCGCTGCAACTGCTGAGCCCACGTGCTCTAGAGCCCATGCACCACAACTAGAGAGAAGCCCATGTGCCACAACGAAGGATCCCTGCATGCCGCAACGAAGATCCAGCATGCCACAACTAAGACCCAATGCAGCCAAATAAGTAAATGAACACCTAAAAACCAAAAGAAAAAGCACTATTATCGAAACAGAGAAATGGATAAAGAACGCAACAGGAATACAGCTAGTCAGTAAATCAATTCAAAATGTGTATCCTTACTAGGAATGAAAAAAAATTAAACTAACTTTTTCTTGCATACTGAATTAGCAAAGTGAATAAAGGTATATTGAGATTGGAACTCTCATTCTTTTAGAGTAAGTGTAAGGTGTTAGAAATATTCTGTAAAACAATTGAAAATATCTATCAAGAACGTTAACAACATTCATACCCTTTGTCCTAGTAATTCTCTTCTAGAAATCTCTCCTAACATACAAATTTACAAAATGACAAATTTATATGCAAAGATATAGAAGAAGCCATAATAATAGCATATTTGTTTAATACTTTCTGTATCACCAGATATTTTACAAAGTGCCTTACATACATTATTTTACCCATATGAGACTGGTAATATTATTCTCATTATGAGTCTTTCTTAATTCTCCCAGAGCACATAATAGAGAGGAATGATTAAAAACAGTAGAATCAGCTCCTCTCTCTGATTGTGTAATAGGAGATTTACAGAAGATAGGGAACCATTGCACTGCTAATTTATATGTATTAATAACATCAAAGTAATTTCAGGTACTTAGAAATGTATTACAGTTCACCTTCAGCTTTTTCACTGGTATATTGAGATCTGTCTAGACTAAAAAGATGACACTGGTAATTTGAGATATTGTTCATATCTTTTTTTATCTGTAGGCTTATCCATATAAAAAAAATCAAATCTGGAAAGAAGCAAGAGTCGATATTCCTCCTCTTATGAGAGGTTTCACCTGGGCTGCTCTTCTGGGAGTTGAGGTAAAAAAGAAAAGAGAAGGTTGTAAGCTGATTAATAGTGGTAGGAAAAAAGAATGAAAGTGCTTTCTGAATGTGTACTTTTCAAGTTGCTAGAAAATCATGTAGTAAAATATGAACATTAAGAATATTTGGCAATTTTAAGTGAATGGAATAGAGGAAAACAATAGAATAGAAAAACATAATTGATGGTTTGTTAGATTTATTCTATTTAATGTTGTATATAATGGACTCAGAAATTATCTTGATTATTAATTTTAAAATCAAAATATTTTAAGAATATATGTATATCATTTATAAGTCTATAGTCCTGCTTATAAAGTATGTTCATCTTGGAATTGGATTGCCTATTTATAACTAATGCTGTCTAAATTTGGAAAAATCTTCCACTCTAATTTGAACCTTGTCAGAAATCATTAACATAATGATTTAGTGCCTTTTGGCACATCTGTCTTACCAGAAGCATCCTGCTAAGAGAAATAGCTACTTTATCTTCTACAACACCTTATCTGTGGCAGTGAGGAAAGGAGAGGTGTCACAGAATTAGTAGGGTGACTTGCAGTGCTATCAGAGAACAGCAGTCATGATAATGGGCCAAATCCTGCCAGATTATTTCATTTTCTGTAATTTCTTTGCCATTTTGCCTTCATGTATTTTCTTATAGATATCTTATGGATGTCCATCACCTATTTTTGTGTGTGTGAATTTCCCCAAATATTTTTAATCCTTTTAACTCTCTGTTGAAAGATTTCCTTTCTTCATTCCTGATTCCCTTGATGAGAGTCTCTAAATATCTTTGACTTTGGTTGGTTGCTTTACAAGAATGTCTAGTGTTCTATCATACGTTAATAGTTAGAATTGCTGAACCATATAATGCTTAAAATTCAAGAGGACTTCCAAGGTCAGGTTGTCCAAATCTTTCATTAAATAGATGTGCCAGAGAAGTTGGCACAGCACAGAGTTTGAACCCCAAATTCCTGGCTGTTTCTCTACCATTACGGTTAACCAGACTAATAAGAAGTGTTCCATGCCTGGGACACTGACCAAACATTTGAAGTGGTTTATTCAGTTATTCCTTCTGTAATGGTATAACTGAAAAATGTAAATGATCCCTTTAGTCCCTTAATGATTTTATAACTACATGATATTCCACTCTTTAATTCATCCCAAACTTCTGCTTCCTGGTGCTGAACTACCACTGCTTTAAACAGTTTCACTCTACTTTTGCTTTCATTACCAACTTTAACAGGGAAACTTCTTGTGGATGAACCCTACTCACCTCCCTGGAATTTAAAAAAAATTTCTTCATGAAATTTACTATGCGTGAGATAACAGTGAATAGAGAACAGTAAGGCTGTGTTTTGTGTTGCTGTGGAGGCTGGGAGATTGGCTAAGCATGGTCGTTAGCCACATGACTCATTCAACACATTTGTCTTCCAGTGTGTCTAATTCAAATGTCTGCCTTAGCAAAATGGTAAATTGTCTCAGACTTTCATCACAGACTGTCAAAGATGTAGAAAATTTTTCTAAGGAGTATACTTAGGGTTTGAGTGTGCCTATCTATAATAGGGTGTGTTTTCAAAGATAGATATTTATAAGTAGATTTTTCCTAAATTTATAATTTATTAAGGGTATGATAAAGTAATATATCTTCTCTTATTTTTTGCAGGGGGCTATTCATGCCAAGTATGATGCGATTGATAAAGATACTCCAATTCCTACAGATAGACAAGTATGATTTAGATTTTCTTAAACAACCTAAGATAAGTCTGCCCAATCTTTAAATGTTTAAAAGGCATGAGGAATTTTCTTCCTTTCATTATGAATACTCAGCAGCCATCATATGCATATGGTGTTAGAGAAGCATAACTCTTACCTCTCTTTAAGATCTACTCTAACTCATTAGTGAGTTAGAATTGTTCAGTTAGGAGTTTAGGCCAAGTAACTTTTCCTAATAATGTACTTTTATGTCTGAAGAATTTGTCCTTTATTTAGACCAGATTGTAAAGGAAGGTTTTTTTAAAACTAAATTAATACATACCTTTTCAAAAGAAATGGTCTGCTTTCCTTGTTTAAGTTTACTTAACAACTTTTTGGTGTTTCCAGTGGATTAGTATAAAATTCAAAAACTTCAGACACCACGATTATGTAGGTTGCCTATTCTGAATTTCATAATACAATTTCTCCTTTTCCTTATCTTGGGATTTATTGGCGATCAGTCCATTATAGTTTTACCTTATTGTTTGGCTGTTTTACAGATTGAAGTGGATATTCCTCGTTGTCATCAGTATGATGAACTGCTGTCATCACCAGAAGGTCATGCAAAATTTAGGCGTGTATTAAAAGCCTGGGTCGTGTCTCATCCTGATCTTGTGTATTGGCAAGGTAACTTTTTTTTCCTAATTACTAAGACACTTTTGAAGTGTTAGGAACATGTTGCATGACTGACAATTTTTAAAATCAAAACAAAATATCTAAATATCCTTGGCTTTGAGAAAAGTCAATACTAAAGCTATGCTCCATTTTTTGAGAGGTTTATATGAGAACTTTTTTTTTAACTTTGTCTAAATGTCTAATGAATATCATTTAAATGCAAGACATTTAATGAGACAACTTGCCATCATGTTGATTAGGAAAGTATAAAGAATATTTTGTGCTATTGTAATCTTTGTGAATACATTTTTTCAATACTTATACAAATAATAAAATAATTTTGTACCATAAATAATTTGAGGCAAGTTTATATTCTTGGCATTTAATGATTTACAACTTATGCTTATCATGGTTATTGAGAATTGGGGAATAGGATATCACCCTGAACTTCTCATTTTTATCTCTCTTTTTAAAAAAATATCTTTCATGCTTCATATCCTTGATTTGTAGCTTTCCTCATTACTATGTTTGTGGTCATTGATAAATTCATGAATGAGAAACCCATTCCACCTAGTCTTATTTTTGAATTTGTTGTAGTAGTGCTTATATTTCAATTCTGTGTCTATTTCTGGCCAAACCTGAAAATGAAGCTATTATTTTTCCTAGCTCTGTTCATTTTAGAGTTCTAACACTTATAGATAAATTTATATACATTCTTTTTACATGACAGTGTATGAACAGCATTATTATCAATAAAAGAAATATGTCATGTATTTGTATTTTACTTTACAATTTTTTAAAGAATTTTTTTTCATCATCCCAGAGAAACATGTAAGAAAAATTTTCATCTCCTAGATAAGGAAACCTGTCCGGAGTTAAGTGATTGCCAAGATCACACAGTCAGGAACTGTATGCAAGCCTTCTATCATTTTTACATTTTTCTATTACTATATTTCTCTCTTCAACTCATAATAACCTTGATAATAATAATGGTTGGTTTATTTTGGACATTTACTATGTGCCAGTCACCATCAGTTACTCCTCACAATAACCCATGACATAATATATTTCTGAATGGGTAATATGTACAATGCTTAATCTATATAGAAGTAATGCAGAGAACTGTATAAGGTATATATCTACAATTCTGTTGGATTAAGTTTATTTGAATTCTTTCCCCAACCTCTCTCCATCAGGTCTTGACTCACTTTGTGCTCCATTTCTCTATTTAAATTTCAATAATGAAGGTAAGCCTATTTATCATTTAAATAATTATTGTGCATATTATTTTAAAATATTTTAATCAAACATGAAAGTTTTTTATTTTCATTGTAAGGTTCTTGCTCTCTTCCTAGTAGATACTGTAAATTTCTGTGAAGTAATCTATTAGACTCATTTTAGAGGATGTGAAGGATTAATTTATTACTGGAGAGTTTCAGCTGTGACTAGAGATTTAGGGAGAACCTGATGGATTATTCTAAATGCATTCATCTACTTTGGTGACTATTTTTATAAAACTTTGGAGAAAATTCTGACTTTTTTAGAGATTAGTTTTAGTCTATATATACTTTCTAAACAATTTGTAAAGAAAACAATATTGATACTGTATCCTCCAGAGACTTTTATTTCAACCACTACCTCCTTTTTTTTTTTTAAGCCACTACCTCCTTAATGAAGACTTTTCTTACCCTCTTGAATCCATATAGCACTTCGTATTTCCAGAAGTTTGTCTTCTGTATGTTTCGTATTATAGTTGTTTATATACTAATATAGTAACCCTTTTTTTGTTTAGCGGCTTTTTTAAATGACAAGGGTTTTTTTTTTTGTTTTCTGTTCCCTCATATAATGCCTTTTATAGTAGGTTTTTCAATAAATATTTGAATATTTATTGTGAATATCTCTAATGATATCACATATAGAGTGTTACCATATATAGCGTGAATCCGTAGAAGGCTCAATCTCAGAATCTCCATTTCTTCACATTCTATTTCATATCAGAATTTGCATAGATTTCTGGAATTTGAGTAGCGATAGCATAATCCCAGAGAACTAAAATTTCACTATTTGAATACTTTTTTAAATGCCTGTTCTCTGATATTAGTGTTTAGACTAGGTTTTGTTGTGTTTAGTTAAGCATAGCTCATTATCACACATACTGATCCAAAAATAGTAAGGGATCTGTGTTTGAAAGAACAATTTATTGCTAGTGTTTCTAAATCCAAAGTTCTCAGGCTCTTTGCCTCAACAAAAACTAGCAATCTTGAGGTGTATATAGCTCATTAATAATGATTATGTTTAGAGATTTTAAAAATGCATAAAGTTCCGATAAAAAAGGTTTTTATTCTTGTAGGATAATGATTGCTGCAGTAGTTTGCTTTTTTGTTTGTTTTTTATTTTTTGGGTTTTTTGTTTTCTGGGTTTTTTTTTTTTTTTTGCTGCCACAGTAATTTGAAACTGAAAAGTTTCTAAGGTGGTTATCTTCTGTTGTCCAAAATATTTTCTGTTTTAGATGGTACAGGGTTTTTCCCCTTTAATTTTGTGCTTCCATCAATTATTAACATGACTCTTGTTTAAAAATAGATTCAAGGAATGTGTGCTAAATGAGTGAATGACTGCTGATCTTTTACCTCATTAACTAATTTGTTATATTTGCCTTACTCTTTCTTAGCCTTGGCTTATGCCTGTATGTCTGCTTTTATCCCCAAATACCTGTATAACTTCTTCTTGAAAGACAACTCGCATGTAATACAAGGTAAGAAAATGTTTTTCTTTGCTTTTTTATAGGGAAAGCACTTATGTCAAAAGTGACCAATACGCAGTTAAATTTGTGATTTTGACCCAATAAAATATGGTGACAGTCTATCACTAAAACACGTGAAGAGATCATTAAGTTTAGTCTCTTCTCCAAGTCCACAAAGAATTATGGTATTTTTCTAATGACTGTTTAATATCGAATCTCAGTTTGGTTCAAATTCAGACATGCCAGTTTAAGAAAATAAAAGTCCAGCTGTTTGTTTCTCTCACTATTAACATTGCCTACAAAAAGCTTCACCACGGAGCAAGCCTATCATGAATTAGTAAAAAGCTTAAACAGCGTTTAATTGTGTAAGTAAATAGAATATTAAAAACACTTCTCATTCCTCTTATTCATGCTTGATCACCCAAAATATCCTCCCACTTTCTTTTCTTTCCTAAAAGATACCTCCTCCTTCAGAGTTCAAGACGTAGCATAACCCATCTGTGAATTCTTTCAGGACTACTTCAGCCACATTCAAACTTTTATATAATTTTTTGAGCTCATTTTTGAAAGTAGTGTAACAGAAGTTTAATAATAAACACTTGTGAATCAGACAAACTGTTTCAAATTTAGGTTTCATTACTTATTGTAAGTCTTAAACAAATAACTTAAGTTGGCTAGGTATAATGTTCCTCATATCTGAAATAAAAATTGTTGTAAAGGTTAAGCATTGTAAGATATGTAAATACCTAACACATAAAAACATTCATTTCAATAACAATAATTATTACTATATTGTTATTTTTACTACTATTACTATTTTATCATTATTACAATTTTTTGATAATGTAATTATTGTCATGATTTATATATAATTTTATGTCTTATATTTTCAAGAAGATTTTAATGTTTTAAGGACAGGGAATTTTCTTATAGTTTTGTATTTCTTTTGGAACAGACTACAAAGCTGGTTGCAGTCTCCCCATTTACCATTTTTACGAAACTTATCCAACACCCCCTTATTTAGACTTTTTTACTTATATGTATATCTTATTAATTCTATTAAACTTTAAACAACTTAAAGCTGATGCTGTATTTATTTATACCTGTGTCATTATGGTTTCATATAATTCACTCAATTTGAATAGATAAAGCAGGAAAACTACATGCTGTGTCTGATTTATCAAAAGTTCTGAGTAAGTGGGGTCTCAATTAGCAATATTTTTACTTAGTTAGAAATGAATATAAAACTAGATTACCAGAGGTCAATATAATGAAAAAATAATTAGAAAGGAAGCAGAAAGGGAAATGTAAATTAAAAAGATAAAGAGACTGAAAATAAGAGAAAAAGAATATGTATAAATAGTGCAACACGTACAATTTTTCCATCATCATTTACATTGATATATAGAGAAAAATATTAACATTCTTTTAAAAAAATTACTGTTTGTGTTGACAAACACATCAAGGCATGTGACCATTCACGGTTCTCTGTGTCTACCACATAGATGGGTGCTAGAAATTGAAGTAATGATCCATTGTCTCTATGTTAGTTTTGAAATGTAATTTCTGTTGATTTGTATTTGTATATTGAAATGATTTGGCCTAAAATGGATATACCCAAGTCCCTGTACATTCCTAGGATGTGGACTTATATATAGTTGGGATTAACTTAAGAATGTTTTTTTAGAGGGCAACAACTTTTTGTTTTGATTTTTTATAATTAAGAACAAGTATATTTTATAGGAAGGAACTTACCTTTTGCTTGTAAGTTAATTTAGTAAAGCCATCCAACTTCAAGAGTCATGTAATACCATCTTCCAAGAATTTACGAATTGATGTTCTGTAAGTGTATACCTTGTATCTTAATAAGGATATGTTCCATACTTATTCATAGTTTTCTTACTATGCTTTATCAGTAATATTTATTATAGAGTTGACAGTGTACTCTAAGATTCCATAATACCAAAATGAGCAGATTTAATAATACCTTGGTTGATACCAGGAGATTTCAGGGGCTATTCTGTGCAAAATATGTCAAACAGTCACCAAAGACAAACTGACAGGATTAAAGGTAGAAAATATTCAGGTTAATATTTGTGCAATACAAAAGGTGATTCCTTAATCCACAGTTAAACATGAGACAGCAGTACAATGCTGTTAGTTTTAAAGCTAACATGAGGAGATGAACCAAGATGGCAGAGTAGAAGGACATGCTCTCACTCCCTCTTGTGAGAACACCAGAATCACAACTAGCTGCTGGGCATTCATCAACAGGAAGACACTAGAACTCACCAAAAAAGATACCGCACATCCAAAGACAAAGGAGAAGCCACAATGAGACAGTAGGAGGGGCGCAATCACAGTAAAATCAAACCCCATAACTGCTGGGTGGGTGACTCACAGACTGGAGAACACTTATACCACAGAAGTCCACCCACTGGAGTGAAGGTTCTGAGCCCCACGTCAGGCTTCCCAACCTGGGGGTCCGGCAATGGGAGGAGGAATTCCTAGAGAATGAGACTTTGAAGGCTAGTGGGATTTGATTGCAGGACTTCGACAGGACTGGGGGAAACAGAGACTCCACTCTTGGAGGCACACACAAAGTAGTGTGTGCATCGGGACCCAGGGGAACGAGCAGTGACCCCAGGGGAGACATAGCCAGACCTACCTAGTAGTGTTGGATGGTCTCCTGCAGAGGCATGGTGTGGCTGTGGCTAACCCTGGGGGAGAGGACACTGGCAGCAGAAGTTCTGGGAAGTACTTCTTGGCGTGAGCCCTCCCAGAGTCTGTCATTAGCCTCACCAAAGAGCCCAGGTAGGGTCCAGTGTTGGGTTGCCTCAGGCCAAACAACCAACAGGGAGGGAACCCAGCCCCACCCATCATAGGCTCCAGTGTTGGGTTGCCTCAGGCCAAACAACCAACAGGGAGGGAACCCAGCCCCACCCATCAACAGTTAAGCAGATTAAAGTTTTACTGAGCTCTGCCCACAAGAGCAGCAGTCAGCTCAACCCACCACCAGTCCCTCCCATCAGGAAACTTACACAAGCCTCTTAGATAGCCTCATCCACCAGAGGGCAAATAACAGAAGCAAGAAGAACTATAATCCTGCAGCCTGTGGAACAAAAACCACATTCACAGAAAGATAGACAAAATGAAAATGAAGAGGGCTTATGTACCAGATGAAGGAACAAGATAAAACCCCAGAAAAACAACTAAATGAAGTGGAGATAGGCAACCTGCCAGAAAAGGAATTCAGAATAATGATAGTGAAGATGATCCAGGACCTCAGAAAAAGAATGGAGGCAAAGATCAAGAAGATGCAAGAAATGTTTAACAAAGACCTAGAAGAATTAAAGAACAAACCAACAAAGATGAACAATACAATAACTGAAATGAAAAATACCCTAGAAGGAATCAATAGCAGAATAACTGAGACAGAAGAACGGATAAGTGACCTGGAAGACAGAATGGTGGAATTCACTGCTACGGAGCAGAATAAAGAAAAAAGAATGAAAAGAAATGAAGACAGCCTAAGAGACCTCTGGGACAACATTAAACGCAACAACATTGGCATTATAGGGGTCCCAGAAGGAGAAGAGAGAGAGAAAGGACCCAAAAAAATATTTGAAGAGATTATAGTCGAAAACTTCCCTAACATGGGAAAGGAAATTGCCACCCAAGTCCAGGAGGTGCAGAGAGTCCCATACAGGATAAACCCAAACAGAAACACAACGAGACACATAGTAATCAAAAGTAATCAAATTGGCAAAAATTAAAGACAAAGAAAAATTATTGAAAGCAGCAAGGAAAAAATGACAAATAACATACAAGTGAACTCCCATAAGGTTAACAGCTGATTTCTCAGCAGACACTCTACAAGACAGAAGGGAGTGGCATGATATACTTAAAAGTGATGAAAGGGAAGAACCTACAACCAAGATTACTCTACCCGGCAAGGATCTCATTCAGCTTTGATGGAGAAATCAAAAGCTTTACAGACAAGCAAAAGCTAAGAGAATTCAGCACCACCAAACCAGCTCTACAACAAATGCTAAAGGAACTTTTCTAAGTAGGAAACACAAGGGAAGAAAAGGAACTGCAAAAACAAAAACAAAACAATTAAGAAAATGGTAATAGGAGCATACATATCGATAATTACCTTAAACATGAATGGATTAAATGCTCCAACCAAAAGACACAGGCTCACTGAATGGATACAAAAACAAGACCCATATATATGCTGTCTACAGGAGACCCACTTCAGACCTAGGGACACATACAGATGAAAGTGAAGAGGTGCAAAAAGATATTCCATGTAAAAGGAAATCAAAATAAAGGGGGAGTAGCAATACTCGTAACAGATAAAATAGACTTTAAAATGAAGACTGTTACAAGAGATAAGGAAGGACACTACATAATGATCAAGGGATCAATCCAAGAAGGAGACATAACAATTATAAATATATATGCACCCAACATAGGAGCACCTCAATACATAAGGCAAATGCTAACATCTATAAAACAGGAAATTGACAGTAACACAATAATAGTGGGGGACTTTAACACCTCATTTACACCAAAGGACAGATCATCCAGACAGAAAGTAATAAGGAAACACAAGCTTTAAATGACACAATAGACCACATAGATTTAATTGATATTTATAGAACATTCCATCCAAAAACAGCAGATTACACTTTCTTCTCAAGTGCACACGGAACATTCTCCAGGATAGATCACATCTTGGGTCACAGATCAAGCCTCAGTAAATTTAAGAAAATTGAAATCATACCAAGCATCTTTTCTGACCACAACGCTATGAGATTAGAAATGCATTACAGGGAAAAAACTGTAAAAAACACAAGCACATGGAGGCTAAACAATACGTTACTAAATAACCAAGAGATCACTGAAGAAATCAAAGAGAAAATTAAAAAATACCTGGAGACAAATAACAATGAAAACACGAGGATCCAAAACCTATGGGCTGCAGCAAAAGCAGTTTTAAGAGGGAAGTTTATAGCTATACAAGCCTACCTCAAGAAACTAAAAGCTGGTTCTTCGAGAAGATAAACAAAATTGATAAACCATTAGCCACACACATCAAGAAAAAGAGGGAGATGACTCAAATCAATAAAATTAGAAATGAAAAAGGAGAAGTTACAATACACACCGCAGAAATACAACGCATCCTAAGAGACTACTACAAGCAACTCTATGCCAATAAAATGGACAACATAGAGGAAATGGACAGCTTCTTAGAAAGGTATAACCTTCCAAGACCGAACCAGGAAGAAATAGGAAATATGAACAGACCCATCACAAGTAATGAAATTGAAACTGTGATTAAAAATCTTCCAACAAGCAAAAGTCCAGGACCAGATGGCTTGACAGGTGAATTCTGTCAGACATTTAGAGAAGAGCTAACACCCATCCTTCTCAAACTCTTCCAAATAATTGCAGAGGAAGGAACACTCCCAAACCCATTCTATGAGGCCACCATCACCCTGATACCAAAATCAGACAAAGATACTACAAAAAAAGAAAACTACAGGCCAATATCACTGATGACTATAGATGCAAAAATCCTCAACAAAATACTAGCAAACAGAATCCAACAACACATTAAAAGGATCGTACACCATGGTCAAGTGGGATTTATCCCAGGGATTCAAGGATTCTTCAATATACGCAAATCAATCAGTGTGATACACCATATTAACAAATTGAAGAATAAAAACCATATGATCATCTCAATAGATGCAGAAACTGCTTTTGACAGAATTCAACACCAATTTGTGTTAAAAACTCTCCAGAAAGTGGGCATAGAGGTAACCTACCTCAACATAATAAAGGCCATATATGACAAACCCACAGCAAACATCATTCTCAATGGTGAAAAACTGA
>NC_041220.1:111476394-111476587 GCF_002837175.3 Physeter macrocephalus | reverse complement strand
TGAATGAGAAATTAAGGAAACACTCCCATTTACCAATGCAACAAAAAGAATAAAATACCTAAGAATAAACCTACCTAGGGGGACAAAAGAACTGTATGCAGAAAACTATAAGACACTGATGAAAGAAATTAAAGATGATACCAACAGATGGAGAGATATACCATGTTCTTGGATTGAAAGAATGAATCAACAT
>NC_041220.1:111460420-111475869 GCF_002837175.3 Physeter macrocephalus | reverse complement strand
CAGAAGACCTAAATAGACATTTTTCCAAAGAAGACATACAGATGGCCAACAAACATATGAAAATATGCTCAGCATCACTAATTATTAGAGAAATGTAAATCAAAAGTTCAATGGGGTATCACCTCACACCAGCCAGAATGGCCATCATCAAAATATCTACAAACAATAAATGCTGGAGAGGTTGTGGAGATATGGGAACCCTCTTGCACTGTTGGTGGGAATGTAAATTGAAACAGCCACTATGGAAAACAGTATGGAGGTTCCTTAAAAAACTAAAAATAGAATTATCATATGATCCAGCAATCCCGCTACTGGGCATATACCCAGAGAAAACCATAATTCAAATAGACACATGCACCCCAATGTTTATTGCAGCACTGTTTACAGTAGCCAGGTCATGGAAACAACCTAAATGCCCATCGACAGATGAATGGATAAAGAAGAGGTGGTACATATATACAATGGAATATTCCTCAGCCATAAAAAGGAACAAAATTGAGTCATTTGTTGAGACGTGGATGGATCTAGAAACTGTCATACAGAGTGAAGTAAGTCAGAAAGAGAAAAACCAATATCGTATATTAACACATGTATGTGGAACCTAGAAAAATGGTACAGATGAACCGGTTTACAGGGCAGAAATCGAGACACAGATGTAGAGAACAAACGTATGGACACCAATGGGGGAAAGCCGTGGGCGGGGTGGGGGTGATGAATTGGGCAATTGGGATTGACATGTATACATGGATGCGTATAAAATTGATGACTAATAAGAACCTGCTGCATAAAAAAAAATAAAATTTTAAAAATTAAAAAAAAGGATTAAATAGCACTTCTATTTTCTCCGTAAGAGTTGAACAAATCAAATTCTCTTCCCATTTGCTGTGATTCAGAGTTAGTATTTGTAGTTTGTAGGTTAAACCTATGGAGTCAATGAAATGTCACTAGAAATTTTAAGACTCATAATACATAAAAAAGACATTTTTAGCAAGACAATTTTTAGAGTAATATTGTATCTTTTTATTAAATGTATTCTTCAATTTTTATAGAAAGAACAAAATTCTTTCTATAAAAAGTCAAAATTTTAAACTCATATGGTTTTTTAAAAAAATGCCATAGGGCTTACTTGTATTTTTCTCAATAATACAGTTTATAGTGTTTATTTATAATATATATCACATTATAAAATATTCCATATAACTTTTACAAGGATCATGTATACAGTGAAATGTCTGTAATATATTAAATGTGCTTTTCAAATAATTTTGACTATAATAAAACATTTGAGCAAAACACTCCTTAGCGTATCTTACCAGAATCCACTTTCTATGTCTCATCTTAAATTACTTTGAAATAGAGAGTAATAGCGTGCTATATGATACATAGCCACAGCTCTAATGTATAAAAGATACATTTAAAAGGAAAAATATATGCACCCTTTTTGTCCGATGGAATCATTGCCTTTAATATAGATCACAATAAATAAAATGGTCTTAGCTTTTTTTTTTTTTTTTTTGGAAAAACAAACATGAACCTGTAGTGTTAACTGAACTTTCATATATGAAAGCCTGGAAATAATCTTTTTCCAAATTTGTCAGGCCTCTACAAGCATAGTGCTTAGCTAGATTCCTGTGCTTTAAGAAAGATGAAGATGGAGAATTCTCAGAAAAACAATTAAAATAGGACTTATAAAATGAGTTGGTTATGTTATTTATGAGATAGCTGGATGGTGCCTCACTAGATGGCCAGCTCTTACAGGGCCATATTAGATAGCTTCCATTACATTAACTTCTTTATTGGTTCTGTAGAGATTCCTATTTTTAACCTCTAAAAAGTTTCATTTCTCCACAAATTGTTTCATATTTCAAATAGATATATGTTGAAAAAGATGAGTTTTCATACTTTTTAACTATGAACTTCTTTAATACACTTTGAAAAGGCTTATTATACAAATAAGCAAGACCATATCTTGTTTCATATATGGAAATACGAGAGAAACCACAGTGTACACAGCACAAATTTGGAGAGATTGGTCAGAAAGGCCAAAAAGACTCATATTTAGTTTGATTGATTAATCAGTAATGTACTTTAATATTCAGTCTTTTTCCAAGGGATTTCATAGCCAAATATAGGAAATAAATGTGAAAATAACTAATTAGAAGTCAATGAAATAAGTATACATATTACTATATTAGCACAGAGGAAGAAGTGGGGTGAGGTTATTTTGATTTTTTAACTTTGTTTTTGGTGGCAAAGGAAAGAAATGGCATGTCTGGAAAGGTTTCATCAGAGACAGGATACTTATTGATGAACTTGAAATTTGAGTAGGAATTTGCTTGGTGGAAGGGAGAAAGACATTCTGAAGACAGAGGGCAAGGAAAAGAACTGAGGTAAAAAAAGTGCAAAATGGATTGATAAAACAGCCAGTAGTCAAATCTGGTCCATGGAGCCAGAGGAAGAGGGATGGAGAGCTAAAGAATGAGCTGAAACAGTACAGTGATTATTGGTTGCCAAAGTTTATGGAAGAGCAATGATTTATTCTTCTTCAAAATGTATATTTTAGGCTTGGAATTAGAAATACTCAGTTCTCATTTTATTGGTTTCCCTCTTTGATTGTCCTCCTGTCCCCCTGTGTTTTATGGTGTTTTAAGCTTTAAACTTCAAAATAACATTGATTTTGATTAGCATAAATATCACGTACACACTTTGTTTCCCATAGTTTTGGAAAACTCCTGTGTCATATGAAACCAATTAATTCAACAGCTAATTGTAATACTGCGTATTCATTTGGTCATTTAATTGTCTGTACTGAGATGAAAAGTTTCTATATTCAGTAGCAACATTAAATCTTCTTTGAAAACATGTGTTTTTAGTTTGTTTTTATTTTTTATAAATTTATTTATTATTTGTTTTTGGGTGTGTTGGGTGTTTGTTGCTGCCTGCAGGTTTTCTCTAGTTGAGGCAAGCAGGGACTACTCTTCGATGCTGTGTGCGGGCTTCTCATTGCAGGGGGTTCTCTTGTTGCAGAGCACAGGCTCTAGGCGCTTGGGCTTCAGTAGTTGTGGCACGCGGGCTCAGTAGTTGTGGCTCACGGGCTCTAGAGTGCAGGCTCACCAGTTGTGGTACATGGGCTTAGTTGCTCCGCGGATTGTGGGATCTCCCCAAACCAGGGCTCAAACCAGTGTCCCCTGCATTGGCAGGTGGATTCTTAACCACTGTGCCACCAGGGAAGTCCCAAAATGTTTTTATAATTATACTCTAATAGAACTTTAAACTTCTTTATTTTAAAGTTTTTCATAAAATAGAGTATTTATATGCTTATAAAACTCAATGCTTTGCCTCTTAAAGAAGACAGAAAAATTATCTATTTAGTCAAGATGTCCTGTTCTGTTTTGTTTTTTAACCATGGTTCTATTAACTTATTACCTGCAGACATTTTTAAGAAGATAATAATTTAATTACTTCTGCTGAAATGAATATTCATAATCATTTTTGGCACTATCAAATTGTCCCCAGCAAATTTACCATTGAGTTGATAAAGTACCAACACATAGGAACTTTAAAAAATAATATACTGATTAAACAACTCAGGGTTGGCCCCCTAAGATTATCTACGATTATTAAAATTACTCTTAGATTCAGAACCTTAGAGTGCCAGTTGGATTGAAGAAAATGGAGGGATTTGAAAGGGATAGATTGATTAGAGTTTCAGTGATATTGGAAAACAGGGTTATAACTTGCAAGACAGACATACTTTAAGGTAGTGAAGAGAAAAAAAGGCAGGTTCAGGCCGGTGAGGAGAGGCAGCCGCTTAGTTATTAAGGATGGAAACTAATCCTTCATGGAAAATCCAACTGTACCTTAATGTCATTTTGCACTTAATAAAGAAACAACCCAGAAAACTGGCCTATAAAACATTTAAACTGTTGTTTGAAGTCACTGTACTATGTGTGGTGTTCACCAACACGGCCACTGGAATTTCACCACAGCATTCAGCATATTGTTACACTGTTTATAAAACCAAGGCAGAGTCACACTTGAGCCATTAGAAGATGTGGAAGTCAGAAAGGGAAAGAGAGGGGAAGTACCATATAAACTTGGGAAATAAAACTGGGAAAATTTCTCCAATTTTTTGTTTACTTATATATGTTTATAAATCCTTTGAGGGCAAGGGAAGTATCTTCTTCACTGTAATGTCCCTAGCATTTAATGTAGTGCCACACATAGCTAGGATGAATATATAACTAAATAGTGATATTTTTGAGGGTTGAAGGGGCACTAAATGCACCAGACACTGAGTCTACCATTGGCAACTGGGTCTCTCCCAGGTAAACTAGGATGTATGGTCCCACTACACATAGACATTCAATAAGTCTTTTAGGGGGAGAAAGGAAGACAGGCATCAAAGTCTGAAGTCCAGTTGTCAAATGGGAATAAAATATAAATCTCCTTTCTCATCCAACAGTAGCAAAGAGAGAAGGAGAGTATGCAACTTCACTCTAAGGGTTATATATTTGGAAAAACAGTACATTGCATATTTCCAGTTTAATGCACATCTTTGTCATGGATGACTTTAATGATAGGATATTGAAAGGTAGTAGGAAATACATTGAGCATTTTCAAAAATGTCTTGCATCATGTGACTAAGGAGAAATTTCCTGAGACAGAAAATATTCTGCCATTATTAGAAATATTCCAAAATCTATTAAGTAAGCTGCTTGTAGATTTTTTTTTACTCGAGCAGGGTATGTGAGCAAAAAATAAAATGATTCACAAATATGCCCTAAAAATTACCTTTCTCTTTCCTTTCTCTTCTTTTGAAACCCCTTCTTCCCATTTAGACATAAAGGTTGGTGCTTATTCTTGTGGCTTTAGACAGTAAGCTAAATTTGACAGTAAGCTGGCAAACTTCATAATGAGAAATAATCTAATTTGGGTTCATTTGCAGTAAAATAACTTTGACTTCTTTTGAGTGCCGTGAGTCTAATGTCACCAAATGATTTAGTTTGGGCACATTTTAGTTGACAAGAGATTTATGACTCTCTGCATATTTATCTATAGTTCTATCTTCAGAATAAACTAGCAGCCTGATGGAAAATTACAAATAGTTACAGAATTGAGAATGCCATTTTTGGTTTGTGAGCAGAGGACACCTTTTGCTTTAAATCTGTTGCCCATTATCCTTCATCTTCTCCTTACCCTTGCTAAGAGAATGAAAGCAGAAAGACTGGTCGAAAAGGAAAAAAGTAAGGATATCCATGTGTGGGACTTAATAAAATTTCATCTCTGTATCTCTTTTATGAAAAATTTTTTGAAAACGGATAGCTTATTTATAAACAGCTGCACAGAAATATGATAGTGTCGTATAAAATCCTTACACTGAATTCTTTGAGAATTGTCATTTAAAAGTATATGATAAATTTAAAAAAACTATTCTAGAGGAGAGGAATAAGAATTTTTAATATGGTGGGATTAGAAGGGAAAAAGACTATTTTCATTTCATATCTCATTGCAAAAAATTAAAAAGTGCAAAGTTTCAGTAAAACAGAAATTTATGTAAGACATGATTGTGTGCAAAAGTACAAAATTAAACCTCACTTGAAGTTTAAGAGGAAATTTCATGAATACCTTGGTTTTCTTTTAAGAATAACATTTACCCTTACATAGGTCACCTATCAGAAAATACTGTTTTGGGGGTTATTATAGCTCAGATGCAAATCTTCATTATTATAAATCACAATTAGAGTATTTTATGAATATTTTAAGAGTCAGCAGTAATATCCATGGGATCTTTTATTTTATTTTGACTACCAGTCTGTTTTTCTGTAGCTCCTCTTAAATTCTCTCAGGTTGGTTCATAAATCAAAGGACATATGCATTTCAGTTTTTTTTTTATTTGCTCTAAGGAACTTTTAAATTCATTTTTGAGATAACTTGAAATTTGACATAGTGCTGATATCATCAGTTCTGTCATATCTCCCCCTTAAAGAAATTTTTCTGAATGTAACAAACCATACTGTATCTCATTCCAGAGCTTATCCTGAGCAACCAAAACTTTTGCCAGCCTTATAATTTATATTTACATATATGGTATACAATAATATGCAAAATAAGTGTATACACATATTTATGTGTATATTTTATATATATATACACGCATATATTTGTGTGTATTTATATATGTATGTGTGTGTATATATATATGTATGCAGTTATAACACATATATAAATCCAACCATAAGTGTTTGGCAGAATACAAGGAAAATGTTTTCATGATGGATTAGGTTTCTTCAGTAGATCCTTAATTAGCCATGTAATCCTACATAGTAATTATCTTTTATCAGGCTCAGATAAGAAAGATATTTAATAAACTGGAGCATATCTGTGGACAATTGCCTGAGGCATGATTTTCTAGTTTAAAATGAAGTGTGCTTTTTAAAGTTAATAACTATATGCTTTCATCAACATAAAGTTGAATGCTTATGATTGTTGATGTTGCATACCTCTGGCTTCTAGGTAAATTAGGACTATAAACATACCATTGATAATTGGAGGGAGAAAAAAAGAAGTTAAAGAAAAGTTAAACCCAGAAGTTCCCTGGGCCTTAGGATCTGTCCTGGGTCTTCACTTTACTGGAACAAATGCCTATATCTGTATATGTAAACAAATTTGAGGTGTAATTATTCTATTTGTGACTGTGTTGTTCCTTATTTAAGTATGTTACACTTTCTGAACAATTAATAAATGCAAGACAGATTTTTTTTTTTTTTTTCTGTACGCGGGCCTCTCACTGTTGTGGCCTCTCCCGTTGCGGAGCACAGGCTCCAGACGCGCAGGCTCAGCGGCCATGGCGCACGGGCCCAGCCGCTCCGCGGCATGTGGGATCTTCCCGGACCGGGGCACGAACTCGTGTCTCCTGCATCGGCAGGCTGACTCTCAACCACTGCGCCACCAGGGAAGCCCTGCAAGACAGATTTAGTATCACTAGACAAAATGATTTTGTTGAATTTAATAGGAAAAAATCATTCGTCATGTGAATAATTTGTGATTCAGGAAATGAAGTGACAGCTCTGAAGGTAGAAAATAAGTTGTGGCATAGCTTTTAATGAAAAGCTTTGTTTGTTTAATAATTAGCCATGTTTGAAGTAGTAACAAAACAGAAAATTAATAAAGTATGTTCGCTCCATGGAGAAACCAAGTCTCATTCAAAATGTAAATAAAACTGTAATTTGTGTGGATTTAATGTCTTTATTTGAAGTACTATGTAAAAAAAAAAATGATTGTCTTAAACTTTATTGTCATTTCAGAGTATCTGACTGTATTCTCTCAGATGATTGCATTCCATGATCCAGAGCTAAGCAATCATCTCAATGAAATTGGATTTATTCCAGATGTAAGTACTTGTTGCATTAATAGAAATGAGGTAAAAAAATAAAGCAGAAATCGGCAGCACAACAAAGTACTGTTTTTAAAGTTTTGTTGTCCTAAGAAGTCCATGTATCTAAACAAGTTCCTGCTACTAATTATAGTCTTTTGTTATAAAGTTTGTGTGGTTACCTTCCCTATTCTCACTTTAAGTAAAGGGGAAGTATCTTATTTTTCTTGATACTATCAAATTATTTTTAAAAACCCGGTAGTGTGAGTGTTGTATTAAGCTGTGATGTTAGCAGTTTTCACTTGGATTTTTTGATAGTCAGGCCTGTTTTTGAAGAAGTAGGAAACTTGAACTTAGTAAATTCTTAAGTAGCTGCTTCTGTGTTTTGCTTGATACATTACCTCGGAAACTGCCAGATTTTGGCTTACTTCATTAGCTTCTTGGGTTCCTTATCAAACCAAAAGTCAGAGTTGACTGTCAAAGGTTAGCCAAGGTATAGCTTAGCCTATTACTCACATGTAGTATGTGACACGGACTCAAACCTCTTTTAAAAGACAGTTGGAGTACAGTATCGTAGGACTTTGTAAAACAAAACAAAACAAAACAAAAAAGAACCTTTTTGAGAGAGCAATCTCCTTATTCCATCTTAACCTTCTTTGTTTCCTGATCATACCTTTCCTCTTAAGGCTTATATCCAGAAACCCATATGTTGATGGTAAGACTAGGGGTGAAAAATGTTTATATTAACACTATACTAAGGCATTTAAAGTGTTAACAGTAACACTTACCGTATAAATACTTGCAGCGTGCTTTGAAGTTTAAAAATACTTTCACAAACATTCCATTTGATTCTCAAGACAAATCTGTAAGGTGTATGAAGCAAGTAATTTCAGCATTTAATAGATAAGAAATTTAGTGTTTGAGAAGGTAACACAACTAAATAGTCTCAGAACATAAAACTTTAACTTATATCATTTGACAGCCCTCTGCCCCTAGTCTGGTTCATCTTCCAGTGGGAGAACAGAGGCTAAAACATAGGTGTACTAATTCTAGTTCATTGCTCTGTGTGTTGCACTGTAATTCTGTGATGTCAACGTCAGGCCTAAAGTAGCCATCCTTTATATATACAGTGGTATTTGCTTCTAGGCCTATGGAGAAACACCTTTCATTTGAGTACATGGCTTGCTCAATGAGGGCTCCAAAAAATATATATACATTTTATAAAACAAAATAAGATCAAGCCCTATAATTATGTATAGAGGTAGAAAACTTTGTAAAAAATTAACCAGTATATATATTATCATATTAAGTATTCATTTTTACATAACTCTACCTTTCCTGCTTCACATTATATGGCATAAGACAATACTAGATTAAATCTTATGGCTAAAGTTGAAGAAATTATAAAGGAACTGATTGCCGAGTTGGTAATTGTTTTAGGTTTCTGAGGGAAAAAATACTATGATATAGACTTAAAAAAAAGGATAATTCTTTTTTAAAAATTCCCTTGAAAGCACCTAATTGTGCTCAGTGACTAAACAGAAAACTACACTGCTTTAGTCAGAGTTTTAGATTGAGAAGAATCATTTATGTAGAAAAATATGTATGGAATTATAAAGATAGTCTGATAAAATCCTTAGACATATTCATGAACATAGTATTAAAAAATCACATATGGAAAAATAACTTATCTTTGCTTAATCAGAAAAATTAAACTCTGAAAGTATATGGTATATGAGAAGAGGCAAGCAAAAAACATTGTTAAAAAATAATGTGGACGTATATTGAGTGCTTACTGTGCACTAAGCACTGCTCTAACCCTCTTTAAGCACTCCTCTAATCCTCACAAGTTTGCAGTCTAATTAAACAATGACTATTAAATATTTATACGTAAAATCAATTTGGGAAAAGCTAATAGCATGATGGAAGTAAAATTCTAGGTAACAATAACATGAAAGGTAAGAGTCAGTGGGATTTCAACTTAAAAGTGTTCTAATGATTTTGTATCATTTGAGGGGAAAGTAAATATGCTCTTTATATTTAGACATCAAGTCAGGCATCCTTTCAGATCTGGGATTTGATTTTACCCTACTCAAAAGCTAATAAATGAGCCTGTTACTGTTTCATGGATATTGGCAGAAAATCCAAGACTCCTGTGTTAGAGACAAAGGACTTTCTCACTCACAGCACAGCAAGCAGCATGAGCATTAGCATATTTGTCTTGATTTCCCTTGCTTCCAAATCCCATAGAGACGACAGAGGGTCCAAGTGATACCTGCATAATGCAGTGGATTGCGTTATAGGAGAGGAACTCCGAGTTTAGGGAACTTGATTTTTTTTTTTTTAATGGATAGTAAACATATCTTCCCTTTACTCTGGAGAGAGAAAGAAAGAGAGAGAGAGAGAGGCTATCTTTTTCTTCTGAGGCTATAAGAAAACCTGTCTGTTGCTGCAAAAAGAGACTCTATTTACCAAGGCTATTTTTATACAAACATCGTTGAAACTATACTGCAGAACAAAGGGCAGTTAGTGTCTCTGCTCACAAGAAATGTAGAAGTACAGGAATGCATGTTAAAATTTTAATGGTATTCACGAAAAGAATAGAAAGAAAATGTATAACTTTTAAATGGAATGGGGGAGTGTAGAACAAAGGAAAGTCATCCACCCCTTTAAAAACATAGAGAAAACACAGAAGGGAGGGTAAGCTAAGTAGATTACCTAGTAAAGGAAATTTTTAGATATTTTAAAAATCCATCTATATGCTATTTATAAGAGACATATGTAAAAATTTAAGGATATTGGTCAAAAAGGAGATTAAAAAAATAGGCAAATATTAACCAAAAGAAAACTAGTGCAGTGATATTAATATAAACTAGTAAAACAGAAAGCACAAAAAAAACCCATGCAGCTATGGAATTTGGTATATGACAAATGGCTCTATAAGTCAATTTGGAAAGATTATTCAATAAATGGCCCTGATGCAGTTGGGTAACTATATGGAGGGAGGTGGGAATCAAAGCCAACCTCACACCATACATAAAAATAAGTTCTAGCTTGCCTAGAAGACATACATACGGAATGTCGTATTTATAATTTCCATCTAGGAAGGAATTCTTACAGGAGTTATAGAAAGCACAAAACATATAATATTTAAAGAAGAGAGAATTAGAATTGAGGAATGGTAGAAAGGGGCTTTCCATTATATTGGAATCTATAATGTACTATTTTACTTTAAAAATTTTTCAAAGCATTTGTGACAAAATGTTAGTTAATGTTTGTTAAATCTGAGTGGAGGGTACTTTAGTGTTTGTTAAATGTGCTGCTATATAAGGTGAGTTAATTATTTAATAATTCAATAATTTTGATACAACATCTTTATTCTGTTTAGCTTCCCTCTCCATTATGACCCTCTCCTATAATTACTGGGGTATTTTTGTATAACTTCTTGTAAAAGCTTCAATACTAATAATGCGAAAGTAATATTGATTCATATATATAGTGTGATTAGTTTTATGAGTCACATGGGGTGGGGGACAATTCCCTGTGGGTTGAGAATGTCCAGTATATGGCAAATACTGAGCATCCCTGGCCCCCAGCCACTGATTGTCTAGAATAATCCCCTAATCATTGTGACAATAAAATGCCTACACATTATTTCTGAAAAATGACTCTACATGTATTTCCAAACATCCTCTAGGGAACACTTCTATCACTATTGAGAGTCCTAGAGTTAACAAAAGAGAAGTTAGGGGAAAGAGAATATATCTTAACCTGGAGGAAATTCCCTTTTCTATGACTATTCTTTTGTCATAGAGAAAGGGCAAAAGGAAAGATATTTAACACAGTTAAAATGTTAATAGGAAAATTGTTTTTTTGTTTTTTGGAATCTTGATTTTTTGTGTGTGTTTTGTTGGCCTGTTTCTCAAGTTTGGAGATAACATGAAAATGTTGAGACTATTTTTAAATTTAATTTTGCAAACAGATTTGATGTTTTTCACGTAGAGATTATTGACAATGAATAGTGGTGGGAGAGGTATGATGAAATGGAGAATTTTTCTAACATTTTTCTTATTCTATTAATAATCACTTTTTTTTAGTTACATGTCATTAGTTTGTATGTGCAGTCTTGCTTTTTTTTTTCCCGAATTATTGCCTTCAGTGTTCTACCTTTAAGATGATTGCTTATGTTATACAGCAGAAACTAACAGACCATTGTAAAGCAATTATACTCCATTAAAGATGTTTAAAAAAAAAGAAAAAAGATGATTGCTTAGGTGACTTTCTGCACCTCCAACAACAATACAGGCTAGGATTCATCAAGGGCAAATGTGGACACTTTGGTAATGAGATCCCAAACCGAGTTTCCTGCTCAATAACTAATCCTATCAAAGTAAGCCCTCATTAATCTTCCATCATTAAAATGCAGACTCCTAGTGCAGGAAAGATTGTGATTTCTGGCTCCTTTCCATTTGCCGTGGGTCACAGAACTCTGAATACTGAGTACTGCTGAAGCTTGAATAGTTAGGAATATTGTGCACTGATGTGATGCTTAGATTATATATATCATGGTAGTTACGCGATTTACATATAAATAGGGTGAGTAATGTATATTTGGCAAAATTGGGGCCAGAGTGATTTTTATCATTTCTGTCTTGGGGTATGTTCTGCTTCTGAAAACATACCAGGCCTTTGAAATGAGAACAGGAAAGTATGCTTCTTCATTCTTAAGGAAACTATTTTTCTGAAATGCTATAAATAGCATTCAACCTGCAAATTATGAAAAGTTGTCCGGTGGCCAGTAAGAGAAATGATAAGGGCTGTATCTCAGTACTATATGTGCCTCTTGAACCTACTGTCTGCTAAAGATAAAGCTAGCAAATTCAGTGATAAGCAAGTATGCTGGCAAAACCATTGTCATTTAACTACAGTCTTAATGGATGCTTATACTACTACTGATTTTCTCCCTCCCTAAAAGTTTATCACTGTCATTTTCAAAATTTATATTGAGCTGAGTTTGTACTAACCAAAAATGTGAAAGGATTTCTCAGAAATATTTATGTATTTATTTGTTTGTTTTGTTTGTTCATTTGTTCCTTCATTCATTCCTGGCCTTCATGTTGTTATTGTTACATAAAGATATTTTAGGTTTTAATCTAAAGAGGAGATTAGTGACAGTGAGCTTTTTAAATTTTTATCAAGTGTGGTTACAGGGTAAATTAGGAAGTTGCACCCTGTTTAGAGTCTTCCATAACAAGAGTCCCCACTAACCTGTTCTAATCCATGTGTGGAGTGCCAGGATGTGTCCTTTGTCTGGCTATTGCTGTTTTCCCTGACTTTAGTCCTAACCCCATTCTACTGACCTTGGGTTCTTTAAAGCCCTTGAATACAAAAGGCTTACTGAGCTCTCTTTCTTACGATAGAGCTTAATTACCTTTCAGAAAGGACTCATATCTCAGAAGCCAAAGACTTATTAATTCCATAGGCAATGACAAAGTAGTATTTTGGTATCTTCTTGCTAAGAACACATACATACAAGTTAAGTATCCAGCAACTTTCCCTCTTTAGTAAATCCTCACCCTGTTTTCAATCTAATGTATCCTTATACTGGTTGAGAGGCAAGTAAAAGGAAGTATATGCTTAGTGAAATAAGTCAAAGACAAATGCTATATGATACCACTTATATGTGGAATCTAAAAAAGAATATAAATGAATCTATATACAGAACAGAAATAGACTCGCAGACATAGAAAACAAATTTATGGTTACCAAAGGGGAGACGGAGCAGGGGAGGGACAAATTAAGGGTATGGGATTAACGGAAACAAACTACTATACATAAAATAGGTAAGCAACAGAATTTACTGCATAGCACAGGGGATTACACCCAATATGTTGTAATAACCTATAATGGAATGTACTCTACAGAAAATAAAAGAAAACAAACCTGAATCACTGTCCTGTACATCTAAAACTAACACAATATTGTAAATCATCTATACTTCAATTTAAAAAAAAAAAAAAAAAGAAGTATGTGTGGTATGATGCAGCAGTTCTCAAACTTTTTGATCAGTTTTAGGACCCATTCACGTTTCTAAAAATTATCAAGTATCCCAAAGAGTTTTTATGTGGGTTTATAACTCTTAGTATTTACTGAGACATTTAAAAAATTATGTATTTATTTATTTAAAAATGACAATAATGAAACCATTGCATTTTAACAAAATAACATTTTTCTGAAAAATAATTGTTTTCCAAAACAAACAAAAAATAATGGAGGAGTGGTATTGTTTTATATTTTTGCAATTTCTACTTAATAGGGAAAGTTAGATTCTCATACCTGCTTCTAAATTCAATCCGGTTGCAATACCTTGTTTTAGTTGAAGTACATGAAGAAAATCTGGTGGCCCTACACGGGCATGTAATAGCAAAGGGCCTTTTCAGACCGTGGTAGTTTCTTAAAGCTTAATTGCAATGTACAATCTAAAACTATATCAGTGAACTTTTCAGATTCTTTTATATTCAAGTCCATCAATCTATCTTGCACTTTGAATGGCTCTTTTACCCATACATGATTTTGTAATGTTGTGCATTGGTCATTTAGAAAATACTGGTGCACTGAATTATGCAGATCTTTCAATTATGAGACATTTTATTATACAATATCAAAAAAATCACATTCGTTAATATCAACACTGATCTCATCCAAAAAGTCATTAACTATTGAGAAGCTGCCAAGCTAACAGTGGCAGATACAAGTTTTGCAAAATTCTAATCTTCACCTGACAGCTAGAGTTGTTTCTTGAAGTGAAAGGTTCACTTCATTTTTGAGCAATATCTGACAAATATCCAAGCCTGAAAACAATTATTGTTTTTATGTCATTCTTACAAGTAAAAAATGGCATTTCTTGAAAAAAACACCTACATTCACTCATAGCTGAAATGATTGCCCAAGTGCTTTTTTCTCAAGACAATCTTTTTTATTTTTACACTAAGCAACAGATTTTTTTTTAAACATCTTTATTGGAGTATAATTGCTTTACAATGGTGTGTTAGTTATTGCTGTATAACAAAGTGAATCAGCTATACATATACATATATCCCCATATCCCCTCCCTCTTGCGTCTCCCTCGCACCCTGCCTATCCCACCCCTCTAGGTGGTCACAAAGCACCGAACTGATCTCCCTGTGCTATGCTGCTGCTTCCCACTAGCTATCTCTTTTACTTTTAGTCGTGTATATATGTCCCTGCCACTCTCTCACTTTGTCCCAGCTTACCCTTCCCCCTCCCCATATCCTCAAGTCCATTCTCTAGTAGGTCTGTGTCTTTATTCCCATCTTGCCCCTAGGTTCTTCATGACCATTTTTTTTTGTTTTTAAGATTCCATTTATATGTGTTAGCATACAGTATTTGTTTTTCTCTTTCTGACTTACTTCACTCTGTATGATAGACTCTAGGTCCATCCACCTCACTACAAATAACTCAATTACAAATAACTCAATTTCATTTCTTTTTATGGCTGAGTAATATTCCATTGTATATATGTGCCACATCTTCTTTATCCATTCATCTGTTGATGGACACTTAGGTTGCTTCCATGTCCTGGCTATTGAAAATAGAGCTGCAATGAACATTGTGTTACATGACTCTTTTTGAATTATGGTTTTCTCAGGGTATATGCCCAGTAGTGGGATTGATGGGTCATATGGTAGTTCTGTTTGTAGTTGTTCTCCATAGTGGCTGTATCAATTTACATTGCCACCAACAGTGTAAGAGTGTTCCCTTCTTTCCACACCCTCTCCAGCATTTATTGTTTGTAGATTTTTTGATGATGGCCATTCTGACTGGTGTGAGATGATATTTCATTGTAGTTTTGATTTGCATTGTTTGTTTTTTTGATACTGAGCTGCATGAGCTGCTTGTAAATTTTGGAGATTAATCCTTTATCAGTTGCTTCATTTGCAAAAATTTTCTCCCATTCCGAGGGATGTATTTTCGTCTTGTTTCTGGTTTCCTTTGCTGTGCAAAAGCTTTTAAGTTTCATTAGGTCCCATTGGGTTTTTTTTAATTTTTTTTT
>NC_041220.1:111459851-111460410 GCF_002837175.3 Physeter macrocephalus | reverse complement strand
CTTTTATATGTAGCTGTCCAGTTTTCCCAGCACCACTTATTGAAGAGGCTGTCTTTTCTCCACTGTATATTCTTGCCTCCTTTATCAAAGATAAAGTGACCATCTGTGCGCGGGTTTATCTCTGGGCTTTCTATCCTGTTCCATTGATCTATATTTCTGTTTTTGTGCCAGTACCATACTGTCTTGATCACTGTGGCTTTGTAGTATAGTCTGACGTCAGGGAGTCTGATTCCTCCGGCTCCATTTTCTTTTTTAACATCTTTATTGGAGTATAACTGTTTTACAATACTGTGTTAGTTTCTCCTTTACAACAAAGTGAATCAGTTTTACATATACATATGTTCCCATATCTCTTCCCTCTTGCGTATCCCTCCCTCCCACCCTCCCTTCCCACCCCTCTCGTGGTCACAAAGCACAGAGGTGATCTCCCTGTGCTATGCGGCAGCTTCCCACTAGCTATCTAATTTACATTTGGTAGTGCATATATGTCCCTGCCACTCTCTCACTTCATCACAGCTTACCCTTCCCCCTCCCCATGTCCTCAAGTCCATGCTCTAGT
>NC_041220.1:111380879-111458872 GCF_002837175.3 Physeter macrocephalus | reverse complement strand
GGCTGTCTTTTCTCCACTGTATATTCTTGCCTCCTTTATCAAAGATAAAGTGACCATATGTGCGTGGGTTTATCTCTGGGCTTTCTATCCTGTTCCATTGATCTATATTTCTGTTTTTGTGCCAGTACCGTACTGTCTTGATCACTGTGGCTTTGTAGTATAGTCTGAAGTCAGGGAGTCTGATTCCTCCAGCTCCATTTTTTGTTCTCAAGATTGCTTTGGCTATTCAGGGTCTTTCGTGTTTCCATACAAATTGTGAAATTTTTTGTTTTAGTTCTGTGAAAAATGCCAGTGGTAGTTTGATAAGGATTGCACTAAATCTGTAGATTTCTTTGGGTAGTAGAATCATTTTCACAATGTTGATTCTTCCAATCCAATAACGTGGTATATCTCTCCATCTATTTGTATCATCTTTAATTTCTTTCATCAGTGTCTTATAATTTTCTGCATACAGGTCTTTTGTCTCTTTAGGTAGGTTTATTACTAGATATTTTATTCTTTTTGTTGCAGTGTAAATGGAAGTGTTTTCTTAATTTCACTTTCAAGTTTTTCATCACTAGTGTATAAGAATACCAGAGATTTCTGTGCATTAATTTTGTATCCTGCTACTTTACCAAATTCATTGATTAGCTCTCGTAGTTTTCTGGTATTCCTGGAATAAACCCCACTTGATCATGGTGTATGATCCTTTTAATGTGCTGTGGGATTCTGTTTGCTTGTGTTTTGCTGAGGATTTTTGCATCTATGTTCTTCAGTGATATTGGCCTGTATTTTTCTTTCTTTGTGACATCTTTGTCTGGTTTTGGTATCAGGGTGATGGTGGCCTTGTAGAATGAGTTTGAGAGTGTTCCTCCCTCTGCTATATTTTGGAAGAGTTTGAGAAGGATAGGTATTACCTCTTCTCTAAATGTTTGATAGCATTCGCCTGTGAAGCCATGTTGTCCTGGGCTTTTGTTTGTTGGAAGATTTTTAATCACAGTTTCAATTTCAGTCCTTGTGATTGGTCTGTTCATATTTTCTGTTTCTTCCTGGTTGAGTCTCGGAAGGTTGTGCGTTTCTAAGAATTTGTCCATTTCTTCCAGGTTGTCCATTTTATTGGCATAGAGTTGCTTGTAGTAATCTCTCATGATCCTTTGTATTTCTGCAGTGTCAGTTGTTACTTCTCCTTTTTCATTTCTAATTCTATTGATTTGAGTCTTCTCCCTTTTTTTCTTGATGAGTCTGGCTAATGGTTTATCAATTTTGTTTATCTTCTCAAAGAACCAGCTTTTAGTTTTATTGATCTTTGCTATCATTTCCTTCATTTCCTTTTCATTTTTTTCTGATCTGATCTTTATGATTTCTTTCCTTCTGCTCACGTTGGGGTTTTTTTGTTCTTCTTTTTCTAATTGCTTTAGGTATAAGGTTAGGTTGTTTATTTGAGATGTTTCTTGTTTCTTAAGGTAGGATTGTATTGCTATAAACTTCCTTCTTAGAACTGCCATTGCTGCATCCCATCGGTTTTGGGTCATCGTGTTTTCATTGTCATTTGTTTCTAGGTATTTTTTGATTCCCTCTTTGATTTATTCAGTGATCTCTTAGTTATTAAGTAGTGTATTGTTTAGCCTCCATGTGTTTGTATTTTTTACAGATTTTTTCCTGTAATTGATATCTAGTCTCATAGCATTGTGGTCAGAAAAGATGCTTGATATGATTTCAATTTTCTTAAATTTACCAAGGCTTGATTTGTGACCCAAGATATGATGTATCCTGGAGAATGTTACATGAGCACTTGAGAAGAAAGTGTATTCCGTTGCTTTTTGATGGAATGTCCTACAAATATGAATTAAGTCCATCTTGTTTAATGTATCATTTAAAGCTTGTGTTTCCTTATTTATTTTCAATTTGAATGATCTGCCCACTGGTGAAAGTGGGGTGTTAAAGTCCCCTACTATGATTGTGTTACTGTCGATTTCCCCTTTTTTTTTTTTTTTTTTGCAGTACATGGGCCTCTCACCTTTGTGGCCTCTCCTGTTGCGGAGCGCAGGCTCCGACTTGCAGGCTCAGTGGCCATGGCTCACAGGCCTAGCCGCTCTGCAGCATGTGGGATCTTCCCGGACCTGGGCACGAACCCATGTCCCCTGCATCAGCAGGCAGACTCTCAACCACTGCGCCACCAGGGAAGCCCTGATTTCCCCTTTTATGGCTGTTAGTATTTGCCTTATGTATTGAGGTGTTCCTATGTTGGGTGCATAAATATTTACAATTGTTATATCTTCTTCTTGGATTGATCCCTTGATCATTATGTAGTGTCCTTCTTTGTCTCTTGTAATAGTCTTTGTTTTAAAGTCTATTTTGTCTGATACAAGAATTGCTACTTCAGGTTTCTTTTGATTTCCATTTGCATGGTACCTTTTTCCATCCCCTCACTTTCAGTCTGTATGTGTCCCTACGTCTGAAGTGGGTGTGTTGTAGACAGCATATGTACTGGTCTTGTTTTTGTATCCATTCAGCCAGTCTATGTCTTTTGGTGGGAGCATTTAATCCCTTTACATTTAAGATAATTATTGATATGTATGTTCCTATTACCATTATCTTAATTGTTTTGGGTTTGTTTCTGTAGGTCTTTTCCTTGTCTTGTGTATCCTGCCTAGAGAAGTTCCTTCAGCATTTGTTGTAAAGCTGGTTTGGTGGTGCTGAATTCTCTTAGCCTTTGCTTGTCTGTAAAGGTTTTAATTTCTCTGTCAAATCTGAATGAGATCCTTGCTGGGTAGAGTAGTCTTGGTTGTAGATTTTTCTCCTTCATCTCTTTAAATATGTCCTGCCACTCCCTTCTGGCTTGCAGAGTTTCTGCTGCAAGATAAGCTGTTAACCTTATGGGGATTCCCTTGTGTGTTATTTATTGTTTTTCCCTTGCTGCTTTAAATATTTTTTCTTTGTGTTTAATTTTTGTTAGTTTGATTAATATGTGTCTTGTCATGTTTCTCCTTGCATTTATCCTGTATGGGATTCTTTGTGCTTCCTGGACTTAACTATTTCCTTTCCCATATTAGGGAAGTTTTCAACTATAATCCCTTCAAATATTTTCTCAGTCCCTTTCTTTTTCTGTTCTTCTTCTGGGACCCCTATAATTCGAACATTGGTGCGTTTAATGTTGTCCCAGAGGTTTCTGAGACTGTCCTCAATTCTTTTCATTCTTTTTACTTTATTCTGCTCTGCAGTAGTTATTTCTACTGTTTTATCTTCCAGGTCACTTATCCGCTCTTCTGCCTCAGTTATTCTGCTATTGAGTTGTTGAGAATTTTTAATTTCATTTGTTGTGTTGTTCATCACTGTTTGTTTGCTCTTTAGTTCTTCTAGGTCCTTGTTAAACGTTTCTTGTAACTTTTCCATTCTATTTCCAAGATTTTGGATCATCTTTATTATCATTATTCTAAATTCTTTTTCAGGTAGACTGCCTATTTCCTCTTCATTTTTTAGGTCTGGTGTTTTTTGCCTTGCTCCTTTGTCTGCTGTGTGTTTCTGTGTCTTCTCATTTTGCCTAACTTACTGTGTTTGGGGTCTCCTTTTCGCAGGCTGCAGGTTCGTAGTTCACGTTGTTTTTGGTGTCTGTCCCGAGTGGCTAAGGTTGGTTCAGTGGGTTGTGTAGTCATCCTGGTGGAGGGGAGTAGTGCCTCTGTTCTGGTGGATGAGACTGGATCTTATCTCTCTGGTGGGCAGGTCCACGTCTGGTGGTATGTTTTGGGGTGTCTGTGGCCTTACTATGATTTTAGGCAGCCTCTCTGCTAATGGATGGGGTTGTGTTCCTGTCTTTCTAGTTGTTTGGCATAGGGGGTCCAGCCCTGTAGCTTGCTCGTCGTTGAGTGGAGCTGGGTCTTGGGGTTGAGATGGAGATCTCTGGGAGATTTTCGCCATTTGATATTACGCAGCTGGGAGGTCTCTTGTGGACCAGTGTCCTGAACTTGGCTCTCCCACCTCAGAGGCACAGCCCTGACGCCTGGCTGGAGCACCAAGAGCCTGTCATCCACACAGCTCAGAATAAAAGGGAGAAAAAAAAGAAAGAAAGAAAGAAGAAGATAAAATAAAAGTTATTAAAATAAAAAATAATTATTAAAAAAAATTTCTTAAGTTAAAAAAAAAAAAGACAGAAACCTAGGACAAATGGTAAAAGCAAAGCTATACAGACAAAAATCACACACAGAAGCATACACATACACACTCACAAAAAGAGAAAAATGGAAAAAAATATATATATCGTTGCTCCCAAAGTCCAGCTCCTCAGTTTGAGATGATTTGTTGTCTGTTCAGGTATTCCACAGATACAAGGTACATCAGGTTGATTGTGGAGATTTAATCCGCTGCTCCTGAGGCTCCTGGGGGAGATTTCCCTTTCTCTTCTTTGTTCGCACAGCTCCCGGGGATCAGCTTTGGACTTGGCCCCGCCTCTGCTTGTAGGTCATCTGAGGGCGTCTGTTTCCGCCCAGACAGGATGGGGTTAGAGGAGTAGCTGATTGGGGGGCTCTGGCTCACTCAGGCTGGTGGGAGGTAGGGGTATGGAGTGTGGGATGAGCCTGCGGCGGCAGAGGCCACCATGACGTTGCACCAGCCTGAGGCCCGCGTACGTTCTCCTGGAGGAAGTTGTCCCTGCATTACGGGACCCTGGCAGTGGCGGGCTGCACAGGCTTCCGGGATGGGAGGTGTGGATAGCGATCTGTGCTCGCACACAGGCTTCTTGGTGGCTGCAGCAGCAGCCTTTGTGTCTCATGCCCGTCTCTGGGTCCACGCTGATAGCCGCGGCTCATGCCCGTCTCTGGAGCTCCTTTAAGCGGCACTCTGAATCCCCTCTCGTCGCGCACCAGGAAACAAAGAGGCAAGAAAAAGTCTCTTGTCTCTTCAGCAGCTCCAGACTTTCTCCTGCACTCCCTCCCAACTAGCTTTGGCGCACTAGCCCCCTTGAGGCTGTGTTCACGCAGCCAACCCCAGTCCTCTCCCTGGGATCCGACCTCCGAAGCCTGAGCCTCAGCTCCCAGCCCCCGCCTGTCCCGGCGGGTGAGCAGACAAGCCTCTCGGGCTGGTGAGTGCTGGTTGGCACCAATCCTCTGTGCAGGAATCTCTCTGCTTTTCCCTCCGCACCCCTGTTGCTGCGCTCTCCTCCGTGGGTTCGAACCTTCCCCCCTCTGCCACCTGTAGTCTCCGCCTGCGAAGGGGCCTCCTAGTGTGTGGAGACCTTTCCTCCTTCACAGATCCCTCCCAGAGGTGCAGGTCCCGTCCCTATTGTTTTGTCTCTGTTTTTTCTTTTGCCCTACCTAGGTACGTGGGGAGTTTCTTGCCTTTGGGGAGGTCTCAGGTCTTCTGCCACTCTTCAGTAGGTGTTCTGTAGGAGTTGTTCTGCATGTAGATACATTTCTGATGTATTTGTGGGGAGGAAGGTGATCTCCACGTCATACTCTTCCGCCATCTTAAAGCTCTCTCTCAAGACAATCTTTTACTTCAGTACGCAGTGCAAGTACTTTATGCATACTTCCCATTTTGTCTCATGGAAAATTTTAAAAGATATTTAACAAAATTAATAGTTTTTACTCCTTCACAAGAATATGACTTCTATACTTTAGTGCCACTACCTTGTTTTGTGATGAGGTGCCAGCAGTTTTATTCACCAGTGGTTTTTGCACCATTAGCTCAAATGTTAACATAGTAAAAAAGAGCAAAAACATCTCAGTATTGTTATAAAAATAGCTTTGAATTTGGAGCCCCTGAAGGGCCTTGAAGATCCCCAGAAGTCTGTGACCACAATTTGGGTAAGCACTCAGACACTGGTGTCAAATGGAGCAGCGTTCTCATCCGGACTCTTCAGCTTACTAGCTAAACACTTAAGTTAGTTTTTCTTATGCACAGTTCTCTTAATGTTGATTATAATAAATCTTACCTCTTAGGATTATTGTGATGATTAAATGAGATAATACATATAAACCGTTTAACACAGTTCCAGGTACATAATTAGTATTAAGGGATTAACCATTATCGGTGTTCTTGTTTTACTTATTAGAATCTGTTCATGTTGCACTGTTTCTTTGGTTATGTTAATATAATTTACATTTTAAAAAGCATTATATTACAAGCTATAATGGATATATTATTTTGCTGCATTAGTTAACAAACACTTTGCTGGAGGAAATATGATACTAACAACAATAAAGACTTTCTTGTTTGTTCGAGCTGGTGAGATTGCCACTTCATTTTATATTTTAACCTTTTTTATTGCTTGATTTTTAAGGTACTTTTGCGTCTCCCAGAAGGTGTTACATAGCACGTCTTATAGATTCAATACAGTCATTAGTGTGCCAGGCACTGTGTTCCATACTACTTTGTTTTATCTATAAGAATGCAGTATTTATTGGCTGCTTTATTAAGATAAAGATTAGAAACATAATCTTTTGTTTCAGGGTTTCTGGTTCACAAAAATATCGAAATATAATTTTTTTCTATTTAAAATATTCTAAAGAGTTGCTCTGTAAATCACTGTTATCATATAGATTTATAATTTTCACCTCCTGACTTTTGTCCCCTTGTTGCTGGTGATGAAGGCAGGTTTTGTACTTGCAAATGTTTCCCCAAGATTCTAAGAAGATAGGAGACCAGGAGTACTGTTAAATAAGGAGCGCTATTTATTACCGCTTTTGCCTGTATTATGTAGTTTTTTTATTTATGTGAAACCCTTTCCCATTCCACCGAATTTATCCTTGTTTAACGTAAGCCATCATCTTTGTTCATTGTTGAAAAAGCTAACAGTCTTTTGAAAATGAGTAACACAATGGAACAATACAAATGTTTTATGGGACATATTCTTTTTTTTTTTAGAAGATGTTAGGGGTAGGAGTTTATTAATTTTATTTATTTTTGCTGTGTTGGATCTTCGTTTCTGTGTGAGGGTTTTCTCTAGTTGTGACAAGCAGGGACCACTCTTCATCGCGATGCGCGGGCCTCTCACTATCGCGGCCTCTCTTGTTGCGGAGCACAGGCTCCAGACACGCAGGCTCAGCAGTTGTGTCTCACAGGCCCAGTTGCTCCACGGCACGTGGGATCCTACCAGACCAGGGCTCGAACCCGTGTCCCCTGCATTAGCAGGCAGATTCTCAACCACTGCGCCGCCAGGAAAGCCCAGGACATATTCTTGATTTTCAAGAATTTTCCTTCATATCAAGTCATGTTATTTTATATGTGGTTAAGAAGGCAGTAGTGAGTCAGATATAGACAAAATAAAGGATCTTGTAGAATTTGAAAAGTTGAGGGAAAAGATTTTATGTGAGAATTTTTGAAATTTTGTGAACTCAGAGTAGTTGACGTGGGTTTGAGGAATATTGATTCTGAGAGCCAGCAGGACTGGAAATACGTTTCCCTTCTTCGTCTGTGCCTTGCATTAATTGAGTCTACCTCGACCTGTGAAACATCATGTACAGTTCCCAGTGCTCAGGATTCTCTTCTCTTTACCTTCCACTCCTATCTCCTGATTCCAAAACGTGTGTAGCTTTTGTTAGATGGCTTCATGAGGTTAACTCAGAATTTTGGGTTGTTGAAATACTTTCCTATTGTAGAAGCTTCTGGGCTGTTATTAAGAATGATAATTGTACTTCCTATGCTGATATCTGATATATGCCACATCTTCTGCCAGGTGTTTTAGAGCCATTAACTAATCTTCACAATAATCCTAAAGGTTGAAAGAGATATGTAGCTACCAGACGACAAAACCAGAGTTTCAAAGTTTCAAGAAAATATATGATAGTCTACTGCTTTGAAAACCTGCTGTTTTTCAAGCATCCTTTACTTGAATGGCTAGATGTACATTTTTCTAAGGCAGAGAATCATTGCAAGGCATCCATCTGATGGTCAACATGCATTTTACAGAGGTGGCTTACAGTAGCTTAAATATAAAAATGCTTTAGACGAGGTAAAAAGAAAATATGTTCATAAAAAATAGATTAAGAAAGTCAATTAGAAGGGACTCCCTTTTGTATTAATTTTTATTATTACTATGTATATTAGAGAGAGAGAACACATAATATGTTTGTAAATAAATCCATTTGACAAAAGATTCATCTTATTATAAGAAATATTTCCTTTTTTAATCTTTTTTATTTTTATACATTTGTAAGTTTTTGAGCCTTAATTTTCTGCTTTTGAAAATCAAGTTAATGAGCCCCTGCCTTTGTTTTTCCTATTGATGTTTCTAACTTTGACATTACCAGACCATATAGAAAGACTTCATGAAATGGTAAATAACACTATACTTTCTTGATTATTGCTAGGGGGCAGTATTTACTTAGCTTACTCTTTCAGCAGACTAGCACTAGGCTAATTCAAGAACGTATAATTTCATGATCTGGAGAAAACAGAATGTATGAATGTATGACTTCTTTTCACTGGGTTTGTTTCCAACTTTAAATCTAGAAGTAGCTAATAATATCTCTAACTTAATAAGACTAATTTTATATATTTTTCATATTTGTAAGAAAACATTTCATTATTTGTTATTTTTTAAATTAAAACCTAAACTACCCTAGTATTCAAAATTATCTTATTTTGCTTTTTTGTATCAGACTGTATTATGAAGATATATCAATATGCTAAGAAATTATTTAAGATGAAAATATCAGTTAAAATTTTAATAGGGAGAAATAATAGAAGGAGTAAATAACAGGCATTACAGTCTCACAGAGTATATTACATATTTATTAACTTGACTTTAGTTGGTAAGCAGTGACTGGTGCTGGTGAGCACCTAGGAGTTGTTATATATTAAAGAAATTTATTCAACTTGAATTATTACTTTTCAAATATTTATTAGAATATGCTTCATTTTGCTTATTTCTAATAACTGTTTTCATAATTGTTGTCAAAGTATAGGTATATAGTTCAACATTTCAAGTTTAATGTTTTTTCCATACTTGCCACTATTTAATATGAAGGATACACACACACACACACACACACACACACACACACACACACACACACACACACACACACACACACACACCAAGGAAGATTAACTGACTTTCTCTTTATTTCATATGTATTGAAAACTTCTAAAGAAATTGTGTACACACACACACACACACACACACACCAAGGAAGATTAACTGACTTTCTCTTTATTTCATATGTATTGAAAACTTCTAAAGAAATTGTGTAATCTTGTGACTATTTAATCTTTTAATCTGTCCCTTTCAAATATCTTTATTATATATTTCATTCTTTCAACAAATATTTGCATGCCTATTATGTACCAGACATTTTCCTAGGCCCTGGTTACATAAATGGAAAAAAATAAATAAAAAAAGACAGTAGGGCTTCCCTGGTGGCGCAGCGGTTGGGAGTCCACCTGCTGATGCAGGGGACACGGGTTCGTGCCCCGGTCCGGGAAGATCCCACATGCCACGGAGCGGCTGGGCCCGTAAGCCATGGCCGCTGAGCCTGCATGTCCGGAGCCTGTGCTCCACAACGGGAGAGGCCACAACAGTGGGAGGACCGCGTACTGCAAAAAAAAAAGAGAAATCTCTGCCCTCATTCAACTTATATTTTAGTGGGGGGCAGACAATAAAGATAAATATACTTTGTGGTATGTTAGGTAGTGATAAGTACTGAAGATAAAACAAAAAACAGCTAAATCAGGGACATGGAGGTTAAGTGCTCAGGTGAAGGAGGGATTGAATATTTCAGTAAGGAAAGCCTCACAGAAAAGGTGACTTCTGAATAAATGCCTTAATGAATTGAGGGAAAGAGCAATCCAAACAGAAGCAACAGCAAGAGCAGCAAGAGCTACAGCCCTGAGGTGTAAGCATTCCAGGGATGTCAAAGGAGCAGCCAGGAGACAAGAGATCAGTGTGACTGGAGCACAGTGAACAAGGAGATGAAGTTCAAAGAGGTAATTGAAGGGCCAGATTACACAGAGTCTTATAGATCAGGGGTCCCCAACCCCCTGGCCGCGGACCTGTCCGGTCCCGGCCTGTTGGGAACCGGACCGCACAGCAGGACGTGAGCGGTGGGCGGGCAAGCAAGTAAGCGAAGCTGCATCTGCCACTCCCCATCGCGGCTCACATTACCGCCTGAACCATTCCTCCCCTCCCGCCACCATCCGTGGAAAAATTGTCCGGTCCCTGGTGCCAAGAAAGTTGGGGACCGCTGTTATAGATCATAGTTAGAAGAGCTTTTATTGTCGATAGTGGAAAGCCACTGAAAGCTACATGTTCTTATCTAAACATTTAAACAAGATCATTCTGCCTGCTATGGTAAGAAAAATCCAAGAAGGAGCAAGGATAGAATCTAGAAGACTAGTCATGGGCTATTGTAATAATCTAGGCAAGAGATGATGGTGGCTTGAATCAGGAAATTAGCAGTAGAAGTGGTGAGAAGTTTTCATATTTTGGATATATTTTGAAGGTAGAGCTGGCAGGACTGCTGGTGACAAATGTACAATGGGGAAGAAAGAGGAGATAAGAATGATTCCACAGTTTTTTTTTACCTGAACAATTGGAAGAATAGGATTGCTCTTAACGAAGATTTAGAAGACTATACTTGGAGGCACAGATTTTGGAAGCATTGTCAGGAGCTTAGTTTGGGACACGATATGCATATCTATCAGATATACAAGTGGAAATGTCAAGTAGGCATTTGTACATACCAGTTTGGATTTCAGGAGAGAGGTCTGAGATAGAGCTGTAAATATAAGTCCTCACATCATTTGGAGAAAATAGAAGAGAAAAAAAGTCTAAGCACTGAATATAGGGCATGCCAGTATTTAAGTCAGGGAGATAAATAGGAACCAACAAAAGATGGAGAAGGAGCAGTCAGAAAACTAGATGAATGTGGTTTCTTGGTAGCCAAGTTAAGGTGGCGGGGAGGCGGTTAGAGGAGGTGAGAATAGTAAATTATGTCAAAGCCTGCTGATTGGTAAAGACTGAGAATGAGAATTGACCATTAGATTTAGAAACATGGAGACCTTTGATGACCAAGAGAAGAGCAGTTCTGGTGGAGAGGTGAAGGCTAGAACCTAATTGGAGTGTATTGAGAGAATATTTAATGAATAGCTACTGCTCTTAATGAACTGTAAGCTCCTTACAAGCTAGAACTATGCTTTCTTCACTGCTTATCCTATCAGGCGTAGAGTGAATTCTCCCTTGCTTTACCTTCTGTTCTATTCAGACCTCCAACAAATTCCATGAGGCCCACTCACATTAGGGAGGGTAGTCTGCCTTACGAAGTCTACTGATTTTCATGTTGATCTCATCCAGAAACACCCTTAAAGACACATCCGGAATAATGTTTAACTAAGTGTCTGGGCACCTGTGTCAGTAAAGTTTACATATAAAATTAACCATCACAAGAACCATTGACTTCTGTTGTGATTATTGCTATGGCTGCCTTTAAACCTACCAATTTGTTATTTTTATTCTATTTGTCCTATCAGTTCTTTATTCTCTTTTTATCTGCCTTCTTCGGATTTGTTGGATATATTTTTTGTGATTCTATTTTATCTCCTTTGTTGAGACACTAGCTATAACTCTTTGTTGTTTTCTTATTGGTTTCTTTAAGATTTACACAGTGGTCCTCAACCAGGGGCAGTTTTGCCTCCCATGGGATTTTTTGGCAAAGTCTGAGACAATTTTTTTTTTTTTTTCCTGAGACTTTTTTGACAAAACTGAGCAAGTGCTACTGGCATCTAGTAAAGAGGCTGGGTTGCTACAAAAATCTTAAAACGCAAACTACACCTCCCCCTCAAAAGAGTTATCCAATGCAAAATGTGAATAGTTCTGAGGTTAAGAAATTCTGGTTTATACTATAATTCTTTAACTTGTTATAATCTGCTTTTAAGTAGTATTATACCACTTCACATATAGTATAAATACTTTACAACATATACCTCCATTTTACCCTCCTGGCATTTGTATTATTGTTGTCCTACCTCTTATTTCTACATACACTATAAGCTCCTCATAAATTATTATTAGTTTTGTTTTAGAGAGTCACTTTTTTTTTTTTTTTTTTTTGGCTGTGCCACGCAGCTTGTGGGATCTTCGTTCCCCGGCCAGGGATTGAACCCAGGCCCTTGGCAGTGAAAGCGTGGCATCCTAATCACTGGACTGCCAGGGAACTCCCGAGAGTCACTTATTTTTAAAGATTTTTTTTAAATAAAAGTTTTTTATATTTAACTACATTTTTATAATCCTGAGTCTCTTCATTCTTCTGTATAGGTCCAGATTTCCATGTGGTATCATTTTCCTTCTGCCTGAAGGACTGACTTCAGCATTTCTTATATTGCAGGATTGCTGCTGATGAATTCTTTCAGTTTCTGTTTGTGTGAGAGTCTTTATTTTACCTTTCTCTTTGGAAGATATTTTTGTTGGACATACAATTCTAAGTTGATAGTTGTTGTTTTTTTTATTACTTGAAAAATGTTGCTCCACTGTCATTTTTTGTGCCCTGTTTTTGACAAGAAAACATTCCTCTCACTGATGCTTTTACATAGTGTGCCTTTTTTCTCTGGCTATGGTGTAAGATTTTTTGAGAAATCTGATTATGATGTACCTTGGTACAGTTTTCTTCATGTTTCACGTTCTTCAGGTTCTTGAGATTATTTACTCTATCAGATTATAGTTTTCATCACTTTTGGAAAATGTTCAGCTATTATTTCTTCAAATATTTTTTCTGTCCCTTCTCATCTTCTCTCTCTTTTGTAGTCTCCAATAACATATATATTCAGCTGGTTGAAGTTGCTCACTGATGCATAGGACATGTTTTGTTTTTCTTTATTCCCCCTGTCCGTGTTTCATTTTGGGTAGCTTCTATTGCTGTATTTTCAGGCTTATCTTTTCTTCTGCAGTGTCTGATCTGCTTTTAATCCTGTTCAGTGTATTTTTTTACTCAAACATTGTATTTTTCATCTCTAGAGAGGTTTTTTTGGTTCTTTTTTATATCTACTATGTCTCTACTTAACGTGTTCAATCATTTGTTAGATTTTTGAACATATGTATACAGATATAAAAACATTCTGACATCCTTGCCTGCTATTACAAACATTTATGTTAGTTCTTTGTCCATTTTGATTGAATGATTTTTCTCCTCATTATGATCATTTTTTTTCTGCTACTTTGCACTACTGATTTTTTTACTGAATTTCAGTCATTGTGGATTTTACCTTGTTGGTTATTGGATATTTTTATGTTCTTGTAAATATTCTTGAGCTTTATTTTGAGATGCAGCTAGGTAACATTGAAACAATTTGATATTTTCAAGGCTTGCTTTTAAGGTTTGTTAAGTGAGACCAGGGCAGCATAATTTGGGAGCATAATTTTGCCCCATTACTAAGGCAATATCCTTTTGAGTACTCTACCTTATGCCTTGTTTACTTCAGGGTTTTTAAAAAAATTCTGGCTAGTGGTAAGATGAACCATGCCTGGCTTTGTGTGAGCCTGGCATGTTTTCCCCCTGATCCTTTCAGGTGGTTCCTCCCCACTTTGTGTTCTTCCTCATACACATGCTCTCTTCAATATGTGGGTAAAGGGATTGTTACTTTGTTGCTGAAGTAACTCAGGTAAGATTCCTAATGACAAACAAGTGGCTTTGATCAGAAGGGTAAAGCATAATATAATTTATGTTATATCCTTAAAAGAAAGAAAAGTTAAATAATAATGATGGAACTTATATATACAGACTGTATGTTTAAATTAGGCTGAAAGGTAAAGATTTTATTCTATTTTATTGTTTTCTACAACCAGTACTCTATAGTGAAGTCACATACCTCTGTACTCCTCAGTTTCCCCATTTGTAATGGCTGTGTCATTGTATATAAGTGATAATCTTGTGGGGAGCAATGGTTTTATTTCACATACAGTACTTAGATTTTAATGTAGTCTATAACTGTACTTATGGTTCTTGACTGGCATTTAATAGCATAGATAATTGTGTATAATGCAAAGAAATATTCAACTCTACTTGTAAATTCACAATTGATAGGTGCTGAAAAACTATTTATTTAAACCCTATAGGTAGTACAAATATCTTTGTCTAATAGGAGCATGCACTGACATAAAACATAAAAGTAGAGCTTTTTCAGATTTTTTTTTTTTTTTCTTTTGCGTTACGCGGGCCTCTCACTGTTGTGGCCTCTCCCGTTGCGGAGCACAGGCTCTGGACGCGCAGGGTCAGCAGCCATGGCTCACGGGCCCAGCCGCTCCGCGGCATGTGGGATCTTCCCGGACCGGGGCTTGAACCCGTGTCCCCTGCATCAGCAGGCGGACTCTCAACCACTGCGCCACCAGGGGAGCCCCAGATTTTTCTATAAATTATTATTGGTTTTTGATACTTGTTATTAACAAAGGAGATTTTACTGTACTTTTAGAAATTAAGAATGATTTCTCACTTTCAAAATCTCACAAAATTAATTGGTGTGTGTGTGTTTCATTTCTAGAGAGTAAACTTAGGAAAATAAATTTATCACTCATCTAAAGAACCAAATTATTTCATTCCTGGATCTCATTACTTTTAGTCTCTTATGAAGCTTCCTGTTAATTTAGAAAGTGGTAATAGAAGGCATAAGCCTCATAAAAAATTTTTAATGAGACATTTTGGACATTTTTCAAATATCATCTCATCATGTCTCAAAAAATACTCAGTAAGGGTAACTCAACACTGATGAGGACTCTTCAAATCTTAGGAATATTTTATTCCTAAGAACAAAGTTCTCCTTTGAAAAGTAGATCTTTGAAATTAGCATGCTAGTATTGTGTTTGGATTAGGCATTGTCTTGAGTGTAGTCTTTGATGAAATGAAAATACTGTGTGGAATAAGCCTGGCCAAAGGATCATCTGCAGCATTTGTAATAGATGTCATTATTTAATAGAATATTTATGATAATAATTATAATTATCTAGATTCTCTTATTTTTTAAAATTTTTATTGAAGTATAATTGATTTACAATGTTGTGTTAGTTTCTAGTGTATAGCAAAGTTATACAATTATACATATATATACCCTTTTTAGATTCTTTTTCATTATAGGTTATTACAAGATATTGAGTATAGTTCCCTGTGCTAAGTAGGTCCTTGTTGGTTATCTATTTTATATACAGTAGTGTGTATATGTTAATCCCAAACTCTTAATTTATCCCCCCTCCTTTCCCCTTTGGTAACTGTAAGTTTGTTTTCTATGTCTGTGAGTCTATTTCTGTTTTATAAATAAGTTCATTTGTATCAGTTTTTTAGATTCCACATCTAAGCAATATCCTATGATATTTGTTGTTCTCTGTCTGCCTTACTTCACTTAGAATGATCATCTCTAGGTCCATCCATGTTGCTGCAAATGGCATTATTTCTTTCTTTTTTATGGCTGAGTAATATTCCATTGTATGTATATACCACATCTTCTTCATCCATTCATCTGTCAGTGTACACTTAGGTTGCTTCCATGTCTTGGCTATTGTAAATAGTGCTGCAATGAGCATTGGGGTGCACGTATCTTTTTGAGTTAAAGTTTTCTTCATATATATGCCCAGAAGTGAGATTGATGGATCATATGGTAACTCTGTTTTTAGTTTTTTAAGGAACCTTCATACTGTTCTCCATAGTGGCTGTACCAATTTACATTCCCATCAACAGTGTAGGAGGGTTCCTTTTTCTCCACACCCCCTCCAGCATTTATTATTTGTAGACTTTGATGTTGGCTATTCTGACCAGTGTGAGGTGATAACTCATTGTAGTTTCGATTTGCGTTTCTCTAATAATTAGTGATGTTGACCATCTTTTCATGTGCCTCTTGGCCATCTATATGTCTTCTTTGGAGAAACGTCTATTTAGATCTTCTGCCCATTTTTTGATTTTTTTTTATATAGAGCTGTGTGAGCTGTTTATATATTTTGGAAATTAATCGCTTGTCAGTCGCATCATTTTCAAATATTTTCTCCCATTCCATAGTTTGTCTTTTCATTTTGTTCATGGTTTCCTTTGCTGTGCAAAATCTTTTCAGTTTAATTATGTCCCATTTGTTTATTTTTGTTTTTATTTCCATTACTCTAGGAGGTGGATCCAAAAAAATATTGCTGTGATTTATGTCAAAGAGTGTTCTGCCTATGTTTTCCTCTGGGGGTTTTATAGTATCCAACCTTACATTTAGGTCTTCAGTCCATTTTGAGTTTATTTCTGCATGTGGTGTTAAAGAATGTTTTTAATCAGTGGAGTAGACCAAAACATAGAGCTTTTTTTACCATTCAGTTTACTGGAAGTCATTCTAATTATCTCTTATTTCCTCTTTATCCATCCCCTGCATCCCTATCTTTTTCCACTCATAGCTCTATGCCATCCCTTGGTTTCTCACCATGTTTACTCGTAAGTATCATTTTCCCATTTCTTTCAGTATTGTATTAGCAAAAGAACAGCTCCATTCTTCCCCAGTATATTATAGTTACAATAATACTAAGCAGATTTAATTACATGAGCATCCTTATGTAATTCTAAGGTAATATAGTTGGGTGGAAATTTTTTTCAGTTGTTCTGACTACTAAATATCAAAAAGGTTGTTCTATAAGATGAAAACCTATCTGACATATCATGACATTCATAAAATCTCTGCCCTCTATTGAAAAATAAATTAATATTAACTATAGTATTTACATAAAGTTTTGGAAGGCAACTGTTACAACCGAATCAGACTCAATTTTTAGAGACTGTCTAATAACTAATACTTTTGTTATTTCCTATCCCAGAATTCCTCTAGAAATAAACAGTTTATGTGAATATGTAATACTTTAATTAGTTACAGATGTTAATACAGTGGATATTCTGCTTAAATATGTACATATGATTAATGAAATACAATATTTGAAGTAGATCTGTATGCACTGGCCTGGAAGGATGTTCAGAGTATTGATAAATGAAAAAAAGAAAGTTTCCAAAAATAAAAAATTGCTAATCAGATTTTTTATGGGAATTTCAAAAAGCAGTTTTTAGAGTGCATAACAGAAGTATAATCATACTGAATCTATAATAATACTAAAATTCTTCAAAGTATGTAAACTTGTGAGAATAATATGACCTGAAAAGTCTAGGAAGAAACAGAATGAATGTAACAGCTATACCAAGATTGATAATGGTGGCTAGAAAATGTCATCTATTTGATCAATCTGATTATCAGTTTTTTAAGATGCCTTAGGAGGCAGTAAATCTACAAAGCCAAATACACATTTTATAAAAAACAGTTTGCCAGTATTTGTTCTTTAATAGTTTTGACCATAAGGGAATTACCATGTCTAGTAAAGTAGCTTGTTGTTGTTATAATTTTTTAATTTCAATTAATTTATTTATATTTGTCATTTTACAGATGTATTTCCACTGCACAAAATTTTCCACCTCTGGGATACCTTACTGCTTGGGAATTCCTCCTTCCCATTCTGTATCGGAGTAGCAATTCTTCAGCAGCTGCGTGACCGGCTTTTGTCTAATGGCTTTAATGAGTGCATTCTTCTCTTCTCTGATTTACCAGGTATAGATATATATAAATGGAATTACTAAGTGAAATTTAATTATAGGATAATGAGACATTCTTATAACAATTTGCAAAAATAATCATACAAGCCTTCAGAATCTCTTCTGCTTGAGCCTCATCATCCGTCTCTGAATTATCTCCCTTGTATAGTACCTGTTCTGCTGGCCCAGAATTGTAGATATGAAACTGTGTCATAATAGCTCACTATCATTTACTTTCATGTCAGTGATAACATCAAAAAGGTAAAGGGCAGGGCAGTGGGGGTGGGCGGGGTGACACATTTGCCTTACTTAGGATAGGCCTATTTATCTCCCGCTGATAGAGAGTAAATAAAGGCCACTTGGGAAGGGGTTTGAGAATCTAAGTTTATATAGAGATGTAATCCACATGGAACTTTGCTCTCTCCTATCCATAGCTGCTTGCTAACAGTTTGAGGAAAGGAGAAACCCTGTCCTCTTGGGAGAGCAAGTCACACTCCAGGGAAATTCCATTTATACAATGCAGGATAGTAAGTCAAGCTATATATTGTATTCATAAGTGAGGAGCTTGTAAATTTAGGAGTTGAATGCTTAAGTGTAGAAATATTGAATGTAACTATGGTTTAAGCTTTGATGCTGTCACTGAAAAGATGAAAGTAATATGGTTACATAGGATATAACAATCTGTGGAAGAAAAAACTAAACTACATTTTTGCGGAAACCAAAATGTTTTTCAAGTAGAAAAATTCTGCTTTCTTCAAATAGCATTTCATTGGCTCCAACCCTTCTATGTGTTTATTGCTGTTCTCCATATTTTCAGGCAGCCACGAGTGATTGCTGAAAATAAACACACTTAAAATTATCCAAGAGATAAATTTGTCTAAAAATCAAAGAATAAAAGAAAGGTACCTTAACGCTATATATTTAATAAGTACTCTCAAAAGAAATAAGAAACCTGCTGCCTAGAAATAGAGACATAGAGGTAGAGAACAAACGTATGGACACCAAGGGGGGACAGTGGCAGCGGGGGGAGCGGTGATGAATTGGGAGATTGGGATTGACATGTATACACTAATATGTATAAAATAGGTAACTAATAAGAACCTGCTGTATAAAAACTAAATAAAATAAAATTTTTTTTAAAAAGCCAACTGTGAGGACTTACACTACCATAAACCTTCAAAGGGATACAAGCTTTCAGTTACAAGATGAATAAGTTCTGAGGATCTAAAAGACAACATGATGACAATAGTTAATAATACTGTATTGTATGTTTGAAATTTGCTAAGATAGTAAATCTTAAGCAGTCTCACCACAAAACAAAAATGGTAACTATGTGAGGTGATAGCTGTGTTAGTTAAAGTGATTGTGATAATAATTCCACAAAGTATATGCATATCAAATCATCCTGTTGTACACTTTAAATATGTACAATTCTTTATGTCATTTATACCTCAATAACGCTGGAGGAAAAACTAAAAAAAAAAAAAGAAAAGAAACCTGCTGCCTACCCCAATTTTTATTTTTAGTGGATGATCTGTACCTGGTAGTTCATCATCTTTCTGTTGTTGAAAATCTTCATCCTTTTTGGGAAAATAATAGCAAAAATTATTGGATTTATTTTAAAACTTCTACTTCCCCTTTCCCCCCAATTTAAAAGTATTCACCATCAGCTTTCTAACTTATCAAACTTTAATTAAAGTTAATTATTTCTTGTATCAACAAATAGTAGTTTAGTTCTTATGTTTGTTTTTTTTTTCTGAGAGATTCTTTATGAAAATGAAGTTCTCTCTCTTTTTTTCCTATTGGTGTTGAACAGTTACAAAAAAGCTGATTTAGGGCTTCCCTGGTGGCGCAGTGGTTGAGGGTCCACCTGCCAATGCAGGGGACCTGGGTTCGTGCCCCGGTCTGGGAAGATCCCACATGCCGCGGAGCGGCTGGGCCCACGAGCCATGGCCACTGAGCCTGCGCGTCCGGAGCCTGTGCTCCACAACGGGAGAGGCCACAACAGTGAGAGGCCCGCATACCGCAAAAAAGAAAAAGCTAGTTTCACAAACTACAAATACTGTCTGTACCATGCAGATATTTTCCTGTTGTTTCTAAATTGCCAAAGTAAGCAGAGGATGATTGATTAGCATTAAAAGAATTTTTCTGGTCAGGTCTAAAAAATATATGTTAGGAATGATGATTGTGCATTTTCAAGTAAAGTAAATTTAATACCTTTCCAATTTTGTGCATAAATATTCCAGTTATACACTGGTGAAGGAATCTGTTTTCATATTGTATAGGCAGATTAGTGGTAATTCTGCTTGTACATTAGAATAAAGTCATTATTTCTGAAATCAGAAAGTAAGAGTATATGTTTGTTAGAACTGACTCACTGAAAAGGTAAACACTACTTACTTTTGAAAGTAGGGTGCCTTCTATTGATGTGAATTGCATTGATTCTCAATGCCATTATTCTGGCTCATCATTTACTTGGTCACTATATGATTCCAATTGGGGAAGAAAAAAGTTTATAAGAAAAATGTGACTTAAAAAAAAGAAGGATGGGGCTTCCCTGGTGGCGCAGTGGTTGAGAGTCCGCCTGCCGATGCAGGGAACGTGGGTTCGTGCCCCGGTCCGGGAGGATCCCACATGCCGCGGAGCGGCTGGGCCTGCGTGTCTGGAGCCTGTGCTCCGCAATGGGAGAGGCCACAACAGTGAGAGGCCCATGTACCGCAAAAAAAAAAAAAAAAAGAAGGGTGGAGGGGTTAAATGTAAACTTTGCCTTTAAGTACACCTGTGTTTCCTTTTATTTTTAATCACAGTGCACTTATTTGGGATGTCTTTCCTAATTAGATCTACTAGATGTCTTTTTTCATCATGTTGAGCCCACTAACTGTACTTGATGCTTGAAGGAACTGGGAAGTGGTCATGGGAAGTCCTAAAAAGTGAATCCAGATTAATATACACACAAACACACTGAATGCGCCTTTTCTAAGCAAAATATTATGTAACATAAGCTTGGAACATGTTTGAAAGAAAGAAACATTTTTTAAGTCTACAAAATGAGAAGAGATAGGCTAACTCTATATTTCACCTTAATTCTTGAGATAGACTTTGTAGATAAAGATAGGTTAGGATTAAACATTAATTTGAATTTATTAAATATGTTGTGCTTTACTGAAATCCCCACTTAACTGAGTTTAAAAGCATGAGTAATCAATCAGAACAAATTTAACTAAATTCTTTGCTGAAGCAGTTTAGCAAATTCACTGTTCAGAACATCTGTTGACAGTAATATGATGGAATCACCATCCAGTTGGTAACCTTGTAAACAATAACCTCTCTTTTTTTTTTTTAAGTTGTCCCTTTCTAGTTGTTTCTTTCTACAAAGAGGGGCCCAATAGCCTAGTGATTAAGAGCATGGAATGTGGAGCCAGATAACCTGGGTTTTAGATCCTAGCTCTACCCCTTACAGTTGTGTGACCTTAGGGACATGACTTAACCTCTTTGTATCTGTTTCCTTAACCCTGTTTATATGAAAATGATAATTGTACCTACCTAATAGGATTGTTGTGCTAAATAAATCAGTACAACTAAACAACTTAGAGCAGTGCCTGGCAAAGATCAAGTGCTATGTAAGTGATTATTATTAATGTTATTACCATCATCATCATTATTATGATTTTCCTCACTTTTTCCTTTCTATCATGACTGCTTTCCTATTTGTAGAATAAATGAAGCAATCACCCCATTTGGCTTTTTCTATGTATTATTGAGGTAGATATCAATCATATAGATTTCTGTATTAGCAAAAGCAATGGAGAATTACCTAAGAAGTCAAGTAAGCCTTCAATGTATATATATGTATGTATATTATGACTAAGAAGAATATCTCGTTTCATTGCTCAGAGACAACATAGTATAGTAGATAGAGAGCACAGTCTTTGGAGTCAAGACATACGGGTTTGCGTCCTAATTGCACCACTCACTACCTGTGTGAATTGGGAAACTTTCAGTATGGTTCTGCTACTGAAAAGAGTGATCTGTAGAGTGAAAAAGATATGAGTTTACCTCCCAGCTCTGGCATATAGTAGCTGTGTGAACCTGGACAAGTTGTTAACCTCACTGGAAAGAGAATCCTATACATTATGAAAGTTTCAGTGAAATGGAGATAAAAATATCTGCTTTAGTGTTAGGGTGAGCATGAAAGATAATATGCATAATGTACCTGACACAAAACCTGGTACCAAATAGGCAGAACTATTTTTTAAAGTACATGTAGCATGCAATATTTTAAACATGCTAAGAATGTGTAACATTCAATCTTTGTAAGTTTCCTCTCCTTTCTTCCTCCTTTTCTTAACTTCATACTAACCCTTTAGTTCTTGAAGAGAGAACACAGCAGAAAGGCATTATTATTTGTGCCAAAAACTGCTTCCAACTTCAGTTCCCTTTAGTAAATGGTATAGTGTGATGTCACATTCCAAGGAAGTACAAGTGGTGCTAGAAAATTTTGCTGAAAGTTCTTGACATGTATTGGTATGTGTGTCATTTCAGTACTAAAGGAAATAACCATGAGAGCAGTCTATTTGGCATTTCTCATACAATTTCAAAATGGTGGTAGGGTATTTTGGAAGAAATACTGGGTTTTTCATAGCGCCATCCAACGCTGGATGTTGGCCACTGGATGTTTCCAAGGTTACCACCCTGTAAGCCCAACTATAGGATGAGGTCCGTCATCCTTCAGCCTGCTCTCTGATATGATTCTGCTATAGTGTCCATCTGGCTGACTTAAAAAAAAAATTTTTTTTGAGGATACATCCAAACAATATTCAAGATGAGTATGATAATCTGAATAAAACCAAAATGGTAATAATTTTAGAGTGGATTTGTAATGGCTGAGATATTTAAATGCATTTTTGTTTTGTTGGTATATTCCTTTGTACAGTTGAAAATTAATTCAACATATTTATGTCATTATGGTTGAAATAAATTCTTAGACTGCATATCTTTATACCTCTGAACATCTTCAAAGATAGGAATTTTTCGAAGTAGGAAAGAAGTTTTTCTTAGAGAACCTATACAAAGAAATTGGGAAATCTGTATGGAAGAATGCTTTATTTATTCTCAGAGATTAAAATAGTTACTTTACCATTAAAAGAAAAAGAATATGTACATATAAACTATTTTTGAAGGAAATACTGAGTATATTGAAGGGACTTGAGCATATGAAAAGTAAATCCTTCTTGCAGGAAGAAATCAACAGTTGGCTGAAACATCTTAGTTGTGTGATGTATGTTTTATTACAGAAGGTTAATTAAAAGAAAACGTTTTAAATAAAATTTTAAGGTGTTATCTCAATATTACCTACATACTTTACAATAGAATTCATTTTCAACACATACATGAAAAATGCCAGTAGTATCTATTATGTAGCACTTCACTAATTCCTCAAAAATATTGTATTAATATCTTAAGTAGCTAGGAAAGGGTACTTATCTTTTCTGACTTAAAACAATTTTGTAATGCAGTCTTTATCATTATTTAGCATAGCATGGAACAGTTCATGAAAACCGTACATTTTTTGAGCCGCACAGTTATGTACCAGGTTGCATAAGATCTATAATAAGAAATACAAGCCATTTTTTTCAAATAACAGGCAAATATTTTGAGACTGAGAAAAGTTATTAAAAACTAAGAGCTAGAGTATAGTACTAAAATATGCAAGCTGTTTAAAGCCATGTCTTATTAGTTTTCTGTTTTTCCCCAAGATGGAACTGGAAATCGATGAGAATGAGTGAGGAGGAAATTCAATTTAGTTTATGAAATCATAGATTTTTAAGGTACTTTTGACAATCCCTGTGGTAGGAGAGTGGGAAAGAAGGTCAATGAGAAGTGATCTGGGTTTACTGTTTTCCATTCTTTTTTTTTTTTTTGAATGGGGGTGGGGTTCAATGAACAGTTTCTTGCTTTCATTTAGGGATAAATATAAATTAAATAGGGTTTTCATAATATAATGTAATCTCCCAGTTGTAAACAGTGGCCCAGATTTTTAAAAACTGTAACACTTGAGCCAAGTATAACTGTAGCCAGTAGGCTACTAATGACTCCTTTATTAAATAAATAGTTATAATGGTGATAAGTGCTACAGAAAGCAATAGGAATTTATAACAGGACACTACTAAGTCTGAGGGAGTAAAAAACCTTCTCTAAGAGAGTAATGTTAAAGGAATATCTGAAATTAATTGACATTAGAAAGTGAGAAGTGGAGAGAGGGGAGAATCTTCTAGATGGAGGGAAGAAAATGCTTGAACCCCCCCCCCCCAAATAACTAAAGGAATTGGAGTGGTATACTTAGTGCAAAAGGGAAAGTGATTAGAAAAGAGAATGGAGAGGTGGACAAAGAGGTCATGGAGGATCTTATAAGCCACGTTAGGGATATTTTAAAAATAATTTTGTAGAAGTATTTTCTTTCTTTTCAGTGTTTTTGAAAGAATGAAAAAGTATCCCTGAAAAGAACATCAGGTCCCAAAGTCGAATGCCATATTGATATTTGTGGAGCATTCTGGTCTCTGAATATTCCTTTCAAGGAGCTCTTTCATGAGCAAAAAGCAAAGGATTCTTAACATGAGTGCTCCCAGTACGTATCCATAATTCCTTTTTTCTGGCTTGTGGAGAGCTGACGAGGTGAAAAAGTAGAGCAATGGTAGTACCCAGTTATTCGGTGAAGGTTTTGTATTGTCAGCCCTCTAAGATTTGATACCATTTTACTTGAAGCTGAGAATCCATAATTATTCACATGTTCTGCTTATAGCTACGTAATGTTAATGCATGTATATTTCTAAGCACATCTGCGTGGAATTACAAAAGGACAATCATAATGGAAATTAAATATGGAGATTTTAGCTGTGGTCCTCCTCTTCCCACCACACCCATAAAAATTACATGTTAACATTAAGATTTAGATGGAATATTAAATTCTTCTGAGTTTAAAATTGGTCAGGGATAGATGAAAGAGTAGTTAATGTGTTTTTATTAACATGATCGTATAGTCAGTGAAATAAAAATCATGAAAATTTATTTTTAAAATCTCATTAGGTTATTATCACCTTGTTGGGGGGGAAATACTGAATTATTTTTGGGAAAAGGAGAAAATTTGAAAGCGGATGTTAGAATACATGACTTCCAAGCTGAAAATAAATGTTTATGAAAAACACAAAGCCAGTAGAATGAGTCGTAAAGATTCAAATTGTGAGCTGAATCTCAGAAGCCAGAAGAATTCTTTTAACACTGATCTAGTTGTTGCTCTTGAAGCATACCTCTAATTTTGCAGTATGTAAATAGTTTATAAAGTTAAAGATCTGTCATGTGTTGGGAACTATAATCAAAAATAAGGTCAGGGTTGATCAGAATTTTCTACTTACCTTGAAAGTTGACAGTAAATTAGAGTAATAACACATCTTAAACCTGGTCCGGAGGTTTCAAGGCTCTTCTCCATAGGAAAGCGGTTTGTTTTATGATTGACAGGGATTCTGCGCTCTGAATTTTGTTGAGTAGTACAGAAATTATCTTATAGTTTCAATCAGTGATTAAGCATACTTTGTTTCAAGATATCAATGATGGAATTTGTTTATATTTGTTTTATTGTTGAGTGTTTATATGTGCCTTAGGTTTGCAAGACAAAAAAATGAACAGAACATTTTACACTTTCAAAGTATCTTAAAAGTAATCAACCTCAAAATCTTGGAAAGTTAGAAGTTATGTTTAAAATTTCCCCGTATATACTGCTGATGGATAATGCAAATAATAATGTAAGGACCAGAATGTGTATATATGTCATAGCTAAAATGACATTTAATATGCATTGTTCCATATGTGATTTTTATTTTAATAATATAATAATACTCATGGGTCCCATTTCTTCTCCCTCCTCTACCTAGCCTTATATCTCTGTACAAAAGTGAAAGTACAGTTGACCCTTGAACGATGTGGGGGTAGGTGCGCCTTTCTTCCCCACAGTTGAAAATCCAGGTCTAATTTACAGTCAGCCCTCTGTATACCAGTTCCTCTGTATTTGCGGTTCCTCCATACCCACTGTTGCTTCAGTATCTGCGGTTCTGCATTCAGATTCAACCAACCATGGATTGTATAGTACTGTAATATTTACTATTGAAAAATATCCATGTATAAGTGGACCTGTGCAGTTCAAAGCCCATGTTGTTCAGGGGTCAGCTGTAATCTCACGTGCTGCCTATCTTAAATGGTGATCTTCAACAGAATAGAAAATAACTTCTTACCACATGTCTCCTCCAAGTGTGAGTGTGCTGAGTCAAAACAAATAAAATAAAAAACAAGCTAATAAACTAGATTAGAGAAAAAGAAGAGAGATAATATGTCAATGTGTTTATAGGCTAGTTAGTCAGTGTTATGTAACATAGAGGAAATAACTAGAGCTTTCTTTTAAGAAACTACATTGAATTACCTTGAAAAATGTAAACCATTTCAATCCTTCAGTACAGGCGTATATCAGTCATAAGAAAAATGCTTATTGAACTTGAACACAAGGTTCTGTTGCCAAAAAAAATCAGATTTCCAGTTTTGTTTTGGATTCACTATTAAGTGTAAAAGAAAAAGAGAAAATGATTTTTACTGCTGATCTGGTGCTAAATCTTGCAAGCTGCTGCATTGTTCTTTTTTCTGAAGTGAGCTGTGTGCCATTATGAACACCAGCTGTTTTGCATCATAGTATCTACCTACTCAACTGCTAAATGATAAAGACAATTATGTTAAGAATAGAAAACAGTTTAAGTATCCATATATCAGTAATGCTGATTGCATTTCCAACTTTTTGTCACTTCATTGTAGGCATTAAGCATCAGAGATGATAAATGCTTAGTAAAATGTGCCAGTAAGTGCATGCATGTATCATGGATTTGAAAGGCTGAGTGAATTAAAGTAGTAGCCCAGTAACATTGTACCATCCTTTCCCCTTAGACTGCAAAACCAAGATTGTGTTTATAAAATATATTTAGTCATTCATTCAACAGATATTTAGGTGTGTGTGTATATAATGTGTATATGTATGTATGTGTATAATTAATAATTAATCTTACTACTGGTTTATCATTCCTGTACTGGCCCAGAGCATTCATGCCTAATTATTTAAAGGTGATCCAATGGTACCCTGTAACTATGACAAACACATCTAATTTGAATTATGTTAATTACATATAGTATTACCTCCTGGTTCCATTAAGTCACCTGACTAGCTTGTGCATTAGTTCTTCAATTTTTCAGTGAGGAAATTCAACTTCCCTCTCAGAACTGCTCTGTAAAATCAATAGGATTTGGAATCCAGTGGAATGTTAGGTGTGTGAATGTATTCATACATCTTAACTGAGGTAGGAAGTGGGGGCAAGTTAGGGATGAGTGAGTGGGCCTGGTACTAGGAAAGATAATAGCGTTCTAGCTGTGTGCTTAAGATGTTGATGGGGCACCTAGATGAAAAACTGAGGCACTGATAGGGATTTTGAGTGACAAAAAGACAAGTATAATTTAAGATTAGTCAGAGACTAAAATTTCCTCTGGTATCCTTTTTTTGGTCTCCCCTGTTATCTTTGGGTTTTCCTAAAGACTCCTTAAATAAGGTCTGAGACATGCAGTTCTTTTGGTTGTGTTCCCCTGTTATTATACAGGAGGCCTATTGATGTGTAGGGAAGGAGAAGTGTTCTGTATTCCTATAATTAGGTCTCAGTCTTTCATTGAGCCTGTGCCCCAGGCTGTGACCTTCACAAGTGCTTCCTCTTGCTGGGGAGAAGGGGGGAAACGGACCCTTAGGTGAGTCAGGAAGGCTGGAAGGGCTGGAGTTAGGTATTTTCCTTCCCCCAGTTCACTTAGGCTCTGGTGAAATAGTTTCCTCTGAGGGCAGGCCTTTTAAGGAGGACAAAATTATCTGGGCATATTTTCCATGGCTGCTTTTCCCTGCTCCCTGCCAGAAGCACAGGGAGATTTTTTGTGATCTTCATGATGTTTAAAGCATGAATTGAACTAAGAATTTGAAAAGGAGCACATAACAAGAATACATCATCCAAAAATATTATATAGATTAATAATAGTGTCGGTAAGGCTAAACCCCAATATATGTGGGCTTATGAGAAATACCACATTTAGAACAAAAGGCAAGGCAAGGGTAGACTTACTTTTGGGAAACATTCAATAATATTTATCAATGAGACTCATCAACTTTGCTTTAGTAGTTTTGAGCTGAGAAGCACCTAAAGTGGATAAATTGGTTGTCAGGAAATTTTGACCACTTTCTGTGAGACCTTAGGATAGATAAGTTTATTCATTCAACACTTGTTTAATAAACACAATTATATGACAGACACAGTACTGTGCACCAGAGCCATAAAGATAAGACATAGTACCAGCCCTGTAGGAGGATGGGAAGAAGGCATTGGAGGCCTAGAAAATAGCATAAGGATGACACAGATGTGTGTGACTGCATGACCATCATAATTTAAGTAGGATGCTAATAGAGAGACTAGAGGGTAGGATGAGAGATAACTAGAGTGGATGGGCTGGGGAAATACTGCTGATGGTGGTGATAGTAATCGGTGAATAGACTGAGTCCTGATCTTGAGGACCTTGCATGACATGCTGAGGAATTTGGATTTTATTCTATATGCAGTTAGAAAGTGTTAAACAGAAAAATGACATGATCAGATTTATATTTTAGAAAAAAATGATTCCAGGTGTAGTGTGAGAAATGGATTGAACACTTCTAAAATGCTATAATTCTAAGTAGCGGAAAGAGAGCAGCTGGCCAGAGATAAGTTCAAGAATATGGCAAAGTAGTATCTATTGAAATTTAGATCTTTACCAAAATAATTTACATGACAAAGTCCCAAGAGAACTTTCAGATGCTATCTCTCTTTAGCACCTGTAAAATCTTAGTAAGTTGATCTCCCACTGCAGATTTCTTCTGTTTGAGAATCCTCTTTATCTAGTAATAACATTCTATCCGTATGTTCCTTGAACTGCACTTGATACTCATTGCAAATAATATTAAAATGTGGATCAGTGAGTTATTCAAGATTATTGGGTTTTTCTTTAGAAGGTTTTAATATACTTCATCTCAGTACAGTAAATGGTGATAGAGGTGCTATCAACCTGAGGATGTCATGGGATACTGTCCTTACAATTTACCTTTTGGAGAATGCTTCATAATGTATATAGTTTATTCCATTAACCTTGTTTTCTATTAGTAAGATAAGCACTCTTATAGTTTTCTGTCTTTTCAACAATGAACATTTTATTATATTATTGTTGGCATGTTTTCATGTCATAGACCGTCAATACCTAGAATGCTTCTCACCTTCTTTTTATAAATAAACTCTTTGTGTCAAAAAAAAGAAGTCATTGTTGAGACAGGTAGATTAACTGGTTGCAGATCACCCTTATTGTCTTGGGTGTTAAAGAAATTATTCAAATGTTCTAAAATTTTTAATAGTATAATAAATGATTCTGTGTAATTGAACAATTAATATATAACCCCAAATCTAGCCTCTACATTCTGATCCAACTGAAAATTTCACATACACAGACACACAGACACACACACACACACACACACACACACAACTTTATAGGAAAAGAAGATGCACAGACCTTGTGCTTTCTTTTTTTGTATGTTTCTCTCAATATTTAAACATGTCTTTAATTAAAATAAGATTTACAGATGAACATACAGGGCTTAATTAACAATTGAGTACATCTTTGACAGTTATAAACATCCATGTAACCAACATTCTCAATCAAGATATAGAATATTTGCATTGCCCCAGACAATTCTCTCATGTCACCACCCTCAGTGGTCAATGACCACTCCCCCATTACCAGCCATTGTTCTGACTGTAAAAGCAACAGCTTTTAGAGACTACAGTGCATTGGCTCTGTACCAAGTCTGGTGTGGGGAGGGCAGCATTCCCTCATGAGGCCTGCTAGGTAAAGGCTTTGAAATTGTCCATGGTTGAGCCTGAAAAATCATGTATAGATTTTTGTCTAGGAGCCAGACTCCTCAGATAATGTATTCTTTCTAAGATATGTTTACCTACTTCAATTTCATTAAGATACTGTCTTATGTTCTCTTCTGGAAGCTTTATTATTATAATTTTTATGTTTTGGTCTATGATCCCATTGATTTCATTATATGGTATGAGTTTGAATTTCATTTTTTGTACCATTTATTTATTCAATTATTTCAACTCCTTTTGTTGATAAGGCTCTCATTTTCCTATTAAAGTGCCCTGCTCTGAATTTTTGTCAAAAAAATCTACAACAAAACTTATGGTAGTTTGATTGGAATTGCTTCAAACTATAGATCAGATTTAGGCAGAATTGCAGTTTTATCAATATCAAATCTTCCAATCCATGAACATGGTATATCTCCATTTATTTAGGTCTTCTTTAATTTCCCTCAGCAATGTTTGTAGTTTTCAGTGTAATATTTTGCTTATTCTTTGTTAAATTTATTCTTAGATATTTTGTCCTTTTGATTCTACTTTACATCAAATTTAAAAATTTATTTTCCAATTATTTGTCAATATTACATAGAAATTCAATTGATTTTTCTACCATTGTATCCTTCAATCTGCTAAATGCACTTACTAGTTCTTATAGTTCTGTAGATTCCTTAGGTTTTTTTTTTTTTTCTAAATATAAACAACCAATTGTCTGAGAATAAAGACAGTTTTATTTCTTCCTTTCTAATTCTTATGCCTTTCTGTTATTTTTCTTATTTTATTGCACTGACTAGACCTTCAATACATGTTGAATAACATTGGTGGAAACAGACATTCTTACCTTGCTCCCACTCTTAGGAGGAAAAAAAATGATATTTCACTAATAAGTTTGATGTTACCTGTAGATTTTTCATAATACTCTTATCAGATTGAGGAAGTTCATTCCTTTTCCTTGTTTGCTAAGAGTGTTTATAATGAATGGGTATTGAATTATGTCAAGTTTCTTCAGCATCTATTATGATAATCGTATGGTGTTTCTCCTTAATTATGTTAAGTTGGAAAATTACATTAATTGATATTCAATTGTTAAACCAACCTTGGATTTCTGGGTGTGACATAATAAGAACTATATATCTAGGGGTGTTTTTTATTTTTGAATTTTATTTATTTTTTTATACAGCAGGTTTTATTAGTTATCTATTTTATACATATTAGTGTATATATGTCAATCCCAATCTCCCAGTGCATCCCACCAGCACCCCTGCCCATTTTCCCCTCTTTGTGTCTGTACCTTTGTTCTCTACATCTGTGTCTCTATTTCTGCCTTGCAAACCGGTTCACCTCTACCATTTTTCTACATTCCACATATATGCAATAATATATGATATTTGCTTTTCTCTTTCTGACTTGCTTCAGTATGTATGACAGTCTCTAGGTCCATCCATGTCTCTACAAATGACCCACTTTCATTCCTTTTTATGGCTGAATAATATTCCATTGTATGTATGTACCACATCTTCTTGATCCATTCGTCTGTTGATGGGCATTTAGGTTGCTTCCATGACCTGGCTGTTGTAAATAGTGCTGCAGTAAACATTGGGGTTCATGTGTCTTTTTGAATTATGGTTTTCCCAGACTATATGCCCAAAAGGGGGATTGCAGGGTCATATGATAGTTCTATTTTTAGTTTTTTAAGGAACTTCCGTACTGTTCTCCATAGTGGGTGTATCAATTTATATTCCCACCAACAGTGCAAGAGGGTTCCCTTTTCTCCACACCCTCTCCAGCATTTGTTGTTTGTAGATTTTCTGATGATGCCCATTCTAACTGGTGTGAGGTGATACCTCATTGTAGTTTTGATTTGCATTTCTCTAATATTACTGATGTTGAGCAGCTTTTCATGTGCTTCTTGGCCATCTGTATGTCTTCTTTGGAGAAATGTTTATTTAGGTCTTCTGCCCATTTTCTGATTCGGTTGTTTGTTTTATATTGAGCTGCATGAGCTGTTTATATATTTTGGAGGTCAATCCTTTGTCCGTTGATTCATTTGCAAATATTTTCTCCCATTGTGAGGGTTGTGTTTTCATCTTGCTCATAGTTTGCTTTGCTGTGCAAATGCTTTTAAGTTTCAATTAGGTCCCATTTGTTTATTTTTGTTTTTATTTCCATTTCTCTAGGAAGTGGGTCAAAAAAGATCTTGCTGTGATTTATGTCAGAGTATTCTTCCTATGTTTTCCTCTAAGAGTTTTATAGTGTCTGGTCTTACATTTAAGTCTTTAATCCATTTTGAGTTTATTTTTGTGTATGATGTTAGGGAGTGTTCTAATTGCATTCTTGTATATGTAGCTGTCCATTTTTCCAAGCACCACTTATTGAAAAGACTCTCTTTTCTCCATTGTACATCCTTGCCCCCTTTGTCATAGGTTAGTTTACCATAGGTGTGTGGGTTTACCTCTGGGTTTCTATCCTGTTCCATTGATGTATATTTCTGTTTTTATGCCAGTACCATATTGTCTTGATTACGATAGCTTTGTAGTATAGTCTGAAGTCCAGGAGTCTTATTCCTCCAGCTCCATTTTTCTCTCAAGATTTCTATGACTATTCAGGGTCTTTTGTGTCTCCATACAAATTTTAAGATTTTTTTTGTTCTACTTCTCTAAAAAATGCCATTGGTAATTTGATAAGGTTTCCATTGAATCTGTAGATTGCTTTAGGTAGTATAGTCCTTTTCACAATATTGATTCTTCCAATCCAAGAACATGGTATATCTCTCCATCTGTGTCATCTTTGATTTCTTTCATCTGTGTCTTATAGTTTTCTGAGTACAGATCTTTTACCTCCTTGGGTAGGTTTATTCCTAGGTATTTTATTCTTTTTGTTGCAATGGTGAATGGGATTGTTCGCTTAATTTCTTTTTCTGATCTTTTGTTGTTAGTGTATAGGAATGCAAGAGATTTCTGTGTGTTAATTTTGTATCCTGCAACTTTACCAAATTCATTGATTAGCTCCAGTAGTTTTCTGGTGGCATCTCTGGGATTGTCTATGTATAATATCATGTCATCTGCAAAAGTGACAGTTTTACTTCTTTTCCAATTTGTATTCCTTTTATTTCTTTTTCTTCTCTGATTGCCATGGCTAGGACTTCCAAAACTATGTTGAATAATAGTGGCGAGAGTGGACATCCTTGTCTTCTTCCTGATCTTAGAGGAAGTGCTTTCAGCTTTTCACCATTGAGAATGATGTTTGCTGTGGGTTTGTCGTGTACGGCCTTTATTACGTTGAGGTAGGTTCCCTCTATGCCCACTTTCTGGAGAGTTTTTATCATAAATGGGTGTTGATTATTGTCAAAACTTTTTCTGTATCTGTTGAGATGATCATATGGTTTTTATTCTTCAATTTGTCAGTACGGTGTATCACATTGGTTGATTTGAGTATATTGAAGGATCCTTGCATCCCTGAGATAAATCCCACTTGATCATGGTGTATGATCCTTTTAATGTGTTGTTGGATTCTGTTTGTTAGTATTTTGTTGAGGATTTTTGCATGTATATTCATCAGTGATATTGGTCTGTAATTTTCTTTTTTTGTAGTACCTTTGTCTGGTTTTGGTATCAGGGTGATGGTGACCTCATAGAATGAGTTTGGGGTGTTTCTCCCTCTGCAATTTTTTGGAAGAGTTTGAGAAGGATGGGTGCTAGCTCTTCTCTGAATGTTTGATAGAATTCACCTGTGAAGCCATCTGGTCCTGGACTTTTGTTTGTTGGAAGATTTTTAATCACATTTTCAATTTCATTACTTGTGATCGGTCTGTTCATGTTATCTATTTCTTCCTGGTTCAGTCTTGGAAGGTTATACCTTTCTAAGAATTTGTCCATTTCTTCCATGGTGTCCATTTTATTAGCATAGTGTTGTTTGTAGTAGTCTCTTAGGATGCTTTGTCTTTCTGCAGTGTCCATTGTAACTTTTCCTTTCTCATTTATAATTTTATTGATTTGAGTCCTCTCCCTTTTTCTTGATGAGTCTGGCTAATGGTTTATCAATTTTATCTTCTCAAAGAACCATCTTTTAGTTTTATTGATCTTTGCTGTTGTTTTTTTTGTTTCTATTTCATTTATTTTTTCTCTGATCTCTATGATTTCTTTCCTTCTACTAACTTAGGGTTTTGTTTGTTCTTCTTTCTCTAGTTCTTTTAGGTGTAAGTTTATATTGTTTATTTGATATTTTTCTTGAGGTAGGATTGTATTGCTACAAACTTCCCTCTTAGAACTGCTTTTGCTGCATCCCATAGGTTTTGGATCATTGTGTTTTCATTGTCATTTGTCTCTAGGTATTTTTTTATTTCCTCTTTCATTTCTTCAGTGATCTCTTGATTATTTAGTAACATATTGTTTAGCCTACATGTGTTTGTGTTTTTCACGTGTTTTTCCCTGAAATTGATTTCTAATCTAATAGCATTATGGTCAGAAAAGATGCTTGATATGATTTCAGTTTTCTTAAATTTACCAAGGCTTGATCTGTGACCCAAGATGTAATCTATCCTGGAGAATGTTCCATGTGCACTTGAGAAGAAAGTGTAATCTGCTGTTTTTGGATGGAATGTCCTATAAATATCAATTAAACCTGTTTGTTCTATTGTGTCATTTAAAGCTTCTGTTTCCATATTACTTTTCAGTCTGGATGATCTGTCCATTGGTGTAAGTGAGGTGTTAAAGTACCGCACTATTACTGTGTTACCTTCGATTTCCTCCTTTATACCTGTTAACATTTGCCTTATGTAATGTGGTACTCCTATGTTGGGTTCATATATATTTATAATTGATATATCTTCTTGGATTGATCCCTTGATCATTATGTAGTGTCTTTCCTTATCTCTTGTGGCAGTCTTCATTTTAAAGTCTATTTTATCTGTTACGAGTATTGCTACCCCCCCTTTCTTTTGTTTTCCTTTTGCATGGAATATCTTTTTCCATCTCTTCACTTTCATCTGTATGTGTCCTTAGGTCTGAAGTGTCTCTTGTAGACAGCATATATATGGGTCTTGTTTTTGTATCCATTCAGTGAGCCTGTGTCTTTTGGTTGGAGCATTTAATCCATTCATGTTTAAGGTAATTATCACTATGTATGTTCCTATTACCATTTCTTAATTAATTTTCTTAATTTTCTTAATCCCTTGTTTTTGTAGGTCCTTTTCTTTTCTTGTGTTTTCCACTTAGAGAAGTTCCTTTAGCATTTGTTTAGAGCTGGTTTGGTGGTGCTGAATTATCTTAGCTTTTGCTTGTCTGTAAAGCTTTTGATTTCTCCATCGAATCTGAATGAGATCCTTGCCAGGTAACATAATCTTGGTTGTAGGTTCTTCCCTTTCGTCACTTTAACTCTATCATGCTACTCCCTGTGGCTTGTAGAGTTTCAGCTGTTAACCTTATGGGAGTTCCCTTCTATGTTATTTGTCATTTTTCCCTTGCTGCTTTCAATAATTTTTCTTTTTGTTTAATTTTTGCCAATTTGATTACTGTGTTTCTCCTTGGGTTTATCCTGCCTGGAACTCTCTGCACTTCCTGGATTTGGGTGGCTATTTTGTTTCCCATGTTAGGGAAGTTTTCGACTATAATATCTTCAAATATTTTCTCGGGTTCTTTCTCTCTCTCTTCTTCTGGGACCCCTATAATGTGAATGTTGGTGCATTTAATGTTGTCCCAGAGGTCTCTTAGGCTGTCTTCATTTCTTTTCATTCTTTTTTCTTTTTTCTGTTCTGTGAGAATGAATTCCACCATTCTGTCTTCCAGGTCACTTATCCGTTCTTCTGCCTCAGTTATTCTGCTATTGATTCCTTCTAGCGTATTTTTCATTTCAGTTATTGTATGGTTCATCTCTGTTTTTTTGTTCTTTAATTCTTCTAGGTGTTTGTTCTTTAATTCTTCTACGTCTTTGGTAAACTTTCTTTGCATCTTTTTGATCTTTGCCTCCATTCTTTTTCCGAGGTCCTGGAGCATCTTCACTGTCATTGTTTTGAATTCTTTTTCTGGAAGGTTGCCTATCTCCACTTCATTTAGTTGGTTTTTTTTGCTTTTTATCTTGTTCCTTAATCTTGTGCATAGTCCTCTGCATTTTCATTTTGTCTGTCTTTCTGTGAATATGGTTTTCATTCCATATGCTGTAGAATTATAGTTCTTCTTGCTTCTGCTGTCTGCCATCTGGTAGATGAGGCTGTCTAAGAGGCTTCTATATGTGGTTTTATATATCTGTTTTCTGCCCTTGTTTCTGACACAAATCTCCTAAATCCCTTAGAATTTCCTGGGTGATAGGAGCACCTTTTGTTGTAATGAGATGACTCTTGATGGGCTACCTGAGAGCTTCAGTATGAGCATGGGTAATAAATCAAAGTTTGGAAATTTCAGTACCACCCCCTATCCTCCTGGGAAGGGAGAGAGGCTGGAGATTGAGTTAATAATTACTCATGGGTGTGTGATGAAGCCTCTATAAAAATAACTAAGCTAAAAGGTTTAGAGAGCTTCTGGTTTGGTGAACACATCCACATGCTGAGAGGTTCGCCTCATCCCTGAGGATAGAAGCTCCTGCACTCAGGATCTTTCTGAACATTGCCCTCTGTACCTCTTCATCTGGCTGTTTATTTGTATCCTTTATAATAAACTCATAAAGGTAAGTAAAGTGTTTCCCTGAGTTCTGTGGGTTGTCATAGCAAATTATCAAACCTGAGAAGGGGATTGTCAACTCTCAATTTATAGCCAATTGATCGGAAGTACAGATGACATCCTTGGAGTTGTTACTGGCATCTGGAATGGAGGCAGTCTTGTGAGACTGAGCCCTTAACCTGCAGGGTCTGTGCTAATTCCAAGTAGTTGGTGTCAGAACTGAATTGAATTGTAGCATGCTCATCTGGTATCCAGAGAGTTGGAGAATTGGTTGTTTGGTGTGAGGAAACACCCTACACATTTGGTGTCAGAAGTATCGTGAATAGAAAAACAGTTTACCTTGCTGGGTTAATCCCTAGGATATACCTTTGTGTATTAGTTTTCTATTGCTGCTGTAACAAATCACCACAAAGTGGCTTAAAACAAGACATATTTATTATCTTATACTTCTGGAGATCAGAGGTCCAAAATCGTCCTTACTGGGCTAAAGTCAAGGTGTCAGCAGGGCTGGTTCCTTCTAGAGGCTCTGAGGGGAAAATCCACTTCCTTTTTTGCCAACTTCTAGGGACCACCTGCATTCTTTTGTCTGTGCCCCTCCTCCATCTTTAAAGCCAGCTACATAGTATTGTCACATCTCTTTCTACTCTCTCTGAACTGCTGCTCCTTCTTACACAATTACTTATAATTACATCAGGCCCAGCTGGATAATTCAGCATGATCTTCCCATCTCAAGATCCATAACTTAATCACATTTTCAAGATTCTTTTGCCATATGAGGTAACATTCATAGGTTTTGAGGCTTAAGATATTTACATTTGGGGGGGGGGACATTTTTCAGCCTACCACACTTAACTAATATTTTATTAAGGATTTTATGTCTGTATGCATGAGATACTGGTTTTTAATTTCCCTATAATATCTTTCTCAGATTTTGGTATCAGGATTATACTGGGTTGTATGAGGGTTATTTAAGGTTATACTCTTAAAACAAGTTGGGAGTATTCACTTTTCTTCTCTCTTCATAATAAATCTGTGTAAGACTGTTGGAAATTCTTCTTTAAATATTTGATAAATTTTACCAATGAAACCATATCGACCTGGAGTTTTCTTTGTGGGAATGTTTTAATTAAGAATTAATTTCTGTAAAGATATGTGACTACACAGATTGACTATTTCTTCTTGTGTCAAATTGTGGTTCTGGTAAATTGCATTTTCCAAGGAGTTTGTATATTTTATCTACTTTCAAATTTATTTGCATAGAGTTGTTCATAATATTGCTTGGTATCCTTTTAATGTTTGATGCATCTCTAGTGATATCTCCTTTGTTTCCTGATATTGATAATTTGCTTTTTTCTAGTCTTGATCATTCTTGCTAGGGTTTATCAATTTCACTAATATTTCTATTTTTCTTTTTCTTCTTCTTTTTTTTTGGTCTTTTATTTCCTTTCATCTACTCTTTGGATTTAGTGTGCTCTCTTTTTCTTGCTGCTTAAGGACCAAACTTAGATCATTGAATTATAACTTTCATCTTTTCTAATATAAGTGCCTCTGAGCACTTCTTTAGCTACATTTGACAAATTTTGTAATGCTGTATTTTCAGTATTACTGTTAAAAAAATATTTACTAATTTCCTTTGTGACTTTTTTGGTCAAAATTTTCATTTTAAAACCTTGTTGAAACTTACTTTATGTAAACTGATTGTCTATCTTATTAAATGTTCCACATGCACATTAAAATAATGTAGTTTTTAAGTGTAGTGCTGTATAAATGTCAAATAGGTCAACAGTCATGTTTCAGTCTTCTTTATCCTTACTGGGCTTTTCCCCTCTTTGTCCTGTAAATTATAGGAGGGAGGTATTAACCTCCTCAACTATGACTATGGATTTGTCTATTTCAACCTTAATGCTATCAGCTTTTGCTTTTATATTTTGAAGCTCTCTTAAGGAATGCCTATAAACTTAGCATTGTTATGTCATCTTGAATTGAGTCTATTATCATTATGAAATGTGCTTCTTTATCTCAGTAATACTCCTCATCTTGGGTTCTGCTTTTTCTGATGTTAGTATAATCACATGAGCTTTCTTAGGCTTAGTCCTTATATGGTATCTTTTCTACGTTTTCAACCTATAATTTTAATTTTAAAACTTTATATATATATGTATATATATATATATATATACATACATATACTGTGGCTTTAAATTTAAATATTGTATATTTAAAAGTTATCATGTTCAGACTTATAATTGTCTAGACATATGTTAGACATAATTTAGACATATAATGTTTCTTGCTCTGTTTACTCGGTCTGATATTTATTTCCTTTTAAATAGAATATTCAGTCCATTTGCTTTTGATATGTTTATTCATATGGTTGGGTTTATTTCTAGTTGTTGCATGTGCTCTGTGTTTCTCTTCTTCCTTTTCTGACTTCTTTGGGTTGGTTAAATAGCTTTAACATTTCATCTTAATACCTTTATTGACTTTTAGTTTTGCCTTTTGAATTATCTTTTAGTTATTGCTCTACCGTCTATGATCTATGTCTTATCACACTTTACATAGAGTTCATATTGTACAACTTTATGGAAAATGTAAGAATTTTGCAACAGTGTTATTCCATTTACCTGCCATATATTGTACTGTTTTTGCTATATATTTTACATCTCCATCTGTAATAAACTCTACAATGTAATATTGTTATTTTAGCTTTAAATAGCTAATTGCCTTTTAAACATCTTAAGAGAAGCAAAAAGATAGATTTTTATATCAGTATTTACCACCATATTTCCCATTATCATTGCTCTTCATTCCTTCCTTTAGACTTGTGTTTCCTCCTTAGTTTTGGTTTTTAGCAGGTTGACTGTGTTGTGCTATAGTGCAGGGCTGTCTGTATTTATCTTGATTTTAAGACCTATCAGTAGATTTCAAATAATGTACTTTTCTGTTCTAGTATTTCAGTTTGGCTCTTTTGTGTTGTTTACATTTCCCTGTCCATTCCCTTTGACTGTATTTTCCTTTAAGAACTTGAACATATTTATAGTAATTATTTTAAAGTCCTTGTCTGCTAATTCCAATTCTGGATCATCTTGTAGGTCTGTTTCTATGGACTCTGTTTCTCTTGATAATAGGTGACATTTTTCTGCTTTGCATAGCTAGTTATTTATTATATAGTGGATATTGATAAAGGTACATTGTAAGGAGTCTGGATTTTATCATCTTCCTTTAAGGAATGCTGAGATTTGTTCTGCTAGACTGTTAAATAACTGGTGGGCTCTTTTGTTCATATTAATTTGGTTGTATTTGTTGTTAAAGTATGTCTCTTTTAATGTTTTATTTAGTCTAAGAATATGGCATGTCTAGGTCCTTAACTAAATACCCAAGGTGCTCAATAGGAACTCTCACTCTGACTGGACCAAACTCCAAAATCTCTCAGCAATTACTCATCTTTATGATCCCTCAGAACTTAATACCATACCTTGAATACACTAAGAATTCAATTTTAGTTCACTTCAAGGCAAAACTGGAGACCCGGAAGGAGGCTTGGGCAGGACACAGAGTTGAGGGACTAAATTACTAAATTGATCTTTGCTATTGTTTCCTTCATTTCTTTTTCATTTATTACTGATCTGATCTTTATGATTTCTTTCCTTTTCCTGACTTTGGGGCTTTTTGGTTCTTCTTTCTCTAATTGCTTTAGTTGTAAGGTTAGGTTGTTTTTTTGAGATGTTTCTTGTTTCTTGAGGTAGGAGTGTATTGCTATAAACTTCTCTGTTAGAACTGCTTTTGCTGCATCCTGTAGGTTTTCAGTTGTAGAGTTTTCATTGTCATTTGTTTCTACGTATTTTTATATTTCCTCAGTGATCTCTTGGTTATTAAGTAGTGTATTGTTTAGCCTCCATGTGTTTGTATTTTTTACATATTTTTTCCTGTAATTGATATCTAGTCTCATAGCATTGCGGAAGAAAGTGTAATCTGCTGTTCTGGGATGGAATGTCCTATAAATATCAATTAAGTCCATCTTGTTTAATGTGTCATTTAAAGCTTTTGTTTCTTTATTTATTTTCATTTTGGATGATCTGTCCATTTGTGAAAGTGGGGTGTTAAAGTCCCCTACTGTGATTGTGTTACTGTTTATTCCCCTTTTATGGCTGTTAGCATTTGCCTTATGTATTGAGGTGCTCCTATGTCGGGTGCATAAATATTTACAATTGTTATATCTTCTTCTTGAATTGATCCCTTGATCATTATGTAGTGTCCTTCTTTGTCTCTTGTAATAGTCTTTGTTTTAAAGTCTATTTTTTCTGATATGAGTTGAGACCCGGAAGGAGGCTTGGGCAGGACACAGAGTTGAGGGACTAAATTACTAAATTGATCTTTGCTATTGTTTCCTTCATTTCTTTTTCATTTATTACTGTCCTGACTTTGGGGCTTTTTGGTTCTTCTTTCTCTAATTGCTTTAGTTGTAAGGTTAGGTTGTTTTTTTGAGATGTTTCTTGTTTCTTGAGGTAGGAGTGTATTGCTATAAACTTCTCTGTTAGAACTGCTTTTGCTGCATCCTGTAGGTTTTCAGTTGTAGAGTTTTCATTGTCATTTGTTTCTACGTATTTTTATATTTCCTCAGTGATCTCTTGGTTATTAAGTAGTGTATTGTTTAGCCTCCATGTGTTTGTATTTTTTACATATTTTTTCCTGTAATTGATATCTAGTCTCATAGCATTGCGGAAGAAAGTGTAATCTGCTGTTCTGGGATGGAATGTCCTATAAATATCAATTAAGTCCATCTTGTTTAATGTGTCATTTAAAGCTTTTGTTTCTTTATTTATTTTCATTTTGGATGATCTGTCCATTTGTGAAAGTGGGGTGTTAAAGTCCCCTACTGTGATTGTGTTACTGTTTATTCCCCTTTTATGGCTGTTAGCATTTGCCTTATGTATTGAGGTGCTCCTATGTCGGGTGCATAAATATTTACAATTGTTATATCTTCTTCTTGAATTGATCCCTTGATCATTATGTAGTGTCCTTCTTTGTCTCTTGTAATAGTCTTTGTTTTAAAGTCTATTTTTTCTGATATGAGTTTTGCTATTCCAGCTTTCTTTTGATTTCCATTTGCATGGAATATCTTTTTCCATCCCCTCACTTTCAGTCTGTGTGTGTCCCTAGGTCTGAAGTGGGTGTGTTGTAGACAGCATATGTACTGGTCTTGTTTTCATATCCATTCAGCCAGTCTGTGTCTTTTGGTGGGAGAATTTAATCCCTTTACATTTAAGATAATTATCGATATGTATGTTCCTATTACCATTATCTTAATTGTTTTGGGTTTGTTATTGTAGGTCTTTTCCTTCTCTTGTGTTTCCTGCCTAAAGAAGTTCTTTTAGCATTTGTTGTAAAGCTGGTTTGGTGGTGCTGAATTCTCTTAGCTTTTGCTTGTTTGTAAAGGTTTTAATTTCTCTGTCAAATCTGAATGAGATCCTTGCTGGGTAAAGTAATCTTGGTTGTAGGTTTTTCCCTTCATCACTTTAAATATGTCTTGCCACTCCTTTCTGGCTTGCAGAGTTTCTGCTGAAAGATCAGCTGTTAACCTTATGGGGAGTCCCTTGTATGTTATTTGTTTTTCCCTTGCTGCTTTTAATATTTTTTCTTTGTACTTAATTTTTGATAGTTTCATTAATATGTGTCTTGGCGTGTTTCTCTTTGGATTTATCCTGTATGGGTCTTTCTGCACTTCCTGGACTTGATTGACTATTTCCTTTCCCATATTAGGGAAGTTTTCAACTATAATCTCTTCAAATATTTTCTCAGTCCCTTTCTTTTTCTCTTCTTCTTCTGGCACCCCTATAATTCAAATGTTGGTGTGTTTAATGTTGTCCCAGAGGTCTCTGAGACTGTCCTCAGTTCTTTTCATTCTTTTTTCATTATTCTGCTCTGCAGTAGTTATTTCCACTATTTTATCTTCCAGGTCACTCTTCCATTCTTCTGCCCCAGGTATTCTATTGATTCCTTCCAGAGAATTTTTAATTTCATTTATTGTGTTGTTCATCATTGTTTCTTTGCTCTTTATTTCTTCTAGGTCCTTGTTAAACGTTTCTTGTATTTTCTCCTTTCTATTTCCAAGATTTTGGATCATATTTATTATCATTACTCTGAATTCTTTTTCAGGTAGACTGCCTATTTCCTCTTCATTTGTTTGGTCTGGTGGGTTTTTACCTTGCTCCTTCATCTGCTATGTGTTTTTCTGTCTTCTCATTTTGCTTAACTTACTGTGTTTGGGGTCTCCTTTGCGCAGGTTCGTGGTTCCTGTTGTTTTTGGTGTTTGCCCCCAGTGCTCAGGTTGGTTCAGTGGGTTATGTAGGCTTCCTGGTGGAGGGGACTAGTGCCTGTATTCTGGTGGATGCGGCTGGATCTTGTCTTTCTGGTGGTCAGGGCCACGTCTGGTGGTGTGTATTGGGGTGTCTTTGACCTTATGATTTTAGGCAGCCTCTCTGCTAATGGGTGGGGTTGTGTTCCTGTTGTTTGGCATAGAGTGTCCAGCAGTGTAGCTTGCTGGTCTTTGAGTGGAGCTGGGTCTTAGCGTTGAGATGGAGATCTCTGCAAGAGCCTTTGTCATTTGATATTATGTGGAGCCAGGAGGTCTCTAGTGGAGCACTGTCCGGTACTCGGTTCTCCCACCTCAGAGGCACAGGCCTGACACCCGGCTGGAGCACCAAGACCCTGTCAGCCACATGGCTTAGAAGAAAAAGGAGAACAAAAGAAAGAAGAAAAAAGAATAATAAAATAAAATAAAGTAAAATAAAATAATTAAAATAAAAATATTTTAAAATTATTAAAAATTTAAAAAAATTTAAAGTAAAAAAAAAAAAAGGAAAGAAAGAAAGAAGAGAGCAACCAAACCAAAAAACAAATCCACCAATGATAACAAGTGCTAAAAACTATACTTAAAAAAAAAAAATGGACAGACAGAACCCTAGGGCAAATGGTAAAAGCAAAGCTATACAGACAGTGTCATACAGGAAGCATACAAATACACACTCACAAAAAGAGAAAAAGGAAAAATATAGATATATCTATATTTAAAAACAAAAGGAGGAAGAGAGCAACCAAACCAATAAACAAATCCACCAATGATGACAAGCGCTAAAAACTATACTAAGATAAACATAAAAATCAAAAACAAATCAGTTGCAGACAACAAACCCCAAGTATACATTTGCTCCCAAAGTCCACCACCTCAATTTTGGGATGATTCATTGTCTACTCAGGTATTCCAGAGATGCAGGGTACATCATGTTGACTGTGGAGATTTAATCCGCTGTTCCTGAGGCTGCTGGGAGAGATTTCCCTTTCTCTTCTTTGTTTGCACAGTTCCTAGGGTTCAGCTTTGCATTTGGCCCCGCCTCCACATGTAGGTCGCCTGAGGGCATCTTTTCCCACCCAGAAAGGACAGGGTTAAAGGAGCAGCTGATTCGGGGGCTGAGGCTCACTCAGGCCAAGGGGAGGGAGGGGTACGGAATGCGGGGCAAGCCTGCAGCGGCAGAGGCCCACATGACATTGCAACAGCCTGAGGTGTGCCATGTGTTCTCCCCGGGAAGTTGTCACTGGATCACGGGATCCTGGTATTGGCGGGCTGCATAGGTTCCCAGGAGGGGAGGTGTGGATAGTGACCTGTGCTTGCACACAGGCTTCTTGATGGCTGGAGTAGCAACCTTAGCATTTCATGTCGGTCTCTGGTGTCCGCGCTGATAGCCATGGCTCATGCCTGTCTCTAGAGCTCGTTTAGGCAGTGCTCTGAATCTCCTCTACTCGTGCACCCTGAAACAATGGTCTCTGGCCTCTTTGGCAGCTCCAGACCTTTTCCCGGACTCCCTCCCAGCTAGCTGTGGTGCACTAGCCCCCTTCAGGCTGTGTTCATGCAGCCAACCCCAGTCCTCTCCCTGGGGTCTGACCTCTGAAGCCCGAGCCTCAGCTCCCAGCCCCCACCCGCCCCTGTGGGTGAGCAGACAAGCCTCTCAGGCTGGTGAGTGCTGGTCGGCACCGATCCTCTGTGTGGGAATCTCTCTGCTTTGCCCTCCACACCCCTGTTGCTGCGCTCTCCTCCGTGGCTCCGAAGCGCCCCTGCCACCCCCCGTTTCTGCCTGTGAAGGGGCTTCTTAGTGTGTGGAAACTTTTCCTCCTTCACAGCTCCCTCCCAGAGGTGCAGGTCCTGTCCCTATTCTTTTGCCTCTGTTTTTTCTTTTTTTTTTTTGCCCTACCCCAGTATGTGGGGATTTTCTTCCCTTTTGGGAAGTCTGAGGTCTTCTGCCAGTGTTCAGTAGGTGTTCTGTAGGAGTTGTTCCACATGTAGATGTATTTCTGATGTATTTGTGGGGAGCAAAGTGATCTCCACGTCTTACTCCTCCGCCATCTTGAAGGTCTCCATAGCCATTTCTTTTCTTTCTGCCTGTGTTAGTCTTTTGTCAGTGAACAGCATATAGAAACTTGAATTTTAACAAATTTTAACCCATTTTAAATGTAAAACATTATCTCTACAACTTATCTTCCTTCATTTAAGCAAGCCATGTTTTACGGTTGTTGTTTGGATATACAAAATCATTTATTTTCTATCCTTAGCAGTTCTCCTATCTACTTATTCCCTACCTGCCACACAAAGACAACCATGGGCTTAGTATCTCAAACAAAGTGTGGTATGGAGCAATAATCATACTATTGTTAAGTACAGATGAGAATTTTAGAGTGGGGAAGGAAATGTTTCTGTCAAATTGCCCAATATATTAAATGTCTTGTGTAAGCCAAGTTATTCCAAAATGGCTTCAGTGACCCCTTTTGTCATGTGATTACAGAATTAGGATAAATTATTAATACTCTAATTCTTGCAAATCCAGAATGTCTGGTAAATGTCCAGTATAATGCACAGGGTTTTTTTTTTTTTTAAGTGATAGTATTTTTTTGTCAATGAAGTTTATTTTGCATTTGAATGAAAAGTCATAATTTGTTACCCTTGTCAAGAGATAAATCAACTGTAATAGAAGGATGTTGACATGATTACAGATTTTTAACTTCTTTTAGTAGTTCTTTTAAAAAAAAAACTTATTTAAAAAGTAGTGCCCTTGGAGACATCTACTGTGCCATTTTTACTGATGTCACTCCTGTGTCCCTGTTTTTTGTTTTTTTTTTTAATTAATAGACTTTACTTTTTTTAGAGCAGTTTACAGAAAAGTTGAGCAGGTAGTACAGAGTTCCTGTATTTCTCCTCTTCCCTGCTCATTATTTCTTCTATTTTTAACATCTTGCCTTAGTATCTTACATTATTGTTAACTGAAATCTATAGTATACGTTAAGGTTGTATTGTAGATTTCTGTAGGTTTCAACAAATGCATAATGTCATGTATTCACCATTGCAGTATTATACAGAACAGTTTCACCACCCTAAAAATTCCTTGTGCTTCAACTATTCATTCCTCCTCTCCTGCTCCCCTCACCCCCCGAAACCATGACAACCGGTGATCTTTTTTACTGCCCTTATAAAGTTTTGCTTTTTCCAGAATGTCATGTAATTGGAATCATAGAGGATACAGCCTAGTCAGACTTTTTCCTCCATGTCTGCTTGTGGCTTGATAGCTCATTATTTCTTTTTAACACTGAATGATATCCTAAGTCTTTGGATTTTGAAAAGTAGAAAAGAATACTTTTTAGAAGGCAGTCTCTTTCTAAAGAGAAATCTACCATTTGCAAAGTAGAAAACTAGCCTATTTTTCTTTCTTTCCTTTTTTTTTTTGGCCATGCCACATGGCATACAGGATCTTAGTTCCCTGACGAGGGATCGAACCCGTGCCCCCTGCAATGGAAGCACAGAGTCCTAACCACTGGACTGCCAGGGAAGTCCCTTCCTTATTTTTCAACTGGGTTTAAAACAAGAAGGCAGACTTAGTGGGATCTAAGGCTTATACTTTTTTTCATTTTAGTTGAAGTGCTAAAATTTTTTATGTTTTTTATGTATCTAAAAATTTGTCTATAAAATACTTAAGTTCCTACTGTGTGCCTGAATAATCTTATTTATACCTCATAACAGTCCAGGAATTAAGTATTATCATTCCTATTTTATGATTGAGAAAAGAGATGCAGAAAAATGAGTTGACCAAAGATGTACAACTTGTAAGTAATTGAATTGATTCAAACCCAGATCATGCTGCCTCCTGAGTTAATCTTAGAGTGTGGCATTGTTATTATACTGCTTTCTGAGCAAATAGCTTAACTGCTACTTTGCAGGCCTAGAGCTAGACTAAGGGGGTGAAACATCAAGCTCACCATGCCCATCTCCTAACTTCATTCCCACTCCTTTTGAACCAGAGCCTTTAAAATTTGAAACTTTTCCAGTTAAGAATGACAGACTGTATACATGTTTGTCTCTGCTACCTTCTGAAACATCACTAAAGTGACAGTAAGGGAATGAAGAAAGAGTAATTTTAAAAACAAAGAGAGTGTAAAAAGAGCACTAGTAGACAAGAAATGTCAACAAATATTTGGAAGATAGAAAGCAATTACATCAGTAGTAACTCACTTAATAAATCAGAGAATACTGAAACCTTCCTGCAAAGGAGGATACCAAAAAGAAGCAAGCCAGTTCTTGATGCAGCACCAAAAGGTCTCAGAAATTGAAAGTGAATGGCAAGAGGGAAGAGATATGGGAACATATGTATATGTATAACTGATTCACCTTATTGTAAAGCAGAAACTAACACACCATTGTAAAACAGTTATACTCCAATAAAGATGTTAAAAAATATAAAAATAAATAAAAATTTAAAAAAAAAGAAAGTGAATGAAAAAATGAGGCAGAAAACCGGAGAAGAAACAGTTGAATGTATGTATGCATAAGGAATAGTTTCATTTCATTCACCCCTACAAATCTTTGCTCCCACCCTCTTAGCCAAGAGTCTATTCCTCTGCCACCTAGCAAAAGACTGGAAGATAGGGGCAGATCTAGATTTTGTGGCCTGAAGCTTATGCAGTGTGGGGAGATGCCCCTCTTTAAGGAGAGGTTATAAATTACAATACAAAATTAGGCTATTAAAAGAATATTTAGCATGAGCAAAGAGATCACAACAAATTACAAAACAGAAAAATAGCATAATATTTTTATTCATTAAATGTCTGACATACCTCTATATTTTTCCTCCTCTTTTGCTTCATATTCACTGATCATCTCTTCATATAACAATAATTATGCAATATTTTCTATAGAAAAAATAGATAATCTGTCTTTTCACTGACAGGGTTGGTTGAAATTTGCTTTTTATTATTTATAGTAGTAATGCATAAAACATATGACTTAGCACAGGTGTCGCTTCTGTTTGTTTTAGTGCTACAAGTTTGTTTTCTATAAATACAGAAATGCTATTTTTTGTGAGGTTCCTATCAAAAAAAAAAAGTTAATGGTACACTTATAACTGTATATGTAGCATTATTGAAGTATATTTCTAGAAGGAGAATATTTCTCTTTTAATCAGGCATCAATGAGAACGTAATTCTCTCCTTACAGTTTCACATGTTTAATATTTGGAAGAATTTTTCAGTCTGGTTTTTGCTATGTACATGTCAACTATGTTTCTCCTGCCCATAAACTTCTGCTGCTAGAACACATTCACACTGCATTACAACCTCTACTCCTGTATAGTGGGTGGTGGGAGTATTCCAGGAAGTCATTCCTAGAGCTAGCAATAATTTTACTATACTGTCAAAGAAAAACAAGCCAGATACTCATTAAAGTGGTAAGCACAGGTTTTAGTCAGTAATACACTGTGGCAATAGTAGTCCAGCATGAATTGAGCTCAACTTCAATTTGTACAGAGGTGCCTGGGCATTTTAAAGGGAGAATGAGGGAATAGGGAGGGAAGAGACTAGAAGATTCAGGGAAGTGAAAAATTATAAAAAGTGTGAAGGGGGGCATTGGTCCATGTGAACTATATCTGTGTTTGCTAACTGACACTTACCAAAGTTAGGCTCCTACCTTCCTACAGAGGCTGGAAGACAGGGAGCCTGTCTTCAGGTATTGACTGGAACAAATGCTAAATTCTTCTGGCAGCCTTGTTTTTTCTCAGGCTTGCCATTATAGGGTGTTAGGGTAATCCGAGGGATGTGACCTAGAATTGCTATAAACTGTGTTAAGAGTTTTGTTCAAGTCTTTATAGGCCAAGGTTTAGGCATAGTCAAGAAAAGGCTTAGAGGAGCCTGACTAGACTCTGGTCAAGGAGAATAATCTATGTCAATACCCCAAAGTGACTTCAAATAACAGTAGAATACCCATTAAACCATAATAAATATATCTCGAATTTAGCTTAGTTATATCAAAGTATCCACAGCCACTATGTTGCTTAACACAAGAGGAAGTGTAATGGAGGGGAAATTGGTGTAAAGACAACAGTTTTCACTGATTGTGGTTTAGATATTTTTACTTCTGCAAATTTTACAAAACATGACCATAGATACAGTAAATTTGGAGGTACATTTTTGGAGTAGTAGAATCATAGAGACTTGAGACACAGAATCAGTAGCATAGCAGAGAGCCAGAGTGAGGAAATGTTTATAGTTACAATCCCCAGGCTCATCCATGGTCAATTCCCAGAATGCTGGCAAAGATTAGTTTAGACACATTAAAGAATTATCCTCTGGAGAGATGGAAAGTTCCCAAAAAGAGAAATACCTTACTTATAGGGGTCCTCTAACAAATGACCATGTCACCAAGTTACCTATAGTGAATCCCTACCCACATATACAAAATTTCCAATCTGATTTTTAGTACTATTCTTTTAAATATGCAGTCATAGATCACCAAACCTCTAGGGAAAGCCTCCAGCTAAAAAACACAGAACAGCACCAACTGAATAAAGGAATATCCTCAGAAAAACAATTATGAGAAGATATGATAACTATGAAAAATTAGAAATTTTTAAGTAACAACAAAAAAGATTTACTGGAAATTAAAAATGATGTGGAAATGCAGTGAGCTTTATATGAAAGAGGTGTATGATAAAGCTTAGGAAATCTCTCAAAGAATAGAACCAAAATATAGATGGAAAGTAAGAGGAAAAGGCAAAATTATTAGGAAATCTATACAGGATGTTCAGGACTCTTGTAATGAAAGAAAAGAGAAGAGGAAAAACAGTGAGAAAGAAATTATTACAGACATCAAACAAGAACTTTTTCTATACCTGAAGGATTACAGAAAGACCCTCAATTAAGTGATGCACAATTACGTGTATCATTATGAAATTTCAGAACACCAGGGATCCTAAAAGTTTACAGATAGGTGGAAAATCACGTACAAGTGATCTCAAATCAAGATTGCATCAAATTTCTCAGAAGAAAGACAGTGGAGCCCTTGCCTTATATAACTCTGTAGAAAAATAAATCAATCCTAGAATGTTATGCCTAGCCTAACTATCAGTCAAAGGCAGAATAAATATATTAAAAGACATGGAGAGTTCCAAAATAATTTGCCTTCTGTGCATCCTTTCCTAGAAATTACTAGCAAATGTGTTCCACCAAAATGATGCAGTAAATCTAGAGAGAGAAAATAATATCTTAGCCCCCAAATTAGGGATCAAATGTAGGGGAGAACCAAAGGGAATTAGATGATGGTAAAGAGAAGTGCCATGTCAACAGCTGTTCACTATATCTAGGAAGCATTTCATAGTCATTAAAGCAAGACAATGAAGGGCTTCAGGCAAGCTGTCTTTTCTACCTACCCTTGCCTAAATGAATCATGAGTTGCATTTTATCATTTTGAAAATAGTTCAGTATTTATGAGAGATAACAATAGTAATGGATGAGGATAAAGAAAACGAGATTTAGAGAAATTATTTCTCTGAGTCACAAAGTACCTCATGGAGCTTGGAATCAAACCTGAGAAACCATGTCCAGGGTACATACTTTTTCACAAACGCATTGTATCAAAATGAAAATGCAAGATAGAAAGTAGTAGTGTTTTAGGATGAGAGATTATTTTTAAAAGAATAATTACATATTTTAATGTATAGTTTATAAAGTACTTTTCATAATATTTTGGTTATGATAAAGTACTTTGGAAGGATTTTGAGATGGAGAGGTGACATGGGTCAAGTGAGTGGAGAATGGGATATCTGCCAGTAGTAATAATCAGGCTCAAATCGGGGTGGATGCCAGTAAATTCTCAAGATTCACTGTAAACCTTTTATGGTATTGGTAGGGTGTTTTGGAAGCAGATACAAATGACTTTTCCATTGCCAGTGATTTAAGGACTGAACTACAACCTCTGATCTGCATCATTAACTTGACTTCAAGCTTTTAATGGGTGACAGATATGTCAAACCGATTTGAGCACTGCAGATGCAAAATTTATGGTCCAAAATTCTTTTCCTTTGGAGATTAGACAGTGTGAAATGGATAAACTTTTTTAAGATGACAAAGTTTTCTCTCTTTAGCTGCAAATTTTTATCTTAACCATATTAATTGGAAATGTTCTAAAATGAATTGAGCACATCTCTTCCATCTTAAGTGGAGTAGAGGAACATATCTTGAACTTTTATTTTTCTTCTCATTGGTGTCTGTATTCTTTGTGGAATATCAAGTTGATAATGTTACAGAACTTTTTAAAAGAATGCATTTCACAGTATTGACAGTTTCTCAAATAAATAGGTCCATTCCTCAAAACATGTTTAATTCTGTTTCATAGATTTTATGTTAGGAATAACATATGGGGGTGATGAAATCTGACCTCTTTGTGCAGCCATGGAAGTAACGAACTGTGAAGTTGGCAAACATCACTAATAGCAGATAAAGGAATGTTTAATTGAGTAACTTGTCTTTCTAGACCTGCTGGCTATTGTTTCCCAAATCTAAATAAATAGGGAAATGAAAGTTGCCTCATAACCCTTTAGTAACTTCAGATATTCTACTCATGATAAAAACACTTAACACATTCAGTCACTTAGCTTCTTTATGTCTTGGTTTCTTCATCTTCAACAGAAATGAGGGGAATGCAGTACCTGTCTGTAATAATCACTGTAAGAATTAAATAGGCTAAGTGAAAGTATACAACACCTGTCACACGATAGATGCTCATTAAGTGTCCATTTCCCTGCCCTTCTCTAAGGGTTTTCCACCTTATAAAAGCAGATAATTCTATAAGTGCCTGATTCATGCACCATTCACAGGATCAACTTAAATGTCTATTTCCTTTTCCCCTTATATATAAGCTCTTCATTTCAAAAAGAGAAATAGGGACCCTTTGTAAGGGATGTAATATATTTTTCTCCATTGCTTATCTGAACTGACACACTTGGACTTTTGCAGAAGAAATGATAATATCTGTCATTTACTAATATTACGAATATAGAAACGGAAAATCTAGTCCATGCTAATAAACTCCTTCATCCTAGTATCCTTGTTGAATTTCTCCTGCTTTTCTGTGATAGCTCCACTTTCCCTGTAGAGTAACAGCTTACTCTCCATCAGGAATATTAACCTCCTAAAGAGTTACAGTCCTATCAAAACACACAAGCAATAATTTGGCATTATAATAACTTTCCTGTGTATATTACCTCTGTATCAAAGATGTTTAAATTTCTTTCAAATCTGAGAAAAAAGGGGAAATCTTCTATGGAAGTATTTTTTATTATTTTAATTGAGTACATTTAATTTCTGTCTATATGAAACCTCACTTATTTTTTTGCAGTTAAATCAAGAAATTCTTTTTTAAAAAGGGGAGAAATGCTGAACTGAGATTTTAATTAATTTTACCCTGATTATTTTATATCATCTTTAATATATGGAAATGAAACTTTCATTATACTTTACTTAAAGTATGTCTATTAACTTCTGAATCTTTTGTTTGCCCACTCCCAAATTCCAGCCTTCCTTCTACCCAACCTTTAATTTGAGAAAGTGAAAATATTATCAAAGTTAAGATTCTCTAATAAGGAGATGTGTTATATTTAAATGTTTAAATAATGATACACTGAAATATATAAACACATATACTATATGTATGTGTATCTATATATAGATAATAATACCCCAAAACCACGCATAAAAATGTATGTATATATTTACAAATGTAAATATATGTGTATGTGTATCTACAGAATAATACCAGATACCCTCTACCATTCCAATCATAAATATGCTGATTAATATCTAGATTACTTTTTTACTGACATCTTTTCTAATTAGTTATCATCTTAGCCATATTTGTATATATGTATTTAGGAAAAATTGTGGTTTTTACATAAATAGAGCAATCCAAATTCTATGTTTGCTTTTTTTTAAAATTTTTCTATCTAGAAATTGACATTGAACGTTGTGTGCGAGAATCAATCAACCTGTTTTGTTGGACTCCTAAAAGTGCTACTTACAGACAGCATGCTCAGCCTCCAAAGCCAGCTTCTGATAGCAGTGGAGTCAGAAGTTCAACACCTTATTTCTCCACTGAGTGTCCAGATCCTCCAAAAACAGATCTGGTATGTAATTGCTGATTTAATTCATAAACTCTAAAAGAAGATGGATGTTATATTAGTATACTTAAGTATCAGTATTGTTCATATACTATTATCACTTATGTCTTTTTAACATAGCTAGCTTCTAATATGTGATTGTATTCATACAACTATTTCAGGTCTTGAGGTCAACCAAAGGTGAGAGCTTAAGCCCTTCTCAGGTTTTTCCTATGCATGCAAACATCCTATGTTCGCATGGACAGAGTTCTAGATTCCCAGGATCCTGTTAGCACTTTCAAATCCCCCTATGGACATTGCGTTCCCCAGCTTTTAATTTTAGTTTTTAATTTTTATTGTCAGCTTCTTCTTTGATCCAACTGTTATGGCCACCTCAGATAGCTACAATATTAAATAATCGCTGCTGACTCTTTTGGACAGATACCTCCAGAGAAAAGTCTCTTTGAACAGAGAGGGTTCTGAGTCAGGTCAAATAAAGGCAAACACTCTGAGGAGAGGTTTCTAGGGAACTGGAAGACAGGTCAAATAATCATAATTCCCTGAAATGATACTATTTGCGAGCTCTAAAACCACTCTGTCCTGTCCAGTGGTTGCTAGACTTCTGGTTTGTGAGACTGTTGGTTTTTAAGGTGGAGCTGAGGAGAAGGAAGTGAGAGTAGGGCAAACTAAAGCACCACAGAACTCAGATTCTTACTGAAATAGAGGTATTTCTTTTGACTACTCCATAGATTGCTGCAGACCTTTGTTTAATTTCCAGAATTCTAAAAAGTTCATTTTGATAATCTTTGCCAGTATTCTCATTATGTTTTGGAGGAGCAGCTTTTCTGAGATCCCTACTCTGCCATTCTCACTGATTTCACTCATATTCTATGCTATTTGTCCACTACATTTTAACTCCTGAGTGAAACAAAAAGATTGAGAGATAGTTGATTTTAAAAGCTCAAAAAAGGAATATTGAGGGGCTTCCCTGGTGGCTTAGTGGTTGAGAGTCCGCCTGCCGATGCAGGGGACACGCGTTCGTGCCCCGGTCCAGGAGGATCCCACATGCCGCAGAGCGGCTGGGCCCATGGGCCAAGGCTGCTGGGCCTGCGCTTCCGGAGCCTGTGCTCCGCTACGGGAGAGGCCACAACAGTGAGAGGCCCACGTACCGCAAAAAAAAAAAAAAAAAAAAAAAAAGGAATACTGACAACTCAAGTAATGTGAGACTTTCATTTTGTGATAAAGTAAAATTTTACTAGGAAAAGTCACTGTTTATTTTAAATTTAAGTGGTTTTAAATCTTTTCCCTTACACCCTTGTCTGAAATGAGATTTTTGTTTAAAATGTCACTAAATTTTTGTTTGAATGTCACTAAACCCCAAGTCGCTTTATATATTCCTAATTATGGTAAGTCTCAGAGTTCTGGGTCAATTTGCTAAAACTTTGTGATATAAAACTAACTTTTCATAAGTATAAAATAGATAACTAATAAGAACCTGCTGTATAAAAAATAAATAAATAAATAAAATTTTTATAAAAACAACTAACTTTTCTGTGTACTCATAAGTCAGATATATTATCCCCATCAACAACAATACTAAGAATGGAAAAGAAGAATATACTACATTATTTACATGAAATGTTGCTATCTGAAGAATATTCAAGTTTTAATTCACTTTTCTTTAGAATTTATTTCATTTTTTTATGATATATTTCAACCATAAAGAAAAATATAATGAATAGTATAAAAACCAATGCATTACTTTTCAACAATATGTCTGAATACATACTATAAAACAGATACCATTCTAGTTACTGGGGCTAAAGCAGTGAAAAAAGAGTACCTGTCCTCATAGAATTTGCATTTAGTGGAGGATAATACAGACAATAAGCAAAAACATTAAACAATTAGTGTGTTTTTTAGATTCCACATATAAGTGAGATCATGTGGTACTTGTCTTTCTCTGTCCTGCTTATTTCACTTAGCATAATATCCTCTGGATCAACCATGTTGTCACAAATGGCAAGATTTCTTTTTTTCTTAATGGCTGAGTAATATTCCATTGTATACGTATACACCATGCTTTCTTTATCCATTCATGTATTGTTGGACATTTAGTGGCATTTAGGTGCCATGGAGGAAAGTAAAGAAGAATAAGGATAAATAAATGGGACTACATCAAACTTAAAAGTTTTTGTACAGCAAAGAAAACTATCAACAAGACGAAAAGACAACCTAATGAATGGGAGAAGATATTTGCAAACCATATATTCAGTAAGAGGTTAATATCCAAAATATACAAAGAACTCATACAACTCAACATCAAAAGAACAAACAACCCAATTAAGAAATGGGCAGGGGACCTGAATAGACATTTTTCCAAAGAAGACATACAGATGGCCAACAGATACATGATCAACATGACGAATCATCAGGGAAATGCAAATTAAAACCACAATTCAATACCCACTCACACCTGTTAGAATTGCTGTCATCAGAAAGACAACAGATAATTGTTGGCAAGGATGTGGAGAAAAGGGGACCTGCACGCACTGTTGGTGGGATTGTAAATTGGTGCAGCCACTATGTAAAACCATATAAAGGTTCCTCAAATAATTAAAAATATAACTGCCATATGATCTAGCAGTTTCACTTCTGGGTATTTACCCAAAGAAAACAAAATTAATTTGAAAAGATATCTACACACCAGTGTTCATAGCAGCACTATTTACAATAGCCAAGATATGGAAGCAACCTAAGTGTCCATCAATAGATAAATGGATAAAGTCTATGTGGTATATACTTACACACACACATAGAGTACTATTCAGCCATAAAAAAGAATGAAATCTTGCCATTTGCAGCAACGTGGATGAAGCTTGAGGTTATTTTGGTAAGTGAAATAAGTCAGACAGAGAAAGACAGATATCACATGATCTTGCTTGTATGTTGAATCTAAAAGACAAAACAAACAATTAACAAAACAAAATGAAACCAGACTCATAAATACAGAGAACAAACAGGTGGTTGCCTGAGGAGAAGGAGATGGCAGAGGGGTGTGTGTGAAGTAGGTGAAGAAGATTAAAAGATACAGACCTCCAGTTATAAAATAAGTAAGCCATGGGATGTAATACACAGCATAAGTAATATGGTCAATAATATTGTTATCACTTTGTATAGGGATGGATGGTTAGTAGACTTATGGTGGTGATCATTTCATAATGTCTGCAAATGTCAAATCACTGTCTAGTACACATAAATCTAATTTAATATTGTATGCCAGCTATATTTCAGTTTTTAAAAGGAGAAGATGAAGAAGCAGGGCAATAGAGAATGCCAAGGAGGAGGATTCTGGAGAGCATTAGAGAAGAGTTGCTATTTTATGTGGGGGACTCAAAGAAAATATAGCTGATAAGGAAACAGTTGAGAAGAGAACCTAAAGGAAGTGAGAGAGTGAGTTACATACATTTCTTGAGAAAAAAATATTCCATCTTGCAAGTGCAAGGTAGTAACATGCTTTGTATGTTAGGGGAACGTAAGGATACTATATATAGAATGGAATGAGTGAAGAGGAGTGTGGAAGCCATAAATTTACAGAGATCAGTGGTTCAGATCTTGTGTAACCTTAATATTTTGGCTTTATACCAAATGAGATGAGAAGCCATTGGAAGATTTTAAGCAGAGTGGTGACAGGATCAGACTTACATGTAAAAGGATTACTTTGGCTACTATACATAAAATAGACAATAGGAGGGACAAAGGTAACAGGAGACCAAGGACGAAGCTAGGGGTAGCAGTAGAGGTGATGAGAAGTAGTGTTACCAAGTCCAAGCTCATACCGCTCCTGTACAACAGGCCAATAAATCGAGAGACAAGTTGTTGGAGCAAGGAATAGTGACTTTATGCAGAAAGCCAGCTGACCAAGAAGATGGTGGACTACTGTCCCAAAGAACCGTCTAACCCAAGTTAGAATTCAGACTTCTTTTATATTAAAAAGGAGGTGATGTGGTTGGTTGTTGCAAACTTCTTGATTTCGGAATCCTTTGTTCTTACCACTGTCCACATAGGTCAGGTCATGATGTTCCTGTAAACCTCCAACAAGACAAATGTTATTCTCTGTTCTGCAACTTTTTATCTCTATGTGAATGGAAAAAGTGTTATACCTTTAAAGATCAGAGTCTTGAAAATGGGCTATCCTGTTTATTTCAGGCTGTAGGCAACATTCTTAACTTGCAGCAAAAGCAATAGAATACAAAGGTTAAAGTAAAAGAAACAGATCCAATATGGAGTCAGATTTGTTCTTCCCTATTACAGTAGTAAGTATATCTTGAATACAGAACCAACAGATTTTGCTGACTCATTGAATGTGAGGTACGAAATAGAGAGTAATCGCAGAAGAATCCAAAGTTTTTGGCTGAGGCTAGAAGGATGGTGTTTTGGGTGTTCTCATTTGCTGATGTAAGGAAGACCATAGGAGGAGCAGGTTGGAAGGTAAAAATCAAGTGCTCAATTTTGAACACATAGATTTAGAGATTTCTATTAGATGTCCATAAGAAGAATAAATACATTATTTTGTTAATTTTATGAATAATATCTTTTAAGCTGTTATGTTTTCTGGTTGATTATTCCTGCTTGATTTTAGTTTATTTTACATTCATTTTATAGTTAGCAAATTCATTTGATTTTTTTAAAATAGACTTTATTTTTTAAAGCAGTTTTAAGTTTATAGCAAAATTGAGTAGAAAGTGCAGAGATTTCCCATATACTCCCTGCCCCACACATGCATAGCCTCCGCATTATCTACATCCCCCACAGAGTGGAACATTTGTTACAATTGATGAACCTACATTAACACAGTATCATCACCCAAAGTCCAAGGTTTACATTAGGGTTCACTCTTGGTATTGTACATTCTGTGGGGTTGAACAAATATATAAATGGCATGTATGCATCATTATAGTATAAATGCCCTAAAATTCCACTATGCTGTACCTATTCATCCCCTTTCACCCTCAACCACTAGGATACAAACACTGATCTTTTTATTATCTCCATAGTTTTACCTTTTCCAGAATGTCATATAGTTGTTTCCTCCATGTCTTGATAGCTCTTTTTTTAGTGCTGAATAATAGTCCATTGGTTGTACCACAGTTTATTTAGCCATTCACCTACTGAAGGACATCTTCGTTGCTTCTAAGTTTTAGTTATTATAAATAATGCTGCTATTAACATCTATGTGTCATTTTTGTGTGGACATAAGTTTTCAGTTCCTTTGGGTAAATACCAAGTGTTTTGGAATTGATTCTCTTTTTAAATCTAGTAGATTGTAGAGTCTCTTGGATGTTTATATGGATAATTCAATCAACTATACATATGAATACATTTGTCTCTTGCTAGTTTCTACTTTTATTATTATATCTCTGATTTTATGTGTATATGTGTCTTATTGCATTGCATAGAACCTCTAGTAAAGTAAAATAAAAGTGATGAGAGCGGGTAGATTTCTTTGTACCTGAATTTAATGAAAATCCTTCTAATTTCACCATTAAGTGTTATATTTTTTTAAAATTAATACTCTGAGTAATGAATTTCCCTTCTTCGTCAATATTATTAAGAATATTTGAATGAGTGTTGAATTTTATCAAATTCATATTCTATTAATAAGGATTGATTAGGATCATCTTTTTTCCTCCTTTAATCTGATAATGTTTACATTATTAAAAATTTTGATATTGCATGGTCCTTGCATTCTGAGGTAAAGTCTACTAGGTCTCTACAAAAAAGTAATACTGACTATATTCAATTTGCTAGTATTTGCTAGTATTGACTTTCTGCATCTATGCTCATAGGTGAGATAAATCTATAATTTTCTTTTCCTGTCTGTCCTTGTCAGTCTTTGATCTTAAGATTTTATTTCTCTCTCCCTTTCTTGACTGTCTAATCAGTTTGTATAAGAGGAATTATCTGTTTCTTATAGATTGAGTTAAACTTGTCTATAAAACCACCTGAGTCTGATGCCTTTTAACCCGGGAGATATTTGATTATCCGTTCTTCTGAGTCACTTTTTATAAGTTCACGTTTGAATATTATCTACGCTGATTTTATTACAATCCTATTTAAAGTATCTATTTTGTCTAAGTTTTTATACCCATTCTTTATATAAAATATTTTTACCTGTTTTAACATTTTACCTCAAATTTTGTCCCCCTTTTCCATCCTAGTATTGTTTATTTGAAGTCTTCTTTGTTCAGATTTAAATGTTAGAATAATAGATAGTAGATACAAAAAATTATGTATGTATGCCTTACAGAAGCATATTCATTAAATTTAGGATAATCACAATTCAGATTTGCATACTATATATTCTGTTAGATTCTATAATGGATTAAAAAATGGCTTTTGTAAATTTAAACATAAACTGCACTCTGTGACTTGTAGAATCAAAGCTTGAAAACAGCTCTGAGAAGAAGATTACACTTAACTTTAATTTATCCATGTGTCTATCATATTTATTCCCAGAAGCAGACGACTGTAGTAGCAAAAGCATGAGCTTTGCTATTAGATGAATTTGGTTTCAGATTTCAACCCTGTTCCTTTTTGGTTTTATAATCTTGAATAATTCACATAACCTCTCTAGTTTCCTGTTTGTAAAAGTGAGCATAATTATAATAATTCGTACTTTGCAGGGTTGTTAAGCACCTAATTCAGTATCTGATACATAATAATATTAACACTCAAACAAATGGTAACAATCATTATCACACATTTAGTAATTAAAGGTTAAATGTTTCAACTTTGAAACTATGCAAAAATTTTCTGAAAGTCTTCTGTATCTAAATAATTTGTACAAAAGAAGAGATGTTCTGGTATTCTTCTATTTCCCCTCAGCTATGTTAGCTTTATTACTATCACTTTACATTTCTAAGTCACTACAAACAGTAAGGGGAGTAAGGGAGAGGGAGGCTGGCTTGCCAAAGAAGGAATCTTTCAGGCATTTTTTTCCTCAGTAATTTCAGTTTAAGATTTCAGTTTGACCTTTACCTCTTAGTTTCAATACTATTTTGATCCCCAAACTTGCCAAAAGAATTATTTTATCTAGTGCCAACGTCTTTCACATCTACTTTTCCTTAAATGGCTATGACTCTGCTTGACGATTCTAACCACAGCTAATTGAGGGGCTGGGTAATATATATATATATATATATAAAGATATGTAATTGATGAATAGAATAAAATGGGTTTTTTGAAAACTGAATATATTTTAGAGAAAGACTGGCCAGCACTGGATTTTTTTAACCAATTTATTTGTTAAATTTTAATCACCATATTAATTTATTGATGACTGGTATAAGTTAGTTGCATGTGCACTGTGTCTAAGCAGGAATTATTTTTCTTGTTTATAAACACAAATACTAGTCTGGGATTTTATTAAGTAAATTAAATTTTGTTTTGTTTATGTAATGTTCACTGTTTACATTTACTGTTGTCGTAAAGTAAGCAAAACATTCATTGAATTATCCTCAATTTACAGGCATGCTTTAAGTATAGATTAAATATGAGTTTAGTGTACATGAAAACTTAAAAACACATTTGTAGGTTTTCCCTGGTGGCGCAGTGGTTGAGAGTCCTCCTGCCGATGCAGGGGACACGGGTTCGTGCCCCAGTCCGGGAGGATCCCACGTGCCACGGAGCGCTGGGCCCGTGAGCCATGGCCGCTGAGCCTGTGCGTCCGGAGCCTGTGCTCCGCAACGGGAGAGGCCACAACAGTGAGAGGCCCGCGTACCAAGAAAAAAACAAAAAAAAAAACACATTTGTATTCTTTAAGTTGGAGTAGCTTCTGGAAGTCTGTTATAAATACTAGTCTACAACGTTTCATCTTGATAATAACACCACTGTTTTTTATAGTTTGAACAATTTAAAAATAACACTACAATGATTTATAGTTTTCAGGTACTCAGGTACAGTATTTTATTTGTTCCTAAACAAATCTCTGAAGTAAGTATTTTTATCCCTATTTTTTTTTTTTTTTTTTTGCGGTACGCGGGCCTGTCACTGCCGTGGCCTCTCCCGTTGCGGAGCACAGGCTCCGGACGCGCAGGCTCAGCGGCCATGGCTCACGGTCCCAGCCACTCCGCGGCATGTGGGATCTTCCCGGACCGGGGCACGAACCCGTGTCCCCTGCATCGGCAGGCGGACTCTCAACCACTGCGCCACCAGGGAAGCCCTATCCCTATTTTAGAGTTGAGGAAACTCAGAAGATTACTTAAAGCAAGTTAACTTTATCAGTAGTGTGTTGTGTTTTTCTCTCTTATTCATTGAAATCTATATATTAATATACAACATATCTTACTCTATGTTCATTGAGCACTTTTGTAATTTTCTTTTCTGTCCCTAGTGCATATTTATATACACTCATGCAATCACCTATATACCTCCTCTTAAATTAGTTGAAATGTTTTTACAATAAGGTAGAAGGAAAAGCAGTTATGTGACCTCTTTTTTTTTTAAGGTATTTAATGTATTGCTGGTGGTTTTCCAGAAAAAGAATTTTAAACCAGTTAAACCTCCAACAACAGTAAATGAAAATGCATACCTCCCTATATCCTCCACAACACTGGACATTATAATTAAACTTCTTTTGCTGACTTCATAAGTTTCTAAAATCTCATTTACATATGCATTTCTTTTATTACTAACAAGTTTAAATTTTTTCTTATGTTTATTAACCAATTATACTTTTTCTGTGAATTGTCTTCAGATAATTCTTTGTCCATTTTTCTACTGGAAGGCATTTTTGTTGATTTGTAGTGTAGTGTTAGAATACTAACATTTTGATACCTTTGGTACATACTTTCCCAGCTTGTTGCTTGCTTTTAAATACATTTTTTTAAATTTTAACACAGGTTTAAATTTTTTGTGCATGTGATTCCTTCCAAAACATTTTTTTAAAAATAACATTGGTTTATAACATTATGTAAGTTTCATGTATACAACATTGTATTTCAGCTTCGGTATATACTACAGTGTGCTCACCATCAAAAGTTTAATTTCCATCTGTCACCATACAGTTGATCCCCTTTACTCATTTTGCTCTCCCCTATGCCTTTCCTCTGTTAACTACCACTCTGTTCTCTGTACCTGCATGTTTGTTTTGTTTTGGTTTGGTTTGGTTTGTTTATATTCCACATATGAGTGAAATTATATGGTAAAGAAGATCAAAAGAAGTGGCAAAGCCAGGGAGGCATATCCTTAAACTCTACTAATTTAAGTTTTTAATTAATCATGAGCCCTTATACTGAGAAGAATGGAGCTAGGGGAAGATCTGGGTCTTTGGCAAGAAATTCCATGGTTGGTTAAGAAGACAAAAACTACTCCAGCAAGATTTCTGAAGTCTATCTAATGTTAAAAAAGGAATCTTGATATGAACAGTCATTCCTGAGCAGAACTGATCCTCAGAGGTAGAATATCTTTGATCTGTCTCTACGTCAGGTTTTTACTTCTGTTAGTCAAAGAGAGAACTCCTCCACGTTGGATAGAGCTAATGAGAACCTGTTTCTGAAGTTAAGGAAGTGAACATTTCACATTGAGTAGTCTGTCAGAGTCTGACACTTAGGACTGGCTGGGTTAAAATTATATGGAAAAGCTGTATGTATTAACATCATATTAAGGAAAAATGAAGTTTAATAGATAAAGGCTTGCTATTTTTGAAATCCTACTATTTGTTATTCTTTTGTGTTTAATAGTATAGCTGATTGTTTTCTGTATATATAATTTATCTTCTACTAGTCATTTATAATAGCCTGTCACTATATTTTAATCCATTTAGCAGGATCATGAGGTTGCCAGATTATTCAGTTATTATCAGGTAGCTATTTACACTTGAGAGCGGCATTAAAATTCCTAGACAAATTCTTAAATTCTTGGTGATAAATATCCCCGCATCCTTAGAAAAGGAATAAGTAATTCAACAATATCATATTGTTGTCTCAATTATATGTAGATCTAAAGATAGAGAATATTACCAACCTACAATAGCTTTTTTTACGTGACTGTATTATTCTATTATGTATACATACATACACATACACACACACACACACACACACACACACACACACACACACACGGAATGTATGTATCTTACCCTTTAGGACACCTATCTTTTCCTTACACTCCCTTCACTTTGTATTCCACTTTCTCTATTCCCCTGACAAAAGTCACAAATTACTCTTTTCAGTCCCTGATCTCACTTGATCTTTCTTTTTTTTCAAACATAATCTTTCATGGATTTTTGGTACACCCCAATCTCCTCGTTTTCATCTTTCCTCTCTGTTACCTTCACTCAGTATCTTTCACTGTCTTCACCTGCTCTTGCATGTCATTAAATATAGCATTCCTCAGGGATCTTTGTGAGCTTCCTTCTGTTCCCTCACAAGATGGATATTAGGCAGTCTTTTATACCTCCATCAAACAGTGACCATGGCTTCCAGTTATTAGCTCCTGCTCAAGCTTCTCTTGTTAGCTCTAGGCGACCAACATCTGATGCCTGCTCAACACTCCACTTGGATGTTTCACAGGTAACCTCTAATTCAGCATGTCTAAGACTGAATTTATTTTCTTTTCCCCTTAAAGCTGCTCCTCCTCCAGCATTCCCTATATCAATAATCACCATTTTCCTTCCCTGACTTGTTCAGGTCAGTATGTAGATTCATCTTCGATTCCTGCCTCTCCTTCCAAATTCAGTTAATCAGAAAAACCTGTTCACAAATCTATTCACTTCTATTTCTGATACCATCATTTTAGTCAAGTTTACCATTATCTCTTATCTGCTTTCCTGCAATTTCCTGCATCCATTCTTCTTCCTCTTTCTTCAGACTTCCGCTAGCATAATCTTTTAAATTTTTTTTTAACTTAAAACAACAGTAATTTATTGTCTCACACTTCTAGAAGCTAAAAATCCAAAATCAAGGTGTTGGCAGGGCCAAGCTCTCTCTGTTGGCTGAAGGAGAGAATCCTTTATCTCTTCTAATTTCTGGTGTTTGCCAACAATCCAGTGTTCCTTTGCTTATAAATACATCATTACAGTCACATGGCCATCTTCCCTTTAAATGTCTTCACATCATCTTCCCTCTGTGCATGTTTGTCTCTATGTCCAAATTTCCCCTTTTTATAAGGACACCAGTAGCATTGAATTTGGGCCCACCCTCAGCATAATCTTTTTTAACTAAAAATCTTGACAAGATTCTTCCCATTATCCTTACAATAAAATTTAAAATTCTAAACATGGTCTACAAGGCCCTGCACAGATCTTTCCATTGCCTACCGTATCAACTTCTTCTATCAGTGTATCTTTCCTTCTTATTCTTCTGTGCTTTAGATTTCTCCCAGTTTTAGGAATACCCTTTACATAATTCCATAATAAGGTCTCTATAGCTGCCTACATTTCCTTTATTAAACTAAATTTCTGAAGAGTAAGAACTGCATCTTACTGATATTTGTGTTCTTGTTGCTTAGTATAATTCCTAATGCATCGCAGCCTCTTAATAAATAAAATAATAACATACATTCTTCTCTGATAGTTTGTGGGTATGTTAAGGACCCCCAGGGCCCAATTCAATGCCCAAGAAATAGTGTGCTCTCAATATATATGTATTTAGTTGAAGTAATTACCACAAATAAGGTTTTACTGGTTTACTCTCAGTTGAATAAAGCATTAAGCCACAACTCTTTATTCATCAGGCATGCTAGCTTTACCTACTTTTCCTTCATAGCATACATTATATTGATAATTATATACTTATATATTTTATACTTATCTTTTGTTCTCCCCTGTATCCCCAAAACCTATCACTGTGCCTGGCTTATCAATAAATAAATAACACCTAGTAATCAATAAATATTTTTGAATGAATTAACAAAAAGTTAATTCCAGTTAATCAGAGTTTTACTCTATTTCCTATGAGGCAATGTATCTAAAAAATGTTCTTCAAAGTATTCTATAATACTTGTTGGAAATGCATATGAAAGGCTCCACAAACATCCCATATCTACTAAATCAATCTCTGAGGGTTGGCGCCTGGAATCTATGTTTTTACTCAAGTCCTTGGGTGATTCTTAATGTGATATGTGCATATAGTTTTCTCATGACTCATTTTTGAAGCTAAACAGAAATGTTTCTTCATGAGGGAGGGATGGGAACCACATGATAAGACCTTCATATTTATGGTTATAGTGTTATTTTATTTTCTGCGTTGATTTTTTGTTTGTATTTTTTTATACTAATTACTTGTTTTATAGTTATTTATGTCTGACCTTTTTGACCAGTTAACTTTCCTTTCATGAACCAAAATCGCCACCTGTTTCACTACTCAGCAATCTCAGCCTGCTCACTCTCTGAGTCTCTTCTCTTGTCTTTACTGCCAATGGCCAGCCCTCTTATAAATCTCTCTCTCCCTGTCTATCCCTCCCCTGCTTGTTCCGCTTTGTGAGAGCAGTTTTTAATCAGTGGTACTAACATACAGCACTGGAATTTCAAAGACCTTTCATTTAGAAATAAAGTAGAGAAATTCATCTAGGACTCAAAAAACTTATGTTTCCTACTACTAATACTTTATGTTTTCTCTCTTGAAATCAGTAAAAAGTAACCCTATTGAATCAACTCAGAATTTATGTAGTAATTCAAGTAATAATTACAGGGTATTAATATATGAGTAGGTATGATAGAAACATAATTGTCATATAACATGGAAAGCATCAGGAATTGAAACTGACACACTTTTCTCCTTGCTGATAACTTGAAAATATGAACAATTTTGCTTCAAGAGAATAAATGTAAAGAAGCGAAATGTTGGTAGGGATTAGGGAAAAATCAAGAGAAGACAATGATTTTTTTAAAAAAGCATTTAATTTTACTTTTCCTTTTTTCCTCATTATTTTAAGAGAATTTTGACTGTTTTATTCATTCTGCAAACATTTGTTTTGAGCACCTACTAAATGCCAAGCACTTGATAATTTAATTTGTTAAGAGCTTTACAGTTGTAGAGAGGTTTTTACAGTCCTTATTTCATAGTAGTATGGACTGCATCTTTTCAAAGTATCTTGCTAACTGAGGGTACATGAGGAAAGGTGCCTGGGAATGTATCTTCAATTCAGATGAAAGAGATGATCAACAGTGCCCCAGCCTTGCCCCCATTACAACCATGCTGTTCATTTTCCATTCTCAACTGTTGTTTAAAACAGAGCCCCTCGAGTGCCCAAGCGCATGCGACTCTCCTCCGTCGCCCCCGCGCTCATGTCAGTATTAAGGCCCAGCAGCCTGCGATAAGCTAGCTCTGTCTCGCCCAGTGCGCGGTGGGGTCAGGGCCCGGGCGGGTCCCTGAGAGAGAACCAGCCACGAGGCGTGGAGGCGTGTGCTGCTGTCCCAGCGCTGACAGCTGGTAGCCTGCACGGGAGAGTGTGGCCTAGAACCTTGGATGTAGCACCTTTGGGCTTCAGAGGAGGACAGCATTTTGTACTTGTTCCACTAATGCCGCTTAGAACCACACCCCAGATACTCCTGGTAAACCTTTCACAACCTGGAAAATGTTGAAAGCAGCCATTCCTATTTTTGTTTGTTTTTTTATTAAATCTTGCACAAAACCAAAAAAAAAAAAAAAAAAAAAAAGAGCCCCTCAACTCCAGAGTTAGCATGTAAACTTCCTTTCCTACAGTCTATCAGTTCCAAGTTGGGGGTGTACTTTAATTCAATGCACCAGAAAACTGTTTTGGCAGATGGAAATAATGTATCGGGAAGGGATAAATACATGTATTAAAATTGTTTGGAAGGGTAGGCTGAACCGAAATCTCAAATCCTTTGCTAAATGAAACAGTATAAATAAATAAATGTAACAAAATAACTCAAGGGTAATTCTTTATTTCCAGGTCAAGAATATGTAAATTAATGATGTGCGTTTATTGCTTTTTCTCATTGACCCTTCATGTTTTTTCTCATTTAAAAAATCTAATTGTTTCACTGCAGCAGTCTGAAGCTTGAAACATTTACATATTACATATCTTGTCATTATATTTTTAAACATTTACTACTATCCTTTTTTTGTGAAGTATGAGAAATCAAAATTCACAGTTGCATATTAAAGATCTGTCTTCCTCTGAGTTATAGAAATCCCTGGGTCTTATGCTAAATCATCAAATTAGTAAATGCCACTTTTCTGAATGTAGATACTTCAGTGTGCATCCTCTGTTCTGAATGGAGCAGTGCCCTCTTAATACAGCAAGTGAAACAAGGGCAGAAAAAAATGCCCAGAGCCAGACAAGAATCAAATAATGACTGAATGAGCACTAGCTTTCTAGAGTGTACTGTATTGAGAACAATTTTGGGAGGCAGAGGTAGGGGCTAGATCTTGGGAAGGAAAAGAGATGTTTAGAAGTTTGGGGTAGGAGGGTATTGGGGATGGAGTTCTTGATGGAAAACAAAAAAGAAGAAAATAAATAAGAATTCTTGTCATCTTTGGTGAAAATAATAATTGTCATGATTTAGGGTAGAGAATCCTACTTAGAATTGGCCCAAGCCAGCAGCTGGACTGATCTGAGACACGGCACACTTCCCTACAGACATCAGGGCGAGGCTTTGACACAGCATTAGCATATCTGCATTGCAGTTGATAGGAAGGTTATGCTGGTGACAGTTTTTATTCCTTTGCAGGCTGATTTAGTTCAGTATTGATTTGAGACAGCTCCAATAGCAGTGTTTTTTCACGGGTAAGTCTGTAGAATATATTTTCATCATGAAGAGTAATGGGCACAGATAGCACAATTCCAACCTGCTAATGAATATCTGGGGTCTTCCACTGAGATCTTTCTTATGCAACCTCAAAGTTCAGGGATGTCATTTCAGGTATCAGTGACATTCCATGACATTTAAAGAGAAATGGATTCTGGCACAATTCTACAGAAGGGCTAGCAACAACAGACACACGTTATATACAGGATTCAGTGAGTCTAATGATTTTCACAATCCCAGGATATAAATGTCCTGTTTTTTTCAGCCATTCTCCCAGGATATCCTATAAAATATGCAAAATAAATAAACAAGCCTTGTTATATGAGAAATAAATCTACTACTAAAAATTCAGTTTGTTAACCCGATTTGTACAGGTGCTAACACAGAATTTAACAAATAAAAGTACCTAATGAAAAAAAGAAAAGGCAGCTTTTATCTGCAGCATTCTCACATCTCCTAGAGAATCATTGCTAAAGGTTATTTCTTTCTTCGTTTCCCGTGAAAGCCAAACTGAGCAACTAAACTGAAATTATTTCAAAATACCTCTATCTGAATTATAGATTATTATTAAAATATACAGAAATTAAGTAAAACAAACACTAGCAAAGAATAGATAAGAGTCCTGACAGGCTTGATTTAATTAATATATTTTAAACTTTTATGCTTATCAAATAGATATTTGAATTAGTTTAAGATTAATAAAATGTTTTCTTGAACAAACTAAATGGTTTCCACTGATTCATATACGCTCTTATGGAAAACTAGATTCCCACATGTACTTATATCCATTTCCAAATCCTGTTTTCAGTTACATTCATCTGTTCCAGTTTCTTTTCCAGTACCAAGAGGTTATTAAAATTATAATTATGTCATACATTTGGCACTATGTTTCTATGTGAATTGTAGAATTGGCTTGTCTTTTTCCTTCCTCCCCTGAAAAAAAAAACATTTTGGTATTTATATTGTGATTAAATTAAATTTATAAATAAATAGAGAAAATTGATATACAATATGGAGAGTTTATTTTTTCCAAAAGCAGGGTATGCTTTTCTATTTATCCATGTCTTTTAGTTCTTCTGTGGCATTTTAAAGGTTTCTCATGTATTTCTTATTAGCATTATTACTATTTTAACTTTTCTGTTGCCATTATTTTTGGGATATTTTATTTCATTATATTTTCCAGCTGGTTATATATACAGAAAGACTGTTGGCTTTACAAACAGTTTGATATAGCGGTAAAGAACACAGACTAGAATTTTTGGACCCCAGCTCTGCCACACCAGCTATGTGACCTGTTTCCTTGTCCATAAAATAGAGATAATAATATTATATACTTCATAGGATTATCATGAGTATTATATTAGTTAATATATTCAGAACATTGCGGCACATAGTAAACACTAAGTTTTCACTGTTGTCATCATTATCACCATCATTTATCTGAGAGGCTAGTACCAGCTTCTGACTTTTTAATCTATTAGTCATTTGTTGGTTAATTCTTGATTATATATAGTATTCTTACCATTTATAGCATTATCATTTCAATTAAAGTAGCTTAATGTGTTTTAACCAATAAATTTATCATCTGGTTTTACAACAGAATATCTATTTTGTTTTTTTTCTATAAAAAATACTTTTGAATACATTGAAATGTCTGTCAATGTGGCCAGAAATGCCAAAGAAATTTTTTTAAATTTTATTACAGTATATAATTGTTGAAATATATCTGTACATTTTATAGTTACTATAATATTTTAAAGGTTTACTGTACCACAAGAAATAGCCTGTAACTCCTTTATCAAATATTTTTCCTTTTCTTAGATTACTTTTTTTATTGCATATTAAGTTATATTAAGCCAAAAGGAAGATATGAAGACATTTTTTAAGAACTTTAAAATAGAATATATCTAGAATAAATTTTGCAGAAATTTTTCCGTTGCATTATAGCTGATAATTTGTTAGTTGTAATTGCTGTTACATTTAACAGACTTTTTGTAAATAAAATAATTAGATTTTCTTTTTAAAATTCTATATTTTTTTCATGCCCAATTTATATTCTGGAATCTAGAACTCTAGTCAGATCCTAAATGAATTCAAAAATTAGTTTGCCCTTGAAATACTTTCATTTTCAATAAGAAAATATTTTTTAAGAAATGGGTACTAACCAATTTAACATCATGGAAATGATCCATTAGATTTATCAGTTCATATTCTGTAATAATGTGTGTTATAAACCTAAAGTACATCTTGATGATATCTGGCTTTAGCCTGGTTGTGACATATACATAACCTTTCTGATCTCATTAAAATCAGAATCTCTTGATTTATGTGAGAGAAGTTTGAAATACAGCTGAGTACATTATGAACATTGAAACTTCTGTATCTATATTCTTATAAGAATTGTCTGGAGTGGTTTGTTGTGTGTTAAAATAAATGATTAGAGATTGGAGACAAGTAAGTATCCTTCAATTTTAAAGTCTTCTTTCTTCCCAACTAAAATTTTGAATTTCCCTTCACTTAAGGTATCTTGATTATATATCAAATAACAGTGCTTGGCTGATACATGATATTAGCTGATCATTCCACCAGATATTAGTCATGGTAATAACAGTTAATACCACAAGCACGTTAGAGATCTCACCAGCCTTGTCCTTGGTACGGCAATAAGGACGAGAGAGGTAGATCTCTAGACTTTCTCCCGTCAGGATTTACTGAAGCTTCCAGCCAGAGAGTATTTTGGTTGTTTACTTGACTTTGGTTATATAGTAAGGGGAGTGATGGGGGAATTTCCCAAGTGACAAGGAACACAAGAACAAAAATTTCCTTCTATGTATAAGGAAAAGAGTAAGAGTGAGAGAGAAGGGTGATGAAGTCAGTAACCCAGTTCAAGTAAAGGCTGTACCTTGGAAAGGTAGAGTTTGAGATGAGAATATCAGTTTAACTAAAATACCTCTTAGTCACCAGCTAGTTCTACTTCCTGCATTTCTGCTGCCATTGAAAGCTTACCGTAAAGTCTATATGGAATAGCAGCTCTGTCGCATTCCAGAAGGAAGGTATCACAAGTTCTACCTTTGGGGAACTCAGCTGAGTGGAGCCACTCTCATGTTTAACATTTCCATCTTGTTTACCTCAACCCAGGAAATCTGTCAGGTTCTGGTTTTATATGGAAAATTATTTCCAGAATCTTTTGAAAAATTGTATAGAGTAGCACCAGCACCACCACTCCCCCCAACACACTGCCATGTTGACACTGTTTTTGATCCTTAAATCACTATGAGAATTTTTCACTTACCGCCTCCATTTTTTCCACCCTCACTTCAAACCACTTTAAACTATGAAATGTTTCCCAGCTACTTGTCTTTGAAAGGCATAAGTTCTTATTGATCCAAGTTTATATAAGCATGCCATGCTTTATGAATAATACTATACTAAGCCTCACAATTAGAATTATTCCTGAATCTCTTTAAGTAGAAACTCCTTTGGTGTCAGTAAATATTATGTGTAGGTTTCTAACTTTTGTCCTAAGAGGTAAGCAAGAGTTTTGTGACCTATTAACAGTTGAAAATCAATCAGAAAAAAAGTCATAGAAGTCTAAAGCTAAAACAAATATAAGATATCTGATCCTGCCCCTTCATTTTACACATGAGAAAACTGAAGCCCAGAGAGATGAAATATCTCAAAATATCAATATTGTATATCAAAGAGAAATTACTTTCTTTACAGAAATTTAGCTTACGCACAATTTTTCAGGAGCACGTCTGTGAAAATTTTAGCATAAAATCCCTAATCACTGAAAAAATTCTATCTCCATTCTTCTTTGTGTTTCATATTCATGTACAGTATCTCTTTTATTTGAGGGAGAAAAATATTCTCTCTAGTATGACAGCTGTATTACACAGCTTCCAGAGCATGACAGTTTTATTTCAGACTCCATGTCAGATGCTATATTTCTATATCTTAGAAATAGTAACCTTTCCTATTTTCCCTAAAAACAAGGAGAAATGAAAATACTATAATGCCATTTAAACAATTTATTGTTTTAAATATAGGGATAAAAATAGCTTTGCAGATTGATAAAGTTTTTGACGATAGTTTTTCTTTGTTAAAATTCCTTTGAGAATGGTAGTTAATGTCTGCCTGTGTCATTTGCAAAAGCCTGTCCCTCCTCATACATGAGCTAGAAATATCTAGCACTAAGAAAGCAGAGCCTATTGTAGACATGGGGGAAAACAAGAATTGATGGATATTGGTCTAAAAAATCTCAACTTTATGTATTCTAAGCCTTGTTAATAGTTTACATAGTTTAAGATTTTCTCAGCAGTGTATATCTGTGCCTAACAAAATTAACATTTTTTCCTTTTTTCTTCAAAAATTGTTTATTATTTCTCATGACTTAAACTGCAGTTTTTATGTGGATAATTCCAAAAATATCATCCTCTAGCCATGACTTCTCCCAAACACCAGTTTATGTCTCCAACTGCATTTCAACACTTCAACTTGGTAGACCCTAGGCACCCTCAATTTTATACATCTAAATCAGAACTTGTCTTCACCTTATCTACTGTCTGTCACTGTTACTATCTTCTTTTCTCCCTTAATCACCCATGTTCAAAACATGAAAGCCATCATTTACTCATCCCTGTCCTTTATCTTCCATATATTTTCTTACAATGCCTCTCGTATATTCTTCCCGTTTATCAATACACCCAATTTTACAGAATAGCTACTGAGTTCCAGGCTCTCTGCTAGGTAGTAGAAGTATAAAAACAAACAAGTCCTAGTCCCTGCTTTCAAGGAGCTCGTGGTGTATTTATTGGAAGAGACCAGTATCAGTATGGAACAGGGGTTGTAAACCTGAGACACTCTGGTTACATACTTGTAAACTAAACTTTTAAAAATTCTTTCAAAATGAAAATAGCAACCTGACTGAAATTTCTGCCTTGTTCATGCCAGGATGAATTGAAACAAATGTGGAAAGGATTTTAAATGAGAAAGGCTTTATTCAGCATACCTCCTAGAGGTAGAACCGAAGCCCTAGAAGTAGAATCAGAACACCTTCCCCGTGTGTTTGATAGAGTTGCTTCACACAAAATATGCATGTAAAGCCCCACTTCTTTTTTTTTTTTTTTTTTGTGGTATGCGGGCTTTCCTCTGTTGTGGCCTCTCCCGTTGTGGAGCACAGGCTCCGGACGCGCAGGCTCAGCGGCCATGGCTCACGGGCCCAGCCGCTCCGCGGCATGTGGGATCCTCCCAGACCGGGGCGCGAACCCGGTTCCCCTGCATCGGCAGGCGGACGCGCAACCACTGCGCCACCAGGGAAGCCCCTAGCCCCACTTCTTTACTTGGCAAACTCCTCTTCATCCTTTTAATCTCAACTCAAATGTTACCTTTTTAAAGAAGTGTTCCCAAACTGTACACTTTCTCCTGGCAGATGAACCACTCCTTCTTCCATATCATGACAGAAACCAAGTTGCAATGAGTTCCAGAGTGAATGAAAAGAAAGTGGAGATGAGAAAGTAGAGGGATAGTAGCTAGGGAAGTACTTGCCCCTTGGAGAGTAATTTTATTATTTAGTATTCATTCTTTATGTTTATCTTTCACTATGAATGGGAGAGAATTGGATGTATTTGTAGGCCTAGGAAAAATCTGTAGGCCAATACAAAACTGTATTTGTAGGCCAGGGGAATGACTGAAGGAAAAAAGAAGGTAATGAGTAGAGCAAAGCTATCGATTTCCAGTGTCATCACTTAATCTAAATCTTCATAAAATTCACTTTCTAACAAGCCTTTCTGCCTATCATTTTTCCCATCTCTAGTTCATCCTTCAAGATATGGCCAAATTAATCTTCCTAAGATACTGCTGTTAACATGTGACACATTCCTGCAAAAATCGTGTATCCTTGAGCTTCTCTGTCTTTCAGAGCCCTCATGATCTATCCCTTACCTACTTATTCAGTACTGTTTCCCTCTAATTCCCAGGATGATGCTCAGCTCAGTAAGACTAGTCTCCTCATTGTCTTTTTCGTACCCATTGACTCTAACTTCTATAAGAACAAGTATCTTTGTTTTTTTGTTCATTAATGTATCCCAAGCACATTGCATGGTACCTAGTAGGTGCTCAATAATTATTTATGGACCATTTCCATGCTCATTCACACTTCAGAGCTCTTACAATTACCTACTTGTTCAACACTCTTCTTCCTCTTTTCTTTTTTAAATTTATTTATTTATTTATTTATGGCTGTCTTGGGTCTTCGGCTGCGCGTGGGCTTTCTCTAGTTGCAGCGAATGGGGGCCACTCTTCATTGCAGTGTGCGGGCTTCTCATTGCAGTGGCTTCTGTTGTTGTGGAGCACGGGCTCTAAGAATGCAGGCTTTAGTAGTTGCAGCACACAGGCTCAGTAGTTGTGGCTCACGAGCTCTAGAGCACAGGCTCAGTAGTTGTGGCACATGGGCTTAGTTGCTCCGCGGCATGTGAGATCTTCCAGACCAGGGATAGAACCCGTGTCCCCTGCATTGGCAGGTGGATTCTTAACCACTGCGCCACCAGGGAAGTCCCCCTCCTTTCTACTTTTCTAAACCTTACTGATATTTCCTGACTGAAGTACTAGTTCCTCCACCTATATTTTGCTTACTACTTCTCCCCATATTGTGTTTATTCCGTTCCCTATATTCTTATCGTATGTAGCTGTGATTCCATACATGGAATCTTTTAAGAGAAGCAGTGTAATAATGTGGTTAAGAGCTCAGACTCCAGAGCCAGACTAAATTTGAATCCTGGCTCTGTTACTTACTGATTATGTGGCCTTTGTTAAGTTTTTTTAACTTTTCTCTGCCCCAATTTCCTCCTCTATAAAATGATCAAAATAATAAAACCTACCTCATAGAATTGTTGCAACACTGAAATAAGCTCATATATGTCAAGTGCTTGTCATAGTGACCAGCACATAGTTAGCACCATATAAATGTTCTCTGTTATTATTGTATAGTTTTATTATTGCTTTTTTTTGTATTTGATATCATTTATTACCTTAATACTTTGAAAAGTCAAGGCCCACATACACACACGTATATATATTATTGCTTTTATGTTAGTCTTTTTTTTCCAACCAGATTAGGGACTCTTTGAGGTGGAAATGATATTTTATCTCTCTCAAGATGGCCAGCACAAAGCTAGTAGATTAAATATTTGTTAATTGGTGATTTATTAAAAATTTAGACTATAATAAGACTACTTTACCATGAAATTCAAGCTGCTTCATTTGGGATGTGATTTTTAATAACAACTTATTTTATATAAAGATCTACAGTCTACCAAACATTTTTACACTTATCAACTGATCCTCACAGTAAATTTGTGAGGTTAAGTGTCATCATTCTTGCAGTACAGCTTAGAAATGTAAGGTCAGAGAAGGTAAGCATCTTACCACCCTCTCAGCACTGCCAGAGGTATAGGACAGATTATTAAGTCTTCTGTGTAAACAGGCATTCTACTACAAAATAGAATGTCAGCCACCCCTTCTTTCAGGTATGTCGAAATCTCTACAAATGATTGTCATGGGCACTCCCCCTCACTTGCCTCGTGAAGGAGGGGGTAGTGATTTGAGTATCCAGAAACACCCACTCCTCTACCCTGCAAGATGAGAACGGAAGGGCATTTCATCTTGAACAAAGGGGATGCTGGGATGATAGTTGGAAGTAGTAGAGTAATTTCTGTCCCTTCTCAGCCCTGGGGAAGACATTGGTGGCTTTTGTTGGCAGTTTCTATTATTTGGTAGCACATTAGAACCTCTTTGTTTCAACCTAGGAACAACATCATTCAACATCCTTTACACATGCATACATTTATTTATCAAACATTTCAGCACCTTCTCTGGGCAAGCAAGACCCTCTCATCTCTTGCTATGAGATATACAAAAGAAATCTAAGAAATTTAAGCTATTGATATACCTTGCTCTTTGTTATCATCAGCATGTTTATATTGATCCAGTCTCTCTCCTAGAAACATGATATGTCACTTGAAAAGATCTTTGAGTAGAGTTTTGCTTTTATAAGTTGTCCTAAAGAGTGTTTACTGTCATCGTGTTGAAACATACATTATTTAATACATGGTTAGCCCTGTGATGTTTCCTGCCTTATAAACGTGCCTACTTTTGCTTTTCATGCTTTCTGATTTATATTTCCACCTTTCTTTTAGAAGATTATCTTTAGTGTTACAGGTGGTGTTCCAATTCCAATTATTCGGTGAAATTTAATAGTCTTTCTAAGTATTTTTGCCCGAAATTAAGGTAGATCTCTCTCTATATATGAAATGTATGCAATGTGTGTCACTTCCTATGCTGCCTTATTTTAGGTTCTAGAATTATAAAGTAGATATTTAATAAACGTTACTTTGCTTCCAAAGTGAAGAGATTTTAAAATGACTCAAAGAACCAGTACTATAGACATTCTGAGGTCATCCTGTCCCTGCGAAAATCCCTCAAAAGCTGTAAGAAACAATCAGATCTACCATGTATGTTCTGAAAGCAGCACTCCTGGCCTCATTTATACCCAGGTACTATAAATATCTTTTGGAATCCTTAATTTCCAAGTGGCCTTAGAGAGGGTAATTATTTATATTAAAATTGTATCCCTCTTTCTCACCCTCCCCCTAAACACACACACACACTCACAAACACACAGACACAAAATAGCATAATATATGACAGTTGCTTCCTTCCATAATGAAGGGTGTTTGTTGTTTTGTTTTTAACCTTCTAATATACATTATGAGTATGATCACATATAGAGCTGTTTCTGAGTGCAGGATCAAAATATATTCCTCTTAAAGGAAACACAGTTCTTGCTAAGAAAAATATCAGCCATTTAGGCTGTAATCTACTAAGTAATTTCTACTATCTTACATTAAACAAGGAAAACTTTATAATTATTTAGTGATGATAATGTAATTTACATTTGTGTTGATAGAAGTTTGGAAGAGTATATTAAATATTCTTCCACATAGCCAACAGGACCTTTTCTCTAAATTCTTCATACATTTGATGAAGAGGTGGACAAACATCAGTTTATTCAAATATTTATTCATGCAAAAAACAGAGTAGTCCTTACCAATGAAACATTCCAGTGAACTTCAAACATTTTTATTCATTTGTCTATATTAGCTTTTGTGTGTCTCCTTTCTGAACTTGAATGCATGAAAGCCTGCCCTACTTGCTGATCCTTTTTTTATCATTTTAAAACTTATCAGAATTTAAGAATAATAGTGATTTTTTTGTTTTTCTTTAACATCTCTATATGTTTTCTAGTGCCAGATCTCATTACCTACAATGGTGAATATAGCCATGAGTTCTTATTTGTGAAGCCTTTTTATATTGCTGTAAATATTTGAAAAGAATTGTCTTCAGACAGATTAGATTCAGTTATGAAGTATTTAAGAGAAGTATATAATATTGCTGGTTGAAAACAATCTCATATTTTTATAAATGTTTAAATTTTCAAAAACAGTGCATGCTTAATTATTAAAATTTAAAAACAGAAAATCATTAAGAAAAAAAACCACATTAATTCCACTGACTCACAGATTACCACTTTTACCATTTCGATGCATCATTCTTATATATATGAAAATATATTTATACACACCTGCATGTGTTTACGCACACACTCACATAGTCACTGTGATATATATCACCAAACTGGTACCTTGGTGAATTTATTGTTTTATAGGGTCTTCTTCCCCTTGATAATATATCCTGAATATTTCCTCTACTAAGTAGTATTTTTCTAAAATATGATTATAATGGGTGAATGGTATGTCTTTATATGAATTCATTGTTACTTATTTATCCTATCACCTTTTATCATGCATTGACATTATTTCCAGTTTTTCATAATTTAAGAAAAACAATATGTTTGATAAATATTTTTCCATACTACTTTGTACAATCTGTGATTATGTCCATGGAACAAATTTCTAAAAAGAAATTTCTATTGCATGCATATTTGAAAATTTTTAATCCATATTACTAATTTTTTCTCCAGAAAGTTTATGTTGATTCACACATCTAAAACATGTGTATTTTATTTTACTTATTGATTTTTATTGAAGTATAGTTGATTTACAATGTTGTGTTAATTACTATGTACAGCAAAGTGATTCAGTTATACATATATATACATTTTTTTTAATATTCTTTTCCATTATGGTTTATCGTAGGATATTGAATATAGTTCTCTGTGCTATACAGTAGGACCTTGTTGTTTATACATTCTATATATAAAAGCTTACATCTACTAACTCCAACCTCGCAATCCATCCGTCTCCCAAACCCCTCCCCCTTGGCAACCACCAGTCTGTTCTCTATGTCTGTGATTCTGTTTCTGTTTTATCGATAGGTTCATTTGTGTCATAGTTTAGATTCCACATGTAAGTGATATCATATGGTCTTTGTCTTTCTCCTTCTGATTTACTTCACTTAGTATGATACTCTCTAGTTGTTTGTATGTTGCTGCAAATGGCATTATTTTGTTTTTATGGCTGAGAAGTATTCCATTGTGTATATATATATATATATATATATATATATATATATATATATATATA